>NC_072007.2:45246841-45549871 GCF_028885655.2 Pongo abelii
TTTTCAAAAATAAAACAATTCTACAATCTCACAAACATATTCAGGTCCATTTCTCTGTGCTTACATACATGCTCAGGCTTGCCCAATGAGTGGAACACACCATCCCTTGACCTTGGTCTTGCAGCCTAGTTTCTTTGAGAGTACATTTTCCCCTACCCACTCCTCCACCACATACCCCGCAAAAAGCAGCCTCATTTTCCACCTCCAAATTCTCACTATCTTCCACTCCTCAGCCCCAGGAACCTGCTTTTTACTCCCACTGCTCTCCTGAAATTGCTTTCTCAAATGTCAAAGTACCACCAGTTGATTCAATTCTTCCCTCCCAGACTTCTCTGCAACACCCTTGAAAATGCCCTCCTTGAAAAGCTCTCTATCCTTGGTATGTTCTCCACACTGTGGCAACTCGAGACTTTTCTTCACCTCTCTGACAGTTCCTTTCATCTTCTTTGTTCTTGCTCCCTAAAGTAAGATTCTTTAAGGCTTTCTTTTCTGTCTGTGTACAACCTTCTTGTAGAATTGGGTATTTCCTGGGCTTCGACTATTGTATCTATGAATGTGAACTATCGAAGCTCTTTCTCCAGATCTGGCTTCTCTTCAGACTCCAGTCCCATGTCTTCATTTGCTACCTGGACGCCTCACCTCATGATGAATTTGGGAACTCAACATATCCCAAAGCAAACTCATTGACTGCTTCTCACCAAGGATCTTCTCTTCCCGGTTTTCCAGGTTTGGACGCGTTCTCCTGTTCTCCTGTTCTCCTAGAGGGTTCTCCCTCTTAATTAGTTGCCCAATTCTGTCCATTCTACCTTCACTATAACAAGTGACTGTCCCACTTTTAGTTAGTCCTGCCACCTCCTCTCTTCAGCTCTTCATGAATTCCCTCTCTGAACTGCTCTCCCTCATGCCAGTCTCTTTCCACTCTCCGTTCCGTGTCTCACACGTTCTGCAGATGAACCTTGCCAAAGAAATGATATCACTGTGACATTTCTGTCTTCACAAATGCCTTATTCTATCCTGACCCTCCAAATTAATGTTTTTAACCTTTTCTCCTGCTCTTTCTCAAGCATGTAGCCGTGGTCCCACAAATACCATGGGCTTGGGGGGAGGTTCAGATCACATAGCACGTTCCCCTCTCTGTCCCCTTGTATGTGCCCCTAGAGCTGTGTGGACTCTCCTCCTTCACACCTCTGCACTTGCCATCCTTCAAGGCCCAGTTCTGTTGACATAGTCTCCAGGAAGACTTCCTCTTTTGGTGATGTTTGGGAAGTTACAATAAGGTGCTGTACTTTTCCATAGCTTGGCTTGATTCATGTGCTATATTAAAAAAAGACTGTAGAGGGTCTCATATCAATACAGCAACACGTGGTTGATGAATCAACTTAGGAGGTGGCTGCTGGGGGCAGAGCTTTATTTATCAAAGGGTACAGCTCTGCAAGCTGAGTGTACAAGAGCTTCCTGGGTCAGGGCTGTCTGGTGACCTACAGACATGGATGGGGTGGCAGTCATAAGTGAATTTGGGCTGTGACATTTTGGCTCTCTCTAGGTTTTCTCATTTATCACAAAGGGACTGGTAATTCCTATGTGACTCTACATGTAGGCATCACATGTTGCTGAGCTCCAGAGAAAAAGCGAGCTCGTCCACCTTCAGACTCATGCACTTGCATCCCACTAGGTCCTTCCTTGGGTCTGTAATGAGCTACTTCTCCTCACCTTAGTTAAGCAGTTTCATTCTTTACAGACCACCTCAAAGGCCAATTCCACCATGGTCTTTCTTCAACCCGTAGTCATAACACTCTCTCCCTCTTCTGGCCACACGTGGCACTCTATCTGTGCCTCAAGTGGCTCAATGACTGTTCTCCCTGGCTTTGCATGTGTCATCTTACCAAATGGATTATAAGATGTTTGAGTCTAGAGACTAAATTTTATTTATTATTATAATGCACAATATAGCCCTGTGTTCATAGCTGGGATTTAATACATGTTAGTTGAATAAACATTGAAGGATGAAGTTTCAGATTTTTTTGGCTACCATTACTCTCAGCTATGTTGATGTAATGAAACATGTGTGCCATATAAACATGTATCTATTTACCAATCTGCTGCTCAAATTGATGACTTTTTACAAGGCTTCTAGGTGGGGCAGCTTTTAGAATAAAGACGAACACCCACATGCACACTCTCACATGAGCGACTGAACAATCTCACATTTTATTATTTATAGAAATACATGTGAATATGCTACAACTTCATTTATTTCCTGCAAGCAGAAATCCTCATCATTATAAGGAAGCCCCTGTCTTTTGTTTTTGTCCATTTTTTTCCCCGGATGTGTTCATAAACATGTCCCATGCATGGCAGGAATGCACAGCTATTTCACTGGTGGTATTAATAGTTTTCACAGAAGCCCTATCTATCATGGTAAATGGCACAAAAGACTTTTTTCCTCCACAGAAGCCTTTATTTTTCTCCCTGTATTTCCCTCACAGGCCCGCCACAGTCTGAAGGGACTTCACAGCTGTGCTGTCCACGAACCCACTCCTAACTTCCAAACTTTCGCCAAAGCGTTTCCTCTGAGGTCCTTATAGAAGCGCTTCTGGACAACGTGGGATGTTGCTAACATTTGGAACGTGACTGTCACACTGCGAGGAAGTATTTGCAGGCCTCTGAGTTCAGTTCTCCGAGGACGTTTCACCTTCTTTGCTCACGTCCAAGCCTTAGACCCCAGCACCCAGTCAGCTCCCCTCCTGTGGGTTTTCCGGGGTGCTGTTTCATCTCTCTCCCTATTACCCTCATCATCCCCACTCCCACCCAGACATAAATTCAAAATAAATCTTTTTTTTTTTGGGGGGGTTTCACTTTCGAAATGAAGGCTCATATTTCAGCTCTAGATTTAGAATAGGTAAATATTTTTTAAAAAATCATTTCTTCATATAAATTAAAAAGCCAAACATCAATAAGCCAAACATCAATAGCAACAGCAACACCTCTCCAACAACAACTGCAGAAACTGCCGATGTGCACCTAACCTGACCTCAGGGGGCCATGCCAGGGGCCTTGTGGAAGAGGATCAGTCCATCTCTTCCCCACCTCAAGCAAGAGTGACTTGCATTTCATTCCTCTGTATTCATTCTCTTGGGGTTTCCAGCCACAAAAGTACTTTTTAAAAGTTCTGTATAGGAACAGGCTCTGAGAGGAGAATTTCTCAGAAGAGGTCCAAGGTGCTCTGCTTAAATTACCCAAGGCTCAGGCTCTCAGGGACAGGGCCATGGCTCACAGGCATTTGCTCTGGGGCTGTGAGAATGTGGGATGAGAATGAGGTGGTATCATTTGTGGATGTGATGGTCTACCCTTCCCTAATTTCCTAATTTGGGAATAACTGATTGACAAGGATGGGGCTACCTGGAGAGCAGGGACAGTACAGAGCAGACCACTTACAGCCCATCTCCAGGGTGTCTAAACAAGGGGATGTGCAGAATTTCTTTTTTTTTCTTTTTCTTTTGAGATGGAGTTTCGCTCTTATTGCCCAGGCTAGAGTGCAGTGGCACGGTCTCAGCTCACTGTAACCTCCGCCTCCCGGGCTCAAGCAATTCTCCTGCTTCAGCCTACTGAGTAGCTGGGATTAGAGGAGCCCGCCACTGTGCCCAGCTAATTTTTGTGTGTGTGCGTATTTTAAGCAGAGACACGGTTTCAACATCTTGGCCAGGCAGGTCTTGAACTCCTGACCTTGTAATCTGCCCACCTCGGCCTCCCAAAGTGCTGGGATTACAGGCGTGAGCCACAGTGCCCGACCGACCGGGATGTGCAGAATTTCTTGCCTGGAGATGTTCATTTATTTCCTTCCCTACCCCATCCCCACAAACAGCTCCACTGCCTGGAGATTTGGAAGAAAGAGATGAACAGATGTGTGTGATGTTTTAGTTACATTTGACCTAAAGGTGGGGGATATGAGCTAAATGACACACCAAAGTCCTTTTCACTAAACAACCAGTATCAGTAGAGCAAGTAGTTTAAATATTGCCATTAGCCCACTTGTGAGGCTTACTGGGGAGTTGTACTAATGGGAGGATTCAAAAACGGTAACCTCTGTCTTATTGAATAGATGCTCCCCAGCTGCTGAACTGTAAAGTTAATTTCTGGAAAGTGAATTGTGTTTGTCATTTTTTAAAAACACAATTTTTTGTAATAAAAGCAGAGATGCAACCTTCAGCAGAGAAACATTCCATTGTGGCCGGGTTGAATGCTTTGTTTGGCCAAGGAATGGTTAAGGTGATGTTTGTGAATGTAACCTACCAGTGGAATGAGGCAAGAGAACTTTGCTTACTACATTGGCCTCCCCTAGGTGTGCTTGCTAATTAAGAGTAAAATCACGAAGGTAGCTCCAACCCCAATCGCTGTGGATGCTACACCTGCGCCAGCGAGGGCAGGCTGATAGAGGCTGTGCTGAGACTGCCGTCCTGTCACAGCATGGAGTGGGAGTGGGAAGGAGGCCTCCTACTCTCATCGTTAGCCAATGCACAACAAATGTTCACTAGTCATACCCTTTCTGTCAAGCAAGGATCTAGGCCCTGGGAGTGCAAGGATGAATAATACACGAGGCCCTCCTTCAAGGAATTTATGGATCCTTCAGGTAAACTAGGTGATGTCCCTCCGAACTGACTGGCATAAAACGGATGATGGGGCCTCGACATCTTGTGCTGAGAATAACAGAATCACTGCTGAACTGACATCATAGGATCATAGAATTTTATAACATGAAGCAGCCTTAGAGATATTTCACCAAACTGAGTTAAAATTAAATGATTGTTATAGTTCCTTATAAACTGCCAAATGCTAAACAAACATGATTATTATTTGATGGAAGCCCCTCAGTTTTGGAAGGAGACAGACTGATACAAAGTTAAGTCATTGCCACAGGTCTTCTAGCTACATTGTTACAGGTATAACTAGATTGTTACATAGCTACATTGTTTAACATTCATAACCCGCATCTTATTTTGTTGTTGAGTACACATAACTAATATCTTATTTTTCAAATTATATTATAAATAACAGAAATTATGAGAAAGAAACTGTATTGAGGAAATACTGGAAAGTAATTTTGTACTGCAGATCTAGAGTATAATGAACACGAAGAGCCTATAAGCAAAAAGATTCAAGCTCTTACAAGGAAATGCCTAAGTAATAATTAACTGCACATATAAGCTGGGAGCAGTGGCTCATGCCTGTAATCCCAGCACTTTGGGAGGCTGAGGCGGGTGGATCACTTGAGGTCAGGAGTTCAAGACCAGCCTGGCCAACATGGCGAAACTCCATCTCTACTAAATAGAAAAATTAGCTGCGTGTGGTGGCGGGTGTCTGTAGTCTCAGCTATTCAGGAGGCTGAGGCAGGAGAATCTCTTGAAACTGGAGGCAGAGGTTGCAGTGAGCTGAGGTCATGCCACTGCACTCCAGCCTGGGCAACAGCTAGACTTTGTCTCAGAAAAAAATTGCACACATAGTTAGGTGATGACTTAGTTACATTTCAGAGAGGATATGTGGTAGGCAGAGTACCTGTGGATGGCCCCCCAAGATTTCCCACCGTAAGACCCACAGGTGTCCATCTCTGTGCTAACTTCCAGCGTGGTTTAGGGGAGGCACTGACATTCTGCAGAATCCCAGAAAATATAATTAAAGTTCTGTTTACAAATCTTTTATTGACATTTAGTGAACGATTATAGTGCTACTGATGCTTTGCTCTTTAATAGCTCATTATGAAGTTTGTTAGAAGAGACATTAGCAGCAATTTGTCAACAGCCTCTGGAAGTCAAGTGACAAGGTATTCGTGTTTTACAGTGCTGCCAAGTGTTAGATATATCCTTTCAGGTGGGGAATCTTCATCCACTTATCTGCCCAAGGGATAGTTCACATGGGTGACTCAGATGTTTTGAAGCCACACCATAATGAATTCTAAAAGTCCACGAGAGGTGGAATGACAGCAATCCCACCAAAGTGGCCCTTGTCACTCGAACTTGAGAAGCTGCATGGCATTCCTTTTGTGTCATTCTAAAGAACTATAATTCCTTTGAATAGGATAATTTCTTTTAAAAATATTATGAAAGCTCTTTAGTTTAATTAGATCCCATTTGTCAATTTTGGCTTTTGTTGCCATTGCTTTTGGTGTTTTAGACATGAAGTCTTTGCCCACGCCTATGTTCTGAAGGGGAGAAAATTTTTGCAATCTATCCATCTGACAAAGGGCTAATATCCAGAACCTATGAAGAACTTAAACAAATTTACAAGAAAACAAACAACAGCATCAAAAAGTGGGCAAAGGATATGAACAGACACTTCCCAAAAGAAGACATTTATGCAGCCAACAGACATATGAAAAAATGCTCATCATTACTGGTCAGTAGAGAAATGCAAATCAAAACCACAGTGAGATACCATCTCACACCAGTTAGAATGGTGATCATTAAAAAGTCAGGAAACAACAGATGATGGAGAGGATGTGGAGAAATAGAAATGCTTTTACACTGTTGGTGGGAGTGTAAATTAGTTCAACCATTGTGGAAGACAGTGTGGTGATTCCTCAAGGATCTAGAACTAGAAATACCATTTGACCCAGCAATCCCATTACTGGGCATATACCCAAAGGATTATAAATCATTCTGCTATAAAGACACATGCACACGTATGTTTATTGCGGCATTATTCACAATAGCAAAGACCTGGAACCAACCCAAATGTCCATCAATAATAGACTGGATAAAGAAAATGTGGCACATACACACCATGGAATACTATGCAGTCATAAAAAGGATGAGTTCATGTCCTTTGCAGGGACATGGATGAAGCTGGAAATCATCATTCTCAGCAAACTATCACAAGGACAGAAAACCAAACACTGCATGTTCTCACTCATAAGTGTGAGTTGAACAAGGAGAACACATGGACATAGGGAGCGGCACATCACCCACCAGGGCCTGTCGGGGGATGGGGGTCTAGGGGATGAATAGCAACTCATTAGGAGAAATACCTAATTTAGGTAACGGGTTGCTGGGTGCAGCAAACCACTATGGCACGTGTATACCTATGTAACAAAACTGCACATATACCCCAGAACTTAAAATATAATAATAATAAAAAAGAAAATATATACATGGCTATTAAAATTGGAAAAAATATAGTATGGAATTGGTCTGTCATTATACTGGGGTACCTGAGGTGGCAATTTGGCACCACTTGGTACTTTTTATTCATACGTGATAATGTCTGGCATGGAATGGGGTCAATACATATGCTTTGAAGGAGTGAATTTATATTTAAGTTTGCAATGGCTTTATGATTCTACAGCTCTCTTATTTAATTATTTCATTTAATCATCTCTTCAACACCTCTCTAGAAGGTAAAAAATAATGTTCTCATTTTACAGAAAAAGAAATTGATGTTTGGGACATTTAATATGTCCAAGATGCATAGGCCTGTGCAGCTGCTCTTTCTTCTCACTTTCAGGTCATAATTACTGTTTGCTGGGAACATACTGGGTGCTGGTGTTAAGCAGGTCTTCTGTTCCTCATTAATTACCTCCTCACACCAGGAGGTATGTAGGTCTTTCATCTCCAGTTTTCAGATAAAGTCTCAATGAGGTTATGTAATTTGAGCTGAATCACACAGGCTATGTCTGATCAAGCTGGCATCTAATCGTAGGACTTGTTACTCAAGAGGATGTGACCTTCCTGCCATCACCCAGCTGCCCTTCCAACTAAAGTATAAGGCTATTGCTATTTCCATTTTTAAAAATCTGACAGGCACAAAGCACAAAGGCACAAAGACTTAAGGGATGGCTACAGTCTCTGTTTTGGGGAGTTTTTTTAAATCTACATTTTATAGCATTATTATGCATCTACATGAACTTAATTTAATGCAACAAGTGTTGACAAGTGCCTGTTTTGTGCAAATTCTGTGTGATACCCAATGTCCGTTTCCTATTCTTCCTTTCGAAAAGTGGCCATAAACAGAGCCCTGATTTTGTTGAGGATAACAGTGTGCTTAGGTAAGAGATGTCATTTCCCATCATTGCATGTAGCTTGGCACTGTCCTGTGAATAACTTCTGCATGCAACCTCCAGGGAAGCTTTCTAAAGGGCCTTTTCCTTCCCTTTCCTTCTGACTGGAATGTGGACATGATGTCCAGAGCTCAGGCAGCCATCCTGGGCCACAAAGCATCATTGTGAATGGATGCCAAGTGTTGGGGAAGATGGAGAAGAAAGAAATAAGGAGTCTAGGTTTTTGATGACATGGTGGAGCTGCCCAGTCAGCCTTGGGCTACTTACAGCTGGAATTACCATATGAAAGAAATAAGCTTTTATTTTGTTTAAATGACTACTTTCTTCTGATCTCTAAATGCAACTTCTAACTTATGGAGTTACAGGAAAGCTGGAAAAGATATATTTATTAGTCTTTAGGAAAGACAAATACACAACTCACTACAGTATAGTCTGAATGTGACTTGATCCAATGATCTAATGAAAACATAAACTCGGTGGGGAGCATTCCAGAGAAAGAAGAAATTAATTCTGCTAAGAAGAAGGTATCAAGAAAGACTTGTTGCACCTTGGATGGAGGAAGATAAGAAGTGGAACAGAAAACTCAGTAAGCAAAAGAAAGCCTGGAGTCCAAGAAGTTGAGCTTAAGTGATGGCAAGTTGGTTGCAAAAAAATGGCTTTGATATTTCCAAAATGATTTTCTTTAAGTTTTCAGCAAAGCGTTGACTAGTTATAGACTTTTAGACCTTGCTCTGTGGGCCCAGATCTAAACCAAACTGCAAGTTTGTGTGTGTCACTTGAGATATTATCTACCAGCACATTCAAGTCTCTTTCTTTAAACATATCGCTTCAGTGGTGATATCTTAAGCTACAGAAAGAGTCATCTTCCTTTACACATTTGGCTATAATTGAGTAGAGATGACTTTTATAAGATTCAGTCCTACAGTCTTAGGCCCGGGTTAAAAAGCTCTCTTTGACTGAAGTGGGAGGAGAAAGGAGAAAAGGAGAGGGGAAATAGTTATTTGGGATCCCTTCTGGGATATCCCTTCTGACTCCTTGTGGCAGGAGTGATTGTCTGATTGTTTTATTGCAGGGGTCAGGCTGGAGCAGAGCCTCAAAGGCAGGAGGGTAAAGAATCAGGGCTCCAACCCCAGGGGCTAACGATGCTAGGGAACTTCAGGAGCTTGTGACATATCCCAGACTTCTCCCTCTGGTGTTCAACAAATATCCATGTAATCCTAACCTTTCCTTGACCTTTCTTACAGTTAGGGCAGGGCCAACTAATTAGATTGTGGTTAATGGGATGTAAGTGGGAATGAGCTAACCTCTTCCAGGTTGAGAACTTAACGGTGTCCTATATTATAATCCCACCCACCCTCTCTCCCCTCACTGTAATGACATTGTATCTTGAATTACAGATGCCATAGCTACAAGGTGGGAGCAGCCTGGGACCCTGAATCACCGCATGGAAGAGATTCTCGCAGAGGAGATGTTTTCAAAGCATCTGTCTTTGTGTGAGCAGGAAATAAGCGTTGGTGGTATGAAGATATTGAAACATGGGAATATTTGTGATGGCAGCTGGCATTAATTACTCTGATTTTGACATTACCTCTTGGCAAGGAAAATAAGTGAGAGGTGGTGCACCTTTGATTAGAAGCATGGGATTCGGAGTTGGAAAATACAGCCTTCAGCTTGATTCCTGGGTGAGTTTGGGCAAGTTTCTTAACCTCTTCAGCCCCAGATTTTTATCTATAAAAATGGGAATAATGGCTGTGCCTCCTTCCTAGGGCAGTTTTTTATTTTTCAAAGTATGGTTGCACAGAACACCTGCATCAGAAATACCCACAGGACTATTACATTGCAAATCACTGTGTGCCCATCTGGAAGCTACTGAATCCAGATCTTTGTGGGTGGGAGGAAGTCTACTTTTTTTTTAAAGTTATCCAGGGGACTCTTACGCTTACTAAAGTTGGAGGATGATCATTATAAGCAGTTGTGAGGATTGCATGAGATAATATGAACAAAGACTTTAGGACTATATCTGGCCCATGGTAAGTGCTCCATATATGGAAGCAATTATTTTTATCATTAGAGCACACTGTGGTGTAGACTAACTTGGTCAGAAAAGCTAGGCAAGTCCATGAAGGGGAAAAAGGGAGACGGCATTACTCTTTCTCAGGATTATAACTCTGACCTCAAAGGGAGCCAAGAGGGCAGGCACACTGAATGTAACCTGATTTGACTTAAATGGAAGATTGAGGCAAATCATTGATGTGTTGAGTATTCAGCAACAGAATAACAACCTGAAAACGGATGGAGAAGGTTGCTGTCCTAACAGCAAAACCCCTTAAGACTCCCAGGCTTTCCGAAGGTGAATTTTTAAGCATTGATGGAAATGCGTTAATAAGCATATAAAACTGTGGTTGAATGGTGACTACCAAGCCTGAAGCTCTGTTGAAAAATTATTGACAGCTATATTGCTTATTCCTGTAGTGGTTAGGAAATGAAATGCCTTTCTCTAATCAAGTAATTGCATTAAGGAGCTACTGGGAACATTTGGTTGCTTTTCCGGAATAGGCAAGAAGTCAACTGCACTTCAACCAGGTTAACTGTCAAGAGGAGTTTGGCTCAAATTTCTTTTAGTTCAACTAACATCTTTTTTTTCTCATGCATATGCAAGCAAAAGTTTAAAAATATATTCAGCTAATAGCCAAAACAAAACAGCACATTTGTAGTAAATCCTGCCTTTTTCTGAAATGAAATTCAGCAAAAGATGTGTTTTTGTTTTCTTCTTTTTAAGGGAGAGATGGTGGAGATGTGGGTTTGGACACAACCTTAAACGCTAAAATGAGCTGCAACACAGGTGGAGTGAGATGGATTTCCAGTAACTAAGGCAGACAGCATCATGCCCAGCTTTAACTGTGTGAAGATTCACTGTGAATTTTGCCACGGCCCAAGCAGAAAGATACATTTTCTGGTTACAATAGTTTCAGTCGGCAGAATTTACCTGAAAATTCACTCAAAAAAGTCTCTCATTTGAAAGATGAACTGGTAGAGAATTGTGAACAACAGAACAAGGATATAAGTAGACAGAACACAGTCATTTTTTTTGTTGAAGTTGTTATTGTGAACTTTCAAGCCCCTTGGGTCTTCAAAAGGCCACTTTTATGTCTGCAGCTCCATACAGATACAACCACTGAAATAAAAAACACAGTGACTGGGCCTTTTTGTTTACACAGTGCCACATTCTTGGCCAGTCTTGTTTGTCACCAAATGGCCCTGATGAATGCTGTTTTGATGTCACGCCCTAGATACAACTTTGTGTTTTTGTGCTCTTGGGCACGAATGGGTGACTAGCTCACTCATGGGCTGTGGCTCTAAGGCCCCCGGCTACTGAGCCAATTTGATCTGAATTGCTAGAACATTTGAGCCCATTTGCCCCATCCTGCCCATTCTCCTCCTCTTCCTCTTTTTCTCTCCCATATATACAGTGATATGCAGGGCATACCACTACATCATAGATCTCAGTCCTCAAAGCTTACAAAATTACTTCCATTTGTGAGGTAAACTTACTCTTGTTCCTCAGTCTTGAATTTACCCACCAGGCTTGCTGCAAAGAATGAGCTTAAAAATAACCTAACGATTTCCACATGGCAGGGCCACAGGTTACAGAGCACAGCCTGTGCCCCTAGGACAGGCACCCACATTGTTCTTTTTGGAAGGAGTGGATCTGATGCCAGGGAAAGGTGACACAAGAAAGAAGCTGGCCACGAAGCCTCTGAGCTTTGTGACCTGATGCTCACCTGACCCATGGCCAGGCTGTCTCCTCTCTGCCAAATAGGGAGAGAAACTCTGACTTGGCCGACATCGTGGATGTGTTAGGTAATATTTGCCAACTGCTTTGAAGATGAAAAGCATTATGGGGCACTAAATATGATAATTATCAATTATAAAACCTCACACAACTCCCTGGAACACTAGGGGCGAATGAGCAGGAAATATAAATGTTTGTGACAGGAAGCCAGGAGCCAGGATGGCTCGTGAAATGTGAAAAGTTCAACACACAGTGTCCTTACCTGGGGCAAGCCAGGAACCCATTTGTCTTTGGAAGGTAAATGCTTCCTTGAGCTAACGAGGAGGCCCCCTGAGAGACTGCCTTATTAAGTACTCCTGGAATTCTGGGCAAGAGGTGCCTGTGTACCTCTCCAGTGCCACCTGGGTGCCATGACAAAAATGTCCCACTTGGAGTTTAGCCTGGGCTTTTCCCTCATCCTTTCTCTATTATCCGAGGACAATAGGGTGATAGACTGAAGACCTCTGGGCCATTCAGATATTCACACATTCTAGACACACATCATGATGATATTCACACATCATAGTCATTGAGCTTTTGCAAGGATCCTGGAATGAGGCACACACCTCCTCTGGCCATTTGATTGTGTTTATAAACTTAAGTGTTCTTGTCTTGGAAATCTTTAGCCTTTTCAGGGTCATCTGGAATCCCTAGGCTGATGTCGTGTCCGGCTATTGGCACATGTAGTGTAGGCAGTTGACTCTATGGCTTCATCTGAGGGGTACGGGGGCAGGATGTCTGTCCCAGTAGCCAACCCTTTGCCTGTCAGGCAACCAATGGGAATTTCTCTTGCCAGTGGTTGGTTTGTACAAGTCTCCCAACAAATGCATCCTTGCAAAGGATGGTGGTAAAATAATAACTCCTTCTAGTTCATCATTTTTGAAAGACAGACAAATTTGGGGGCACTCAGAAGAATTACAATTATTTACCTCCTATGAGATAAGGGGCTGTCTAACAGGCTGAGGTGTGGCCAGCACAAAACAGAGCAGAAACAGTGCCCATTACTGAGCAAGTAGACAACATGGGACTCCAAGTCTAAACACTGCCAGCACCCAGCTGTGTGCTTATGATGAACCCCTTCCCCTCCCCTACAGAGGCTCAGTGAACATTTGTAAAATGAAACTAGCCCAGCTAGGCAAATGATTTTAAGTCCTTCCTTGCTCTAAAGACTCAATGTCTTTTGAGCTACAGGTCTCCAGTGGTATTGTTAGGGGAACAAAGAAGAGCACTGTGACTTTCCTGGGAGAAGCTACCAGCTGCATGACCCTGGGCAAGGTACGCAAGCTCTCTGTCCCTCAGTTCCTTCACCTCAAAATGGGGATAACAATGTATCTACCTCATAGGATTCTGAGGATTACACAAGCTAATACTAAGGCATGGAGAACAGTGCCTAGCACATCATAAATGCAGTGTGGATGTTGGTGAATAAATAGAAAGAAAATAAACTATAGATTCCTTTGGCAGTTAGAGAGAGACACAGAGTTAAGGCCCTCAAATGCATTAAAAATAAGACCAGAAGAGAGAAGATAAGAAGACCTGAATGTACTAAAGAAGCAAATATTTAGAAAAAGTTAAGGAGCTGGAAGCATCTCATCCAGGTTGGGATGAGTGGTGGTGGGTGGTTCATTTCTTTAGGAACCTGAGTACCTGACAGAGAAAGCTCAGCTGGCAACTGGAGTTAGAAGGAAAAAGTATCAAGAGCACTGAGTGCCTCCAGCTGGTCCTAAAGCTGATAAGCCTAGTCTTCTGGGGAGAGGCTGATCCATGCTGGGAACCCATCAGTACTGAGGAAGAACAGTGGGGACTAGAGAAGGAGCAATTGTGCAGGATGTTACTAGGATAGGCAACCTAGTAACAGGGTCAAGGGGGCTACCTGGATGAGGAGGGGAGCACCAGGGGTGTAGGACTGGGCTGGCAGGTGAGGTTATGTTCAGAGGGCTCCAGTGGGAAATCTGGCATGTGGAGGTCGGCTTGCACAGGGGATCAGCGAGCAGAGACACAGAAGAGCAGAACTCAGTAACACAGGCAGGGGTCCAGCACCAGATCAGGGCATCGGTCACAAGACAGAAGCTTGGGGCAAAATCTGGGAATTTCCAGGAACAGAGCTGTTCTGTGTGTGGTAGAGACTCAACCATGTGTTCACCAAATCCATTTCCTGTTCTTCCATGTCTTGGGTCCATGACTACAGAAATGTCCTGGCCTCCCCCGTACCCTGGCTCCCGATAGGTGGAAGCTGGCTTGTGACTGAGTCTGACCAGTGGATTATGAACAGAAGTGGGGAGCATCCCAGGCTTGGTCCCAAAGGCTCCCCTGCAAGATCCTCCATTCTCACCCTTTCCTGATGACTGGGTGCAGACCAACATGACACCTTTGGGAGATGGAAGAGCCATGGATGGAAGAAGCTTGGGTCACTGAATCTGATTTGGAACACCTATTTTGGAACGTATTGCAATAAACTACTTAGATTTTGTTGTTACATCTGTCAGTGTTATTAAATTTAAACCAGTAAACTGAGGCTTTCATGGATAGAATCAATCAAAGGTTAAGGTCAAAGACATTCTGAGACTTGCCCAGCCTTAAGATGAAGCAATAGAGGGCCCTTTGGTGCTTGGTGGCTGCAACTGTGGCTGAGTTCTAGGAGGGAGTTTATTTTTTGTTGCTTGTGTATAATTTTTACCCCAAGAATCCCTTATGGTGCTGGCTGTGACCGATGAACAAACTCTTAGTGTTTAATGTGTGTGTCTGTAAACACAGGGAGAAGGGAAAGCTGCCCGAAGATTGGACAAAGAGCCTTGTAAATGTCTTAGGGTGAATGACAATGGGAAGATTAGGAGGACTCTGCTGGGGAGCTGCCTGCAAAGGTCCCCTCTTATTCAGGAATTGTATCATCAGCTGAGTCCTTTGGAATTAGCAGACAGTTGTCAAGATAAGATAGTCTTGTAGCATAAGAAGCCTTAGGTAGTCTGGGAGCCATAAAAGCTCCTCATTAGTGACAAGATTTTAACAAAACCAAATATATTTTAAGAAACAAGGACATTCATGGCTGGGCGTGGTGGCTCACGCCTGTAATCCCAGCACTTTGGGAGGCTGAGATGGGTGGATCATGAGGTCAGGAGATCGAGACCATCCTGGCCAACATGGTGAAACCCCATCTCTACTAAAATACAAAATATTAGCCGGACATGGTGGCATATGCCTGTAGTCCCAGCTACTCAGGAGGCTGAAGCAGGGGAGGTGGATGTTACAGTGAGCCGAGATTGCGCCACTGCACTGCAACCTGGTGACAGAGCAAGACTCCATCTCAAAATAATAATAATAATAATAATAATAATAATAATAATAATAATAACAACAATAACAGAAACAAGGACATTCATACGTTTTCTAAATATTTTGACTCACTACATGAGAGAGTGACAAATTGTGATATCTGAAGAAAACTCTGGGTAAAATTTCCACAATAGACTTTGCAATTTAGTGATTCTGATCATCTGAACTTCAGTTCCCTGTAGCTTGTGAAGATCCTATCACTTTCTTTAACAATGTATTAGCAGGACAGAGGTAAGTATATTTTACTAATAATGACACCTGGCCATAAGTCAGGCGGTTACAATCCCTAGGTGAGCAACAGTTTTAGTCATGACACACAGACAATATTCTTTGCCAAATAAATTTTCCATAAGAAGAGGGAGGACCAGGCATATTTGGTGTTGAAGGATTGATTCCTATTTTTCAGTAAATTATGTCTCTGAATTAGTGTGCTTCTCTCAGTATGCATTCTGGTACATTCAACAGTTCTTATTCTTTTTAGTGGAATTTTTTTTTTCTTTTTCTTTTTGTGAGACAGAGTCTCACTCTGTCACCCACGCTGGAGTGCAGTGGCATAATCACAACTCACTGTAGCCTCAATCTCCTGGGCTCAAGTGATCCTCCCACTTCAGCCTCCTGAGTAGCTGGGACTACAGGTGCATGCCACCTTGCCTGATTAATTTCTGAAAAAAAATTTTTTGTAGAGACTTGCTATGTTGCCCAGGCTGGTTTGAAACTCCTGGGCTTAAGTGATCCTCCTGCCTCGGCCTCCCAAAGTGCTGAGATTATAAGCATGTGCCACTGTGCCCAGCTGTAAGTTGCATTTAAATTCTTTTTTTTCCATTTATAGATTGTTTTGATGTTTGAGAAGTTCATTGCACTGTTTGCTCCCACTAAACATTTTTAAACATTTAGGAAGAAGAGGCTGTGTTTCGCCTGAGGCAAAGGACTGAGAACTCCACAACTTACGAGTTTGTTTAGAACTCAAAACAGGATGTTCTGTTTGACCAAAAGAAAGTTTCTTTCTCTGCTTTTCATTCTCCTGTTAACTCTTCCCTTTTGCTAGCATATAAAAGATAACATCACCAAACAGCCAGTAAAGGAACGACTTATAAAAATTTGTAGTAATCTGGCAAGATTTTTCCCTTCTATTTTGTTAAATCTTAAGATTGCTCAACCATTGATGTGATTGTTGTTTGTGTGTTTTTCCTTTACCACGCCACCCTGGCATTTTGAGGCTGTGCTTGGGTTAAAAAGTTAAGCCAAAAGATCTCGGCCATACAGTCCAAATCCAGATTTATGCACCATGCAAGTTTCCACTCCCTCGTTCACAGACATACACATTCGCGTTGCAATCATTTTGCAAAGGGTGATTCAGAGATGGGGAACATGGCGTTTCTTCTGAGAAGCAAATGAGTAGGTTGACCCACAGTGCTCACTTTCCTGCCTCACTGTTATCACTGTCCTGACAACCTTGGCGAGTTTGGCTATGGGAATAAAATTTGAATATGTATTCTTGAACTTTGCCGTCAAATCACATGCCTGCCCTCTTATCCTCTAAGAGAGCCCGCAGCAAACGGAGGGAAGGAGGAAACAGCCTTGCCCAACATCAGCACTTTGTTCTCGATGAGTTTTAAAAGCTCCCAAGGCGGTTCTAAGGAGCAGTCAAGGCTGAGAACTCTGTTAACAGAGCACAGGTTAGACTGCAGTCCTCTTGGGACAGGGCTGGGACTCTGGTGTTTGTATCTTTAAGCGCTAAGCCCAGCAGGCAGCACAGAAGAAACGCCCACGAAGCACCTAGGGTGTGGAGGAGCACACTCTTTGGTTTCCAAAGACCAGTCCTGGCTTCCCTGAACCCTGAGCCACTGCTCTGTGTTTATGGCCAACTGGGACAAAGGTGCTGAGTCCACGTGGAAGATGACACCCCTCCCCCCGGCACATCTGCAGAGAGGCTTTCCAGGACAGTAGTGGCCTTTTAAAGCTCCTGCAGAGAGGAGTCCTTGTAAGACCAGGGAGCTGCTACGTGAGGATGAAAAAGCCCAGAAGTGAGAGTCGTCTCTCGTCCTAGTTTGGCCACTGACTGAGCAGCTCAGTATTGGTCACTGAACCTCAGCGTTTTCAAATATGATGTGAGCTGGTTGCACTCAGATGTTCAACATCCATCCGTCTATTTGCCCAGCAACCATGGGAAGAGGAGGAGAAAAGGCCTGAAATAAGGGAACTTTGACAGCCAAGGGTGGCCTCTGATTCTCCCTCCCTTGATCTGTAAGTTGTTCAAGCTATAGACCACCCCCAAAACGTATCAGAACTGGGCAGGTCCGGAGGCGAGACAAGATGTGGATTTTGACGGTGAATCAATGGGGTATTATTCAGCACAGCTGTCTCTACCCCGACGCTGAAACAGGGAGATCCAGAGCACAGTTAATGTGGAGAGCAGACTCCTCCAGAAGGGAGGCTTTCAAGAGACCCACTGGGCCTGACTGTCAGGTACAAGGAACCCTGAGCCTGGCACAAGAAAGCAGCACACCTGATCTCTGTATATTCTAAGAGCCTGCGTGCCTCAATTTCAAATACATAAAGCTTATCATGTAGATGGAAGATTGGGATGGCTTTCATTCATTCATTCATTCCAGGTACCCCTGTACTCACAGAACTGATGAAGGAGAGGAAATAACAGCCACTGCGATAAGGTTCTAGCCCAGTTGGGGGATACGTGCTGACCACTGGAGGAACAGAGAACAACCAACAAACTCAACCAAGTGACCTGGAACATGTGATGCCAACAGCAGCACCGTGGAAGCTGAAATCAAGAAGTTCAGATGGGCCGGGCACGGTGGCTCACGCCTGTAATTCCAGCACTTTGGGAGGCCGAGGTGAGCAGATTACGAGGTCAGGAGATCGAGACCATCCTGGCTAACATGGTGAAACCCCGTCTCTACTAAAAATACAAAAAATTAGCCGGGCATGGTGGCACACGCCTATAGTCCCAGCTACTCGGGAGGCTGAGGCAGGAGAACCGCTTGAACCCGGGAGGCAGAGGTTGCAGTGAGCCGAGATCGCACCACTGCACTCCAGCCTGAGCGACAGAGCGAGACTCCATCTCAAAAAAAAAAAAGAAAAGAAGTTCAGATGACAAAGGAAGGTTGTGTGCTTTTCGGCATGTAAGGACATTTTAGTACTAATCTAGAGTTACAGACACGCCCTATGCCTTCATGTTGAAGAAGTACAAAGTTGAGGGAGGCAGAGGTGAGGAATCAGCCTGGTAGGTGGTGGTGTCTCAGAGAGGAGCAAAGAGTAAGGAAAAGTAGTATGATGGTTTCTGATCCAGTGTCTGTCACAAACCAGCTTTGTGACCAGGTGAATTATGTTCTCTGGGCCTCGGCTTCCTCATCTGCGCATTGAATGCAAAATACCTATGATCTCTTCTGACTTGCCCTGAGGGCATGATGGCTGGCTAAACAAGCACCAACACCCACAATGCTCTCAGCACACACGTACACACAGGCTCACACTCACACGCATACACACTTATGCTTGCACCTATGTGCTTGTACACATGCATGTACTCATTCACACACGCACCCTACCACACACAAGCACACTCACATATGTGTACATACCAGTATAGGTAGGGATGTGAATACACACATATACTCACACACAGCCTTCCATGCACATGCTACATCCGCACATATATGCTCATGCACACACACATACAACACTTTCCATGCACTTTCACACGTGCACACAGTCCACACAACATGCACACTCTCACATATGCACACACACTCATATGCTCCCGCACGTGCACACACACAGCCTCACACACACAGCCTCACACACATGCCAACACACTGCCATGCACATCCACACATCTACACACACAGATCTGAGTGCCCTATAATCCACACTTCACTTCCAAATTTTCAGAAAGCAGTAACAGACCAGTCAGGAAAGGAAAATAAAAATCATCTGGCGCGTTTTTATGCAATCCTGCTGATCTCGCAGCCTCGGGTTTAGTCTCTTTTTCCACTGGGTAGGGCCAGATACTTCTGTTTTTACATAGGTACCTCTTTTAGGGAGACAAAGCATTAAGAGAAATGAGCCAAGGGAAGAATTTAAAACAAAAGAAAAAAACACGAAAACGAAAAAAAGAGAAAAAAAGCTTTTCCCATTCATGGCAAAAAAATAAAAAGGATGTTTGGAGTGTTCGTGCAGGATATTTGTATAAAGAACTGCATGTCCTTGTTTACTTTCTGTGGAGCCCCATTTCCTCCCTAGAATTCCTGGTGGTCATACTCACCAGTTATGGGACTCTCGAGATGAAAATCTGTGACACAGAGCACACACACACCCAGGCAGGGGAGTCCTGCGAAGCTGGACGCTCTGAAATCTAGGGCATTTCCGGATCAAGTATCTACCTCCTTGTCCCTTGCCATTCTCTGACCTGGCCCCAGAGCTGCAAAGAGAAGCCGAGGGGTACATTGCTAAGGGTCACACCTGGTGACACCTGTGTGGCCTGTGGTTAACAGTTTGGGAAAGCCATGCAGAAAGTAAGCATCCTCACTGCTGCATGCCAGGACAGGGATGGCTATGCGCCAGCCACATCCCAGGGCAGTCTCGATGGAGCAGTCCCCTCCTGTGGGTCTCTGATGTCCCCAGAAGAAAGGCACATTGTGAAGTCTCACATTCAGTTACATAGTGCTCTTGCATTTCTTACCCCATTTCATCTGCACACTTCTATACATTAGATAGAGCCCTGTTTTATAGATTAGAAAACTGAGGCTGAGAGTGGTTAATTTGCCCGAGATCACATGGCAAGAAAGTAGTGGAGCTTAAATTTGGATTTTCATTATCTAAGTCCAAACGTTCTTCTTTACCTTGCATCATGAATAATAAAGAATAATTAAAATAATAATAAATGATAAGCAAACATTTTTCAAGGGTTTACTAAGCGCCTCACGCCACTTTAAGTGCATTCTATGGATCAATTTATTTAAACTTACAATGCTATGAGGTGGATACTTTTATTATCCCCAGTTAGCAGATGTGGAAATCGAGCTCCAAATGGTTAAGCCACTTGCCTGAAGCCACATGGCCAATGAAGGGAGAAGAAGATGCTTTGGTTTACTGCCCTGCTGTCCAGAGGAAGGCCTGAGGTACCCCCCAACCCGCACCCCTTCATGGACTGCTTTCAATGTACAACACCATAAGTATCTCACTCTGTCATGGACATTCGGAGAAGGCTTCACCCCACCAATCAATGACAACTTACTTTCTCCCCAAGGATCAAATAATTGATCTGATTATGGGTTTGCTGCAAATGGAAATTAACATCATTTGCCCTTCTATTTATGTTTGCTTTTCCCACTGAAAATGCTATTATGGTTATATATGCCATAAAACAATTGTAGTAATGTTGTATCTACATTAATTTCCACCCAAGAGTTTTCGATTTTCACTTTTTGTGGTGATGGAGGCTACAAACGAGAAAACTGCAGTGACTGTAAATCGTTCTCTTCATGAAAATGTGCCAGATGAGGTGAAGGAAGGAGAGCATGGGGGTCCTAAGAGTAAGGGCATGTTTAAAAAAAAAGATTATTCATGCAATTATCCAATTTCTTCAGTAACTGGAAAAAAATCTTAGGGATGTAATGAAAACACATTCACAAATGTGTTTTTAAGAATAGTATTTTCCCAGGCCGGGCGCGGTGGCTCACAACTGTAATCCCAGCACTTTGGGAGGCCAAGGCAAGTAGATCACGAAGTCAGGAGATCGAGACCAGCCTGGCCAACATAGTGAAACCCTATCTCTAATAAAATACAAAAAATTAGCCAGGCATGGTGGCAGGCGCCTGTAATCACAGCTACTTGGGAGGCTGAGGCAGGAGAATCACTTGAACCTGGGAGGTGGAGGTTGCAGTGAGCCAAAATTGCATCATTGCACTCCAGCCCAGGTGACAGTATGAGACTCGGTCTCAAAAAAAAAAAAAAGAATAGCGTTTTCCCATTGAGCTTTCGCCTGGACTGATGGAATCATGGATGGACCCCTCACCAGGCCACCGAGACTCAACTGTGCCACGTTAGCGTCACGGGGGAGGCTGAACTTCGCCGTCCAGCCCTGAACACAGGATCTCAGTGTTGTCTCAAATCAGCCCTTTTACAGGCATGCACAGGGTGTCTAAGAGTCATTTCTGGTGTTAAGCTGAAAAGGTCTAATGTAGTGTTTTAAAGAGAAAAGGATTCTCCAGCCCCATAGTGGTGAGAAGTGACACAGAGTCACATTACATAAAATGACGAGGCCTGATGTGATTGTGACAGTGAGGGTGACTCATTGATCCCAACACTGGGATCCTCTGAGCCCTCCCTAGCAGGGTCTCAAATGTTTGAGTGAAAGACTGCAGCTAGAAGACTGACAAAACCACGCTGAACTCACTAGGGCAACTGCCTTTATTTCCAAGGCAGCTTCCATCGAAGGGAGTGGCAATTCATATAATCACCAATTGCTGAAAAACATCTTTTCCACGTCAGATTGAAACCAGTTTTGCAGCCTCCTTAATGTAGGTGCTGTGGCTGAGGCAACTAGAGAAACAGTGGACGATTCCCTGGCCCCACTTCCCAGTGCCTTGAAGTCCGAGAAAAACACTGATTGACATGTCCTGGCTGCTGTATTTCCCTCACCAGTCCCAAACCCCCGATCCAGCTTCCTGCAACCATGGCAAGAGCGTGAATGTCCCCAGGAGGCAGGTTGCAGAGTTGTTTAGATCCAGGACTGCATCCTAGTTTGTCCATCTGTGTGTCTGCGTCTGAGTGAGTAAGTTGCTTCTCAGCTCTCTGCAGGACTCTGGTGTTACTTGTTGCTTTGGCCTGGGGCTGATTCCTCCAAAGCAATGTGTCTCTTCGCAGAGTCTCTTAGAGCTGCAAGGCAGTATGGGATCATCAGAGAGTATGCTAGGAAGCTTCAGAAATGGAGGTTCTGGTAGAAAGGGTCCTTTGGTGTGGCCTTTGAATAGTCCAAATGTGGGACAAGACCCTCCAAAAGCAGTGGCCTGGGGAGCCACGGGTGGGGCAGCCACCACGGAAGAGGGTGGCTTTGCTACCATTGGGAAAACTTATCCTCCACACCCTCATGAGGCAAACGCCTTTCCTACCTTACTGCTCCTCAGTGGCCTCCCTGTTGCCTTCTTATTCAAGACTAAGACTCTCTAGAATGTTCTTTATCCTGAGTCCAGCTGATTGTCTATACTAATATCAGTACGGGGAGTAGATGAGGACAACCAGTGTGCCTGGCTCCCAGGCACCCCCTCCTCAAACCCCAGGAGTTTCTGGAACCTTTCAACTCTGCTTGAGGGTATCCATGCAGCATCTACTACTGTGAGCAGGTGGCCTGACCTATGGAAAACTTCTATGATTCACCTGAGGGTAACTGCCCTTTGTGATTTGAAAGAACGATGCTGACAGAAAGTGTTGTCATTTCTGAACATTTCTGAACTCTGCAGCGAGTGCCGAATTCATGTATTTTAGGAGACCTACTTGGTTCTACATGTAGCTAAAACAATTCAGTAACCCCGCAGGCAATTCTGCAATAGGTCTTGGAGTGATGAAATCAAGAAGGAAAAGTTCTGCCTCCCCATTTAGAAACTGTTGAGCAGAAAGGTATAAGTCAGGCTTTCCCTATTACAGGTCTCCTTCTGTGTGAAGAGGAAGTTCAGTTTTCATTTATCTCTTGCGCCCTTTGAAGTACAGGCCTCTGTCTGCTTAATGGCCCAAACCGGGGCAACTACGATGAATTCCTTTTACATCAAACACACCCCTGTCTGAAAAGTCAGTAATATTTCTCAACATGTAAACCCGCCATGTCTTTGGTGTTTGCAAGCTGAAGATGGTTACCCAGTGTGGTTGCTAATGGAGCCAAAATGCGCATAGAGCAAGGAGCAGGCGGAGGTGAATGGGGACCCTCTGACAGGTTGTCTAGCCACAAACCCATCTCTTCTAATCCATTCTACTCACAGGGCAGGCTGTCTCCTGCAGGGGCCAAGAGAAAAAAAAAAAAAACACAGAAAATGGAGATGGGAGAAAGAGAGGACAAGAAAGGAAGAAAAGATGAAACGTGGAGAAATAGCAAAAGGAAATGAAAAGAACTTTATTGCTCAGTTTCTTCTGCCTGACCCAATTATCAGATTTTGCATTTAAGTTTAAGACAGTAGATCAAACAGTGAGAGGCACTTTGTACTTCTGCCAGGAGACCATATGATATCTCTCAGTGACTGTCCTGCACGCCAGGAACACGGACCCATGCCTCTTAGCTGGGTCTGCATATGGTGCAATGCGTAAAAAAAAAACAGCAAAATTCATAAATGACTGCACTCGTGGGTGATGTCCAGGATTTACGGCGCTTTATCAGTTAAAGCAAAAAAAAAAAAAAAAAAAAAAAAAAAGGCCAGGCAGAATCTAATTATAACTTTCCACAAATAAGTCAAAAGTGGAATGAGAACTGAAAGAAAGACAAAAGACTGGAGTCACGCTTACTTTGCAAAATTGATCATCTTGAGGATTGTTTTATGTGGGATATAGAACATTTTACAAGGTATGGATCATATCTGTTCTGGGGATTTTGACATTTCTTGCAGTGACCATGTGCAGCCTCCATAGATGTGAAGGGCTGGATGGCAGACGTTCATGTCTTCCTTCTCCCAGCTATGGCTTGCCTCCGGAGATAATTACTTTATGAACACACTTGTTATACATTGAGATAATTTATGTGGGCCACGGTATTTAACACTTTTTCATGCCTTCAGATAAGACTTTGTGCAGCTAAGTGAAATAGATGCTTTAGAAAGGTCTCTTTTCACTTCCCAGAATCATGGCAACATCAGGAAAAGGAACCTTCCACTTCAAGGCTGGGGGTATGTCAGGAGAGATATTCTACTCATCACAGCAGTTAGTTTTGGAAGCACTACAGATGACTCCAACACCGTTAAGTGTGGTGAAATCAGGTTGGCAACAGCAGCACTTACTTTTCCAAATTAAATCAGTTCATATTCTTTGTAGATTGTTCAAATTCAGCCCTTTTCCTGGGAGAAGACAGATGTGGCAGAAGAACAGGGGCACTGCTGTTTTATTCTGATCCTGGTTGGCTGGGATTTTAAGATTGGCCTTTGCCCTCAAAAGTCACCTTCAGCCTTCAGAAAAATCCTTCAGTGTTTTTTCAGCCCTCCACTTCCCTTCACCCTTTACATTTTACCTCACTGGGCTCCTACGTTGGTGTAAGGTCCTGTTCCACTTTGGTGCACTCTCAATGTGTGCATATTATTCTTTACATCTGCAAACTCATTTAATCCCCACATGAACCTTGTGAGGCAGGCACCATGGTTGTGTTCGTGTATGGACTATGAGGGACCCACTGCACACTGATGAAAACCATGGCCTTATGTAGCAAGAGGTTAACAGTTGGTCAATCTGGGTGAAGAGTATACAGCCATTCTTTGTATTACTCTCGCAACTTTCCTGTACGTTCAAATTATTTCAAAATTAAAAGAAAAAAAAGGTCTCCAGAGCTAGATAAGTTTGGATTGCAGTAATGGCTCAACTACTTACTAGCTGTTTGTAAACTAAGGGCTTTACATCTATTGCCCATTTGATCCTCATAAACTTATAAGGTTATGTAAGTATGTAGTTTATGTAGGTATTATACATTTATTTCAGCTGTGCCCATGAGGAAACTGAGGCTCAGGGAGGTCGAAGAATGTGTCCAAAATGCCTGGAATTATGTATACTATGCTGTGCTTATCTACAGTTTGAACTGACTTATTAGTATTAGGCTCCTAGAGCTATGAAGAAATACAGTGTTAGATCAGTTCTTTTTTATCAAAGAAGATTTTATGAGGACACATAGTAGCTGCCAATGAAGACTCTGATCTTAAAAGATACAGCATGTAACTTAAAATTTCTTAACTTCCCTTAATTGATTTCTAAGTAATAGATTGATAAGGAGAATCCTGGGAAAGGCCAAACATTGAGAATTTTGTTAATATTAATTCTCCCTTATAATCGCTCTAAAGAATGATAATTCTTTCGCTTTATCTTAAGAAGGTACTTTACTATCTGGATCACTTTTATCACCTTCTAGATACATTTAAAATTTTTATCAGCCATCCATCCATCCATCCATCCATCCAACCACCATCTATCTTATCCACCCACCCTTCCATCATTCGTTATGTATGGTGTACATACTATGAACAAGGTCTTTGTCAAAGAAGGAAAGGTGCATATCTAGCCTTCACTGAAGTGAAGGAGGGAATACAGGCCTAACTACACCAGAAGGTAGGGCACAGGTTCCCATGAGAGGGCGAGAGATAGGGAGGTAAACTCTGGCAGCTCAGAGGGGACAGAAAGGCTTCTCTGGAGCCCATGAATTGCAACAATCAAACCTCAAGCACCACATATTTTACAGAACAAGCAATAACAACATGTTGTGTGGTTCACCAGTGCCTAATAAAGGATTTCTGTGGCCTACCCTGATGAAGCAGTGAATTGCATTGATGTCTTCACTGAGGAATGATCTCAGGCATGATTTTAATGACCCTTTGCAGGGTTATAACTGATCTCTTAGAGACTATAATTTTAAAAATATAGTTTAGAACACTTTCTCCTAAACACATTAACAGGCCAACTTTCAAGTTTATATGGCATTTTTATATCCACTACCCAAATCTTTCTGTAGTTCATTCCATTTATATGGCACCTGGATAAGCTCATTTTTACCAGAAAAACTGGAAATTTCACTGCCTGTCCTGCTCTGACTTTCAGATGACTCCTAAAATATTGAACTAAGGAGCCCAACATTGACCACTGGGGGCCTTGAATTCATACTTTTCATCTAGGGAAATGTCCATTTGGTTTCTGCCTTCATATCAATATTCTATGGCAAAACATTTTCCAATTCTATGGTAATTAAATAAATAGAAGTTTTACTAGGTTCCATGACAAATAACCTCTGGAAGTAAAAATTATTTATATCTCTGGCCTCATGTGTCCACTTGCTCATTATCTACTTAAAGAAATTTACAATATACATTGCCCTATACAGCAAACAAATGAAAATAACGAAAAGCAAACTCCTGTTCCCAAAAAGTGTGGATAAATGCAATTTTTGCTTTGTGCTTTATCAAATGAATCATATGTTACCGTCACTAAAGACATTTGCTATTTGATAGAATTCTGTTGTGAATCTTATCATAAAATAAAACATTGCTCTTGATTGATCTTTTTTATATAAGCAAGGTGTTGAAATGTTAGGTTTAGAGAGACAAGACTTTCTACTTAAATGACCAAGTGGTCTGGGACTTTGCATTGATTAACTCTACAAAGAATGAGATTGGTGGTGTGCAGCCTTCCATACAGCAGGCATCATTTGGCAGGCTCCTTCTTTTATAATAATCCCCTGTTGTCCAGTTGCATGCAACAGGACCCACGGGTTGGAGAGAGCCTGATGCTCCCTTTGACTTTTCTCCCTCAACATCTTGCTCTGGGTGAGATCATTAATCTATTATTTTTACATTAGTGACTCCCAAATTCATGTCTCCAGCCCAGAACTATTTCCTTGGAATTCTAGACTGATATTTCTGGAGAACCTTGAGAGCTCTTGTTGTTTACTTCATGGAATCCTCAAAACCAATATATCCCAAACTAATCACTTGAATGGATTCCCCAGCTCACTAGAGATAGGCACTAAGGCTCTTTCTCCCTCCATCTGTCTCTTAGAGACTATCTCATAGTTTTCAGTCCTGCATGCTTATATGGACAAAGGGAGAAGGCAGATGTAGGAATCTTTTATTCAGGCCCCTCACATCTCTAAAAGATAGTCCCACTTTGGTGCCTGTGATGTTATATTGCAGTGGTTGGTGTATTTGATTGTCTCTCTTGCTACATAGTTATCATGCCGAGGACAAATTTTTGTCTGTGAATGGAGAAGAATGAGGGAAGCTCAAATCCCTGCAACGTACTGGCTTCCTGACCTGGATTGGACAAGTCACATAATCTTTCCAGGACCAATCCAGTGTCATCATATGTGGGAAATTTTTGTATGTGAATTTTATGATACTATACATATATAAGTGATTTTTAACAGGCCACTTATTTTCTCTTATAGTTTTCCAAACTTTGCATGTATTGATATAACAAATGTTTTATCACTGATCCAATCCATTCTTCATGCATTCATCATTACAATCCTCCTATAAATCTGCTTGTAAATCCCAAGTACTAGTTTAATTTACCAAGAGGACAACATAAACCTCCCTTCATGTCATAGAAAACTCAGTTTGGAGACCCTTTATATTAGACCTCATTCCCAAATGTCATCACCACCTAGGGCAAATGGCTCATCTGACACTGTTAGCTTCTAAGGAACATTTTAATCCTTTCTACTATTGCCAGCATAGCACATGAATGACACCAAATCCACTACAAGTCTCCAGGGAGAAATGCATCGCTGATATGATGGCTTTATCTACATATACCTACTGAGGGGAAAATTGAGCTTGTTTTCATACCTTCCAAAAGTGCACTCTTCTAGCCCACTTTGCCTTTATTATCTCAATATTTCTGATGAATTGGAATTTTGGCCTGGATTATCCAAAGAATTGTTTGAGGTCTCTTTGCCTCCACACGTAGATGGAGCTTTAGGCTATGCTCCTCCCACCCCTTCATAAATTCATGGCTTTTCAAAAATTTTCTTCTCTGTTTTTGTAAAAGCCAAGTGCAAGGAGAGAAACTAACTGATTGTACTTCTTGATATACCTGATAGTTTTCTGTCATCTTAATCATCACACGAGCAAGATTACTCAACACCCAGGCCTTCTGAGGTCCGAACAATAAGTAACCACCAGTCACCTCCACACAGGCTGGCCAGGGGTGCTGATGGGGCAGAGTCCATATTAGCTGAAGACTTGCCTGTGCTCTGCCAGGAACTCTACGGAAACGAGGGTAAGCTTTGCATGAAACCCCATTTGCAAACCGAAACCGTGATAAAAAAAAAAGGTGGTTCAGTGTGGTTTTTACTCAAAACCAGGTGAAGCTTTGTGGTTCAGCCAAGTTTTGACTTGAAGCCAGAGAGAGCTCACTGTGTTTGGCTGGACCTTGTTTTACATTTCATGTTCCATTTGGTTCTGTTTCCCAAACCTGAAACTGAGGGTTCAGATGAGGGGCACAAAATGAATAAAATGAAGTTGACATGAAATGTGGTGTAGATGAAGACAGCACCAGCTTTGTGATGCCAACCCCTGCTCCTGCTGTCTGCCAGCACTCCTTCTAGAAAGGGCCTTCCCCACACTAAGTAGTTCCCTGGGACTTTTCTTTAAGGAACAGAATGATTAACACTATACAAAAATAGCAAAGGCTATTTTGCTCTTGTTTATTTTAACAGATCCATTAACAAATCTGTTTTTGTGAGTCAGCCATTGAGACTTTTGAGGAAAACATTTTAAGTAACAGACTGCGACGTTATAAAGGCATGAATTTATTTAATATGTCTTAAATATCTACTATTGCTAGAAATTTTAACTTATTAAGTTCTCACCATATTTTATAGATGTGGAAACTAGGCTCAGAGTGATTGGATAAATTGCCCATATGCTAAAAGAGAAGGCAAGCAAGTGTAATACTAGGCAGAGCCAGCTAGTGAGTGGTGGAGGAAAAGACTTCCCCCCGGATCTTTTCCCTAGCTATTTTCATTAGACCTCATTACCTACAAATCAGACCGAAGTTCTGCCCTCCGGGGCATTATGAAGATACATATTTGGCTTCATAAAGAAGCTCTGCTCTGCTTCTATGGACTTAACCAACAGTGGATCTCTCTACGTATAGATCTGTATATATGGATGGTTGTCTGTACTGAACATGTGCAGACTTTTTTCCTGTCATTCTTCCCTAAACAATACAGTATAACAACTATTTACATAGCATTTACATTATGTTAGGTATTATAAGTAATCTAGGGTTGATTTAAAGTATACAGGAGGATGTGCACATGTTATATGCAAATACTACACCATTTTAGAAAAGAGACTTGAGCATCTGAAGATGTTGTTATTCTAGAGGGGTCCTGAAACCAATCCCTCATGGATACTGGGGGGTGACTGTACTTAATAGCGTGTGGTGGAAAGTGCTAAACTTCTTAAAAGTTGTCCAAATGGTGAGCTGTGTGGGTTTAGAAGAGGGGAGAGATAGCTTCTAGCTAGGGAAGGAGGGGTGGAGAGGGTAGCGATTGCAAAAATCTTTCTAAAAACAGTGACATTTGTGACACAGAAGAGCAGTTGGGTATGTAGCTGGTTGGGGGCGGAAACAGTTCTGGAGGGGAGACAGGGTGGCTGAAAACAGAGAAGAGAGAGGATTATTTGTTGGAGTGCAGAGTTTATAAAGGAGAGTTAAGGAAAGTAATTTTGGAAAGACGGATTGAGACTAAATTATGGAAGGTCTTGGTTTCATGGCCAGTTGAGTTGTGTTTTATGTGCAGAAGAAAGCTATCGAATATTTTTGAGTCAGGATTCACAAAATCAGGACAAAATGTAGGTGAAAGCCAGAGTTTAACTCTGAAAATTACTTGCGTCTTATTGGAAATTTGGAGGGAGATTGAAAAAAATACATCAATTGGTCTTTCCAAAAAAAAAAAAATCACAGAAGAAAAGCTAATCATTTTCACACTGTTCAAGCTCAATGATGAGATCTAGTTGAGATTACAGGTTAATACAAAGCTCTTGCTTAAATTTTGAAGCTAGTATTTATTAGCACATATCTTGCAAGAGTATATCATCAACTGCCTACTCTCCCAAATTGAAAAATTTCCTCAAATATATGGGCTCCTTTTTTCATGATCACTATCCTTCCAGGAGAAAAATAAAATTAAATTTAAATTCTCCCTAATGAGGGAAGTAAAATACTAAGGAATAAGTTTTGTCCAGTAGGATTGAGCTTTGGAGGTCCACAAGCCATTATAATGTCTAAGACTTTTTCTATCCCTGAGTACTAATTTTCATCCCCTTGGGTGCAATGTTGCTCCCACTGGGAATGCGTGGTGTAGACCCAAGCTTGCTTTGCCATGATATTTTGACGAACACCATGGAAGCTCTCTAATGTCTGGTGAAGTCTGCAACACAGAAGGGAGGACGGATACAATCTCCTAGCCAAATAGGTTGACAATTGATAGGCTACGTGAGAGATTTGATTCAAAAATCAAACAGAGAACCTAGAGAACTACTGGGGAAGACAATGTTGCTAGAGCATCATGATCAGTTACATGTTGGTTATTATACATCCCTTAGGCTACCAGTGTTTCCTGTAAAATCATCTGCCTTTATTTTTTGCTATGCATTCTGCTAGGTGATATTGGTAGAAAAGTAAAAAGAAAAAATGCTAGAGGTGGATCTCACAAAACATAGTAGTATGAGGGTGAGCATCAACATAATATGCCTCTGAAGTCTTGAATTTACTCTTGCTATCCAAATTACCTCACTCAAATGGGGAAATGTTCCTTCCATTAAGTAACAGCTGTGAAAATATTTATCTTCACCAATTCAATGGGTATTCTTTGGAGAAATCTCTGTATAATTTAATAAATTAGAGGGGTTGAGCATATAATGTTGTGTTTTGTTGTTGCTGCTGTTTTACTGACTATGGCTATTGTGAGAATTTCTGTTTAATCAATCAAAATTATCCATTTTGTCTTCAAAAAGAAAAGAAAAATTTGAAAAATAAGGGTAGTCTACATGGTGTTGAACTCCCCACTGTGCCCAAAGATCAATTGCTCATCCTTCTCAAGAATGGAATTTTGAGCCAATATAATAATAATTGGTGGAGTGCTATTATTTTTCAATGATCTTCCATTCAGAGGAAAAAACTTACTGCTTTTACAAGCTCTGGAAAACTACCCCAGGAGGGTTATCTTGGTTCACTGAGCTTGGGCTATGTATGGATTTAGGTACCAAGCAGTTTGACAATCTTATAAAATTTTTCTTTGGTCAAATCACTCCAAGACTCACATCAGTCAAAACTATAATTTGATGGTTCATCATTTTTAACCTATTACTACCTGCTTTTGCAGAGAGAAGGGTAGGATTTCAATCCCAAAACATATTTTAAACTGTCATTACAACACATACACATGGAAGTGGGGACAGTCAGGTATTTGATCCAGACTGGATTATGTGTGACTTCACACATACTTTTAGAAGTTACTTCTACAAAGATATTTGGAGATTGGAAACACACTGGAATGACTTGGCCATAAACCTGAATGGAGAATGTCGCTGGAGAGGCCAAAAAGCTGTCTCTGTCTTTCTTCCAACATCCTTCTAGTGTGACCCATTGCTATGTAAGGAAGGAAACTGTTATTCCATCTACTTCATGGTTTTCATCATGGATTCATGAGGCAATGTGTAAAATGTCCAATGTCTTTAGAATAAACAGTATTTATTTATTTATTTTTTGAGACGGAGTCTCTCTCTGTCGCCCAGGCTGGAGTGCAGTGGCAGTGATCTTGGCTCGCTGCAAGCCCTGCCTCCCAGGTTCACTATTCTCCTGCCTCAGCCTCCAGGGCAGCTGGGACTACAGGCACATGCCACCATGCCCAGCTAATTTTTTGTATTTTTTAGTAGAGACAGGGTTTCACCATGTTAGCCAGGATGGTCTCGATCTCCTGACCTCATGATCCACCCGCCTCGGCCTCCCAAAGTGCTGGAATTACAGGCGTGAGCCACCGCGCCCAGCCCATAAACAGTATTTTTTGACCAATGAGAAATCTGTAAAAAATTCTGCCATGATGACTTACTTTCTATTGATAAGTATGAGGGTGCTCATTCTACGTTAGTTTTCTACAGAACTCAAAAATAAGTGGTCCTTTGAGTGGAGTAAATGAATGGAAATGTTGTTTTACAAATAAAAAATAAATAAACTTTCCTTTCCTTTTTACTGTCCTCAGGTATGTGACAAAAAGCATAATTTTGATGTGTTATTATTTGTACTTTCCCAGAAGGAAAAATATACTGTCAAAGTTAGGGATCTATTTTTACCAGTATAACAAGATGTCACTGGGAGACCATTATTTTATTGGAAGTTTTTGTTTTTTTAAAACTTGTCTACCACAGCTTCACATATTTCATACTTGTGTTTTTCCTGGTTAAAAAGCATGAAACTTTTCAACATTTGCTGCTCATTTTGTGAGCCAGATCAAGGCAAGGAAATTCCAATATTTATGAACAACTATAGAGGGTAATTGAGGGATAGTCTGCTGTTTCTGCCAGTTCTACTGATAAACTGTGGGCTGTTGTATTGTTTAAACCTCTGTCTGCTGGAAGGCTTATTTTTCTGATATTGAGGCATGTTTTCCTAAGCCACCTGGATGCAAAGAGGAGATTTTCAGGTGACCTTGGGGTCTCTCCCTTGCCAGCCTTCTCAGACAAAACACACACACACAGACACACACACGGCATCTTTGTCCATCCTGGGTCAGGTAGGCTCTTATGAGACAGACCATTATCCCTTGAGTTTGAGAGAGTAAAGATCTCTTGTAATTTCCATCTCGCCCGCAACTCTGAGCCCTGAAGGCTTCATCCAAACACAGCTGATTGGGAACTGTCAAGTCTGGAGGATGCTGCATATATTCCTATGCCTGGGTTCTGGAATAGCACCTGTGACCCACAGCCCCCGGAATAAGAGAAAGATTCTTTTTGGATTTGGTTTTGTTCTTAGAGATATGCTCCAAGATATGCCTCAAGCGTTATATGCTATAAACCCTCATAAATCTTTCTTATAAGTCATAGTCTTTATAACCAATGCTTTTTTTTTTTTTTGCATAAGTTGGCAACTCAGAGGTCAGTGCCAAGGATTCTCTATAACTGCCATTGAACAATATTTATTAAAAAAATCTTTCCATAGGTATTTTATCAGGTGCTCTACAAGAGAATGACATAGGCACATATGTGGTTTGGAGGGACTTACAGTCTCATTCAGGCAGACCTTGACAAACAAACGCTAACATAAAAACCACCAGACTGCTATTTAGCCATTCTGTCTGGGGATGAATATATTAATCATTTTATGACAGCATTTCTTTCCTTCTGAATGGTTGTTACCAGCAAGGTACCTTTTGCTCAATGTTTTGCTTAAAGACATGTCCATATATTATCTGGCAAGTCTATTTCACGTCTGTTTTAAAGTCATATCTGTTTTTAAGTGCATTAGATAGCACTCTGATGACGTTCATAGCAGTATAAAAATATCAGCTTTGAAATGTTGGGCTCCATTTTCATTAACAAGTTTTTTTCTCCCCTTGGTCCCAAAGCAACCTAACAGAGAACAGAGGGTAGGATCAAGAGTGAGGAGTGCTGGGTCTGCCAGGTAGAGGGTGCTGGGTTCAGCTCAGTGGGCTCCAGAGCCAGGTCACCTGCCCCAGAGCACACCTCTGCCCCTGCTAGTGCATGGCTCAAAGCAAGCTACTTGCTGTAAAATGGGATTAAACAACACCTATCCTGCAACTCGGTGGAAAGACTAAATGAGTCAATATACATAAAGTGCTTATGTATAAGTACCTGGCTTGACAGCAAGGGCTATATAAAGATCTGCTATTATTACTTTGGTCTTGGTTTTGTCACTGAAGAGCAGGCTGTGGAGCCCCACTGAGTCTCAGTCTTTCACGTAAACAGTGGACGAAGTTCTCTGGAACCATTAGCCTTGTTGTTCTGTTTCTAAATAAGGCATCTTGCAAGTACCCAGGGAAAAATCACACCAAGGAAGAGACCACACAATTTATTCACCAACGCAGGCCAGTGGGCATAAGCCAGGCCAGTATGGGTCACCCCACATTTATCAGGCCCTACATAGCCTGGGGATGGGGTATTCTGCCTGTGAAGATAGGAGGAGGTGGGTCTTGTTTCAAATTATGAGGGTGGTATTTAAATAGCACCCATGTTTGGCTTCACACTTTTCCCGAAATCTCTCTTTATTCCTGTCTCATAGGCAGAATCAGGACCAACATCACTGAACAGAGACATGAATTAAAAATCAGTTGTTTGGATTTTCATTTCTGCTGAGTTTTCTCTTTTAAAATGACCTCCGCTATCCCGAGGGAAACAGTTTTCCCCATTACTGACGGAAAGTGAAGTCTCCTCAGAAGGAGGATTTCCCTTCCAGAAATTCAAAACCAGAAAAACTATCAGACACTGTGATTGTGTGCCAGTGAGCAGCCGTTTCCAAAGATTTGAATGGAATAATTTGTTTTTCATGGTTTATAGGTAGCAGATAAAACTTACATGGAAAAATGGACAAGAAGAAATGGAAAATAAGACACAGAACCTGGAATCATCAGCTTAAAAAGCACTTTGCTTTATTTCAGCTGTGCCCAGAAATAGCTTGAGGTTACCAAGTGAGTATTTCTACTGGAAGCATCAGCTACAATTAGGTCACCAACTTAGAGAAGACGTAGGCGGAAATTTAAACACCAAGTCTATCATTATAAAGGTACTTTATCAGCAAAACTGTCAGCTATGGATGGTTGACTTAAAATTATTAAGAGGCTAAAATATCAAAGGAGAAGACAAGTCTGTGGAAGGGTCCCTCCTAAGATCAACAACAGCTGAGGGTCTAAACATGAGGAAGCGGCTTTAATAGCATTGCTTGTGGAGTTCGTTTTGAAGTTCTTAACTTCCATGCCAATCTGATGTGAGAAAAATAGATGCTTCCTTTTGGAGTCCTTGTTCCAACCATGGAAACCTGGGCCACACACTTAATTCTGCTGGTGACAGAATGACAAATCTGTTATTGTTTAGGATAAGTGAGGCATGGCAATACTCTTCTGAATTTCGGTGAAAATTAGATGTGAAAATCTGTAATGGTACTATTCAAGCTTCCCCTTAAACAAGAAACATTAAGCAAATAAAAATATGGAGTCCCTGGACCTATTCTAGAAGCCTGGTGCCAAGGAATAGATTTTGCATGGATCAGCTTAAGCTCACCCAGGAATGGATTTAACTTTCTCCTGGAAAATTTATTTGAAAGTCCAAAAAAAAAAGAGTATTCATTATTTATGGATTTAGTAATGACTAGATTTTACAAATATTTGGATCCATATGAGGCATGGGATTCAGAATAATATTATTTCCTGCCATATTGGTAACTGATTTTTCAAAGAAGATTTTACTTGATAGTTAATTTAATCCATTTGTCTTGATTATTCAAATGTTCCAAAACACCCAGTGACAGCCTATTTTTTTTTTTGTCTCTTTTCACTATAATAATATGGCTTGAAGTTTCACAATGGCTGTATCTGTTTCCTTAGCTACAAAATGGTTCTGAGACCAGTCTTTTTGTATCTGTAGGTCATTGCCATCAGTATAGCCAGGAGCCCCCCTCAACAAATCTCTCTTCTTTATATGGGGCTGATGCTTGGCCAAAAGCCTGCAACGGTGAGTCTCACAACAGCTGCTACAAATGCAGCTGGATAGTGAGACAGAAGTGCTCAATGCCAGTTCGCTGGGCACATTCGTTAGTACATGCCAATGCTGAAGGAGCCATACAGACAGAAGGCACTTCATTTCATCTGCAGGTCACTAAATGCCTTTGTCCATTTCCTGCCTTTCCTTTACCACATGGATATTAGTGCTTATCTACTCAAGTCATTGTAACTATAAATCGCTACCATCTTCCTTATCAAGGATTTAGTCTTTTATGCCACATACAAGGTGTAGAGAATTCTTCTAGGGATAGACTTCTAAGTCCAAGCTACCCAGGGAACTACCATTTACATCATTCATTAAGTAAAACAAAGATTGTTGTTGATGAAGGGGTAGCTCTTACTAGGGTCCCAGGGTTAGTCCAAGGCTCAATTACGAAGTCAAAAGGTGTGTGTGTGTGTGTGTGTGTGTGTGTGTGTGTGTGACGGAAAGAACGAGAGAGAAAGAAAGGGAAGGAGGAGAGAGTTTGGATTGGGAAAGCTACTATCCACTCTTCTCTTAGCATAACTAGTTGTCAATTTTCTGTTTATGTTTAAAAAATATAGCCTCATTAATGATTGCGATATTATTACTATCTTTACTTTTTCCATTTTTATTTTTTGAGTTGGAGTCTCACTCTGTCACCCAGGCTGGAGTGTAGTGGCACAATCTTGGCTTACTGCAATCTCCGCCACCCGGGTTCAAGTAATTCTCCTGCCTCAGCCTCCTGAGTAGCTGGGATTACAGGCGCATGCCACCACACCCAGCTAATTTTTGTATTTTTAGTAGAGACGGGGTTTCACCATGTTGGTCAGGCTGGTCTTGACCTCCTGACCTTGTGATCCGCCTGCCTTGGCCTCCCAAAGTGCTGGGACTACAGGTGTGAGCCACTGCATGTGGCCTATTTTTACTTTTGAAATAGGAAATGAACTCAGAAGTTAAACCATCTTTCAAGGTCTTATAACTGATAGGTGGTAGAACCAAGATTTGAAGCCAAGTTGGTCTGTTGCCAAAGTCTACTATATTAAGCTGTTTCCCAAGTGAATCTTTAGGAACATTCCAGGCACCTAGTTCTTCATCCTCTTTGGTTCTTTCTCTCATCCATGATGTCTGGTAGGTTACAAAGAGAGAAGGCATTAAATGTGTTGTTAACCAGCAAGCGCATGAGGTAGAAATTTTGGAGGATTAAGGCTTTATTGAACCCACCAAATCATACTCCAGGCATCTGTCTTGTTTTTCACTGTAGCTTCTAGGGAGGTTAAGCATTAGAAACTCGAATGGCGATGTGAATCATAGGAAGCGCTAAGATAAACTACTGAATGAGTCATTCTTTCCAGAGACAATGGCCCTTATTTCTCTCAAACTCTTAACAGACTTACAAATGAGGGGAGAAGAAAAGCTACTTAAATTTACTACTCCTACTAATAATACCAAAATAAATTTATTACTCTACTACAGAGCTTTTACTTTTTCATAAGTTGTTATCAACATTTTGATTTTTGGGTTATCAGAACATCTAACAGCATGTTCTAAATGTCAAATAAAAGGTAATTACATGAAATGATAATGATATACAATCTCTTTACTGTCTTATCTAAGACAATCTCTTTTGTGTGCTGGGAGTACAACAAAGTTGATTCTTGGCTACCTGGGGCAGGGGTTTAGATTATTAAGAATCTTAGAATTACACACAGTCTGCCATAAAACTTATCTGTGGAGGAGACCATTGCAATAGCTGTAACTCTTTAGTGTGTTGTGGGGGGAGAATGGTTTGAGACTCACTATTTCAGAGGAAGTGGTGGCAAAAGGAAGAGGAGAATGAAGTTGGTAGCTTGCAGAAATAGCAGAGTAGAGTAGCTAGAACTTAGCTAGTGGTTTGGTGTGGGGGTGGAGCAGGGTCATCACCATTAACTCTGAAGTTTAGCCCTGCTGACTCAGGGGCCAATGGTGCTGCTGCCAGAAATGGGGGAGCTGGAAAATCTGAGAAGATGATTAATTCAATTGGGGACATATTTGCCTCAAGGTTCCTCAGAGGGGCATCTCAGTAGATGTGTTCAGAAGTCAACTGAAAATAAGGCCAGCACCCAGAGATGGGCTGAGCTGGAGGGTTAGAGTTGCCAGTCATGGATCTATGGTGTTCAAGACAAGAGCGGCCAGATTCACAAACGGAACAAGGTGGACCAGACAGAGAAGAGAGCCTGGGACAGGGTCTAGGATGTATTTGGAGTAAGAGAGAAGGAAGAGTAGCTGGAGAAAAAATTGTGGAAAAAGCACTGATAATAAGATAACAGAAGAAATCATCACAGTGTGAAAAAGCAAGGCCAAGGATGGATAATTTGCTCTTGGAGGATGAAGTGGCCTAGACCATAAGCCCCAGAGTAGCAAATCAGTTAGCAAAGTGGCCAATCTCAGTATGTCATTGTGCACCAGAAGGTCCCATATGAGGGCAGAAAAAAAACTATAGAACTATACACAGTCTTCCATATAACTTATCTGTGGGGGAGGCCACTGCAATAGCTACGTCTCTTTGGTGCACTGTGGAGGAAAAATGGTTTGGGATTCACTATTTCAGAAGAAGTGGTGGCAAAAGGAAGAAGAGAAAGAAGTTGGTGGCTTGCAGAAATAGCAGAATCAAAAAGAAGAGTATTTTAAGACAAGAGAAATGCCCAGCCAGTGGAGAGAGACCAGGGGTGGAGAGGAGAGAAGTGCAGGAAGGAAAAGAAGGGAACGAACGGTTGATGGAACAGTTCTAGAGGAAGCTGGAGGGCTTGAGTGCAGGAGCACAGTTATGTGGCACATCTCTGCAAAGTAGTTGGACAAATACAATGTCCATCAGAGAGAGGACACATGAAGATGCAGATAGACCCCATCATGTGAAGGAAGGAAGTGATCAGTTACTTTCCATAGAACTCATTTTTCTTCTCAGGAATGCAGGGATGACACGATCTTCCCAGGGGACAGGCTGCATGGTATGGGAGTCAGGGCTGGCAGCCCAGGCCAGGTTTGGAATAGCCCCAAAATATATAGCATGGTAGGAGGTTGTACATGGATACATTGAGTATTCAGTACACAGGTTAGGATGAAAAAAATTGTTTTAAAGTAGTCATGTGATTCCAATAATACTCAGAAGACTTAGAATGAGAGCAGAGAAAGTAAGTGGTCATCCTGAGTTAATAAATGAAGGTAAAGAACTTAAAACTCCATTGAAAGGTAGAGTAATTCAATATCGATATTAGATTGAAGGGTCCTTCATTTCCCTATGGTCTAATCATAGTCTCTTGCAATAGGGATGAGGGAACAGGGAGTAATAAGCTGCCAGCAGGACCTCAATGGAGTGACCCAGTCTTGGGTTCAGGCCCATCAGGGCAGAACTAGGTTTGTCAAAGGGTGCTTGCTGACTGGCTTGGAGAGCAGAGGTAGCCAGAGGCGTCTGGGGTCACCATGAAGATGGCAAGTACAGTCTGTAGGAGTGGAATAGGCAGGGAAGGAGTAGAAGCTGTGGATGGAAGAACATTCCAGAATGTGAGATCTTGGAGATGACACGAATTTTGCTCTGAAAGCTCTCAGCCCATGGTGAGCATTAAAACACTCCCAGGGCAACCACATACCAACCCCTATACTGACCCCTACTCCAAATGTTTAGGGTGGAGCCCTTTGGGGATACCATATGGGGGTTTCTTTAATATTCCTCAGTGGACTTGTCTTCCTTTCTCACAGACAGACAGGGACTGTTATGAATGAGGTACACACCTATTTTATTCACTCATATTTTATTATCCTATATTATTATAGTCATTTCACTGCCACCAACATTTCCTTCTCCAACGATGTGGCATCCGGTGTAACAAATGGTTTTAGAGAAAGTGTCCAGTGGTCTATCAACAACTCTGACCAGACTCCTTTTTTTTTTTTTGAGACAGGTTCTCACTCTGTCACCCAGGCTGGAGTACAATAGCATGACCATGGTCACGGTCACTGCAGCCTCAACCTCCTAGGCTCAAGAGATACTCCTTGCCTCAGCCTCCCAAGCAGCTGGTACTACAGGCTTGCACCACTACACTGGGCTAATTTTTGTATTTTTTGTAGAGATGGGTTTTGCCATGTTGCCCAGACTGATCTTGAACTCCTGGGCTTAAGAGATCCTCCTGCCTCAGCCTCCCAAAGTGCTGGGATTTCAGGTGTGAACCATTGCACCCAGCCCAGACTGTTTTGGCTGATCATTTATGTCCCTGGGTACTGTCCACTGTTCCATCTTCCAGTCTGCCTTGCATTAACTTTCAATGCTCTTTCCATCAAATCACACTGGGTCCTATGTCAAAGGTTGGCACTGTTCGTTTCCTCAAACCTGAAAGTTGAAAGGTCAAGATTCAACATCATGCACCAAGAGTTTAGTCTGTGGAGGAGGTCTCAAAATTGAGGATGGAATAACTAACTACACAAGATGGGGGCAGGGAGGAGATATGTGGCATTTAGCAAATAAGCCATGGTCCCTATGTGTCTCCCAAATATACACATCTACCTAGAACCTCAGATTGTCACGCTCTTTGGAAATAAGGTTTGTGTAAATGTGATTCGTTAAGATGAGGGCATACTAGATTAGGTTGGCTGCTAAATTCAATGATTAGCATCCTTATAAGAAGAGGAGAAGACACACAGGGGTACATGCAAAGACAGGGCAGAAACTGGAGTGATGCAAAGATGACTTAAGGGATGTCAAGGGTTGCTGGGAGTCACCAGATGCTGGGGGAGGCAAGGAAGGATCCTCTCCTAGAGCCTTCAGAGGGAGCACAGCCATGCCAACGCCTTGATCTTGGAATTCTAGCCTCTACAGCTGTAAGAGAATACATTTCTGTTGTTTTAAACCACCCAGTTTGTGGCAATTTGTTATGGCAGCCACAGGAAACTAACACAGTCCCCTAACCTCAACCACTGAGCTTCACTGACCAGCTGGGAAGTTTCTCCCAGGAGGCCATGTTGCACCTGAAGCCAGTCCCAATGGAACTGACATGATTGACAGCCCAGGGAAGCCTCACCCCACAAGGCTGCATGCCCAGGTAAGTGTGTTTCTTGCACCGCCCTTGCCATGACAATGGCTTGTTCTAACTTACGGCTTTGTTACTTTGAACTTCAATCAATGGCTGAAAGAGGAACGTTGTTTTGACTAGGCTTGGGGTTTCTAAACTCCCCACTGTGTGGTTTCCAGGTCAGACAGTCAGGCTTTGTTCTGTGAATCATCGCTGAAAGATTCAATTAAATCTCACTTCGTCCGCCTTGTGGCCAGGGTTTCAGTGACTTAGCAAGAACAGGAGCATGTAGCCAGTTACTGAGGAAAGCCAGACATTTGAGGGGAGAGGGCTACTCACACGAGGCAGGGAGCACAGAGATTTTCGGGGCTCCAGACAGCGGTGATGAATGAAGTCCCCAGGCGCCCAGCTTCTTGGCTGAGAAGGCAGCTGTTGATTCCTGACATACTAATTTAGGACCCGAAAGAGAAAGTGAGGGGGCTTTGTAAAATCACTTAAAGGAGGGTGAATGTCAAGGGGGAGATGAGCCATGTGTTAGCACCACTGTCCTTTTCACGCAGACATGAGAAAGAATTACAAATGTGAGTCTGGTTGAGATCTTTATGGTTAGGCGGCTTCCTTTGAAGTCTGACATTTCTAAAAAAATTCTCATAAAACCCAAAAGGGGGGAAAAAGAGAGCATTTTATCCTAGCTAGGAGAGCACCAAAGTATGTAGAAAGGAGAAAAGGCTACAGCTCTCTGCAGAAACAGGAATTCGGCAGAACCCCAAGTCACTCAGAAAAGAGAAAATGAAAGACAAGATTTCTTGAAGCGCCTGGAAAATGCTAGCTTTGTGGGCAGACTTGCTCTAGAGGGGACAGTCTTGTGTGATGCCAGAGACCCAGGCTGAGGAACGACTCTCATCCCCAGGGCACAGGTGGCCTGAAGTCACGGAGACTCTTAGAACCTCAGGTTTCTCATTTATAGAATGAGACAATTCATGCCACCTCTCTCTTCTCTTGCAGGATTTTGTTGGGATCAGAGGAGTTGCTGTTTGTGAATTCACTCTGTAAATTTCTAGCATCCTATAATTGTAGACAAGTCAGTATGCGCCCCTCCCCAAGGCTGGGCTTAGGATCCTGAGACATCCCTATTGCCTGCACCACATCAGGTGCCAGCTAAGGTAGAGGAGGGGTGCCAAGGAAGATCAGAGAAGCCCAGCTCCTGGGGTCCCTGGGGTCAGTACGGTCCTTCTTCCCTTGTATCTGCAAAGGACTTGTGGACACAGCCAGGGAGAAACATGGTTGCCAAGAGACTGGCATTGCTGCACTTTCGAGGACACCAGGCGTGTAGTCTCATCTTTCATCAACATTCCTGGGGCTGCTCCTTTCATACATGAGCCCAGAAGGACCAGGATGGTGCAGATCCCAGGGAAGGGGATGGCAGGGCTCAGCTGCCCAGCCTGCTGTCCTACTGTGGCTCTGTGCTGCAGCAACATCTAGTACTTTCAAAAATTGTGCTATGGGCACTTGCCTCGGCTCCTGTACAACTGTCCTTCCCATCTCCATCTGCCAAACTCATTCTTAGCCCTAGGTCTTGCTAAGATGTTGCCTCTACCATGAAGCCATCCCTGAGAACAGTAGCTTGTTATTTCCACTGCTGCTTCTAGCTTTGATTGGCTCTTCCCTACTCATCTCCTCACCTGACATCCGGAAAGTGTGTGCAATAACTTATTATGATTATTACTGGGATGGTCTCCTCCAGCACCCATAATCCTGTCATGAGTGAGCACCCTGCATATGAGGTTGTTTGAGAACACTGGCTGAACCTGTCAACACTTGGTGGATTCTGATCCAGTAGCTGATAGTGGGCAGGAGAATAGTGGTGTGGCTTTCCAGGCTCTGAGGCCCCCACATCCTCAAAGGGAGCTGAGATGATCCCAATAGATGCAGGTTCAGGCAAAGTGGAGAGATCCAGAACATCTGCCTTTGGCTGGCCCAGATCTCAATCTCTTTCTTTTTTTTTTTTTAGATGGAGTTTCACTCTGTTGCCCAGGCTGGAGTGCAGTGGCATGATCTCAGCTCACTGCAACCTTCGCCTTCCACGTTCAAGCGATTCTCCTGCCTCGACCTCCTGAGTAGCTGAGATTACAGGCACCCGCCACCACACCCAGCTAATTTTTGTATTTTTAGTAGAGACAGGGTTTCTCCATATTGGCCAGGCTGGTTTTGAACTCCTGGCCTCAGGTGATCTGCCTGTCTCTGCCTCCCAAAGTGCTGGGATTACAAGTGTGAACCACCGCGCCCGGCCCCAGATCTCTTTATACTGATCTTTGCCATTCTCTACTCTGCTTGGGGTAGCTTCTTAGTTCGTACTACAGCTTAAATGACTGATAGTTTTACCTTTCTAGGAGAGCTGACTTCTCAGAGGTTACCTAAGTTTGAAGTCAAAGGCATGAGGCTGTGCTAGGAGGTGTGGGGGAGGAAGTTACTTTTGGAAGCCAGGGTCTTTCCCAGGCTTCTGAAGTCATCCCCTTGGGAAACTGCCTGGCATGATGTGCCCCTGATTAAAGCAGTTTCTCTCCTCCTAGTCTACTTGGGAAGCTCTGAGGATTATTCTTTCTCTTTTGATACATCAAATCCACCCAAAGCAGCTTCTGAAAAAACTATGAAAAACTGGCCACAGGAGTGTTTGTTCTGGTAGAATTTAAATGTCTTTGTGCTGCAAAAGCTGAAATGTCTAGTAAGATTTCTGACCAAAGCCTTTCAGCTCACTATAAGCAGTGGCACGAAGGGTAAACCACAGGGATCCAGCTCTTAACAATGCTTCATTCCCTTCTGCAGGCCCTAGAGACTCCCCGGGCTTTGCCTGCCACATCTGTACACTGGGGAGAAGGTGGATTACCTCTTATGCTCCAAGTAGCAAGTCATTTAACCTCTCTCCTCATGGGTTGGGGACGGGAGCATGCTCACAAGGTGAAAGGAGGATGAAATGAAATGGCATACATAGAACCTCTAGCTCAGGGATGGATGCACAGTAAATGTGAGCTGTTTTCACAATTACAAGGCTCACCTCCCACTCTGAGCTTCTGTGACTCCATCGTTCATTTTTCTGCACAGGGACTGACTCAAGACTCTAAGGTTCTATCTCTCTGCTGCTGCACTGAGCTGCTCCCTCCTGAATGTCTCTACCTGTCAGTTTCATTCAGAGACCCCTGACCACCAGTAAGCATCAGATATATTCACGCAGCTGGGTGAGGCATCAGATCCGACAAAATAGGAAGATTCTTTTTAAAACCAGAATCTCTACAATGAGTTTGCTTGTGATGCAAGTAGGGTCTGGATCCTACAAACCATGGAAGACTTGCAGACAAGGCAGTTTCTTCTGGAAGCTTCCCCAGGGAAGAGCAGGAACCCCCAGCATGGCAGAGTTGCACGTGTGCCACTGTGTGACATTTCTGGTGCTAAAAAGAATCAGTGATGGATCTTTGCCATTGTGGGGAAAAATGAGCCAATGCAATAGGCCTAGTCATAAAAGGTGGATCAGAGGGAGGGTTTTAGTTGAAAGCTTTTGAGAGGCTGAGCTTCATTTTCCTGCTGCTGTTATATGATGAACCACAGAGACGTGCACCCATGCCACTGGGGCTCTTCCGTTAATGGATACAATGTTGGGACATGAGGAATAATTTATTTTTTTGAGATGGAGTTTCACTCTGCCTCCTGGGTTCAAGCAATTCTCCTGCCTCAGCCTCCCAAGTAGCTGGGATTACAGGCACCCACCGCCACGCCTGGCTAATTTTTGTATTTTTAGTAGAGACAGGGTTTACCATGTTGGCCAGGCTGGTCTCGAACTCCTGGCCTCAGGTGATCCACCCGCTTTGGCCTTCCAAAGTGCTGGGATTATAGGAGTGAGCCACCGTGCCCAGCTGGGGAATAAATTTTTGCTATACATTTTCCATAAAAGCAGACAAATGCTCAGTAACTTTTTCATAGAAACATCTGTAACTCTGTTCATGAGGAGAATGCCACAGGTCACTCCCTTATTTGCACAAAGAGCCGTACCGTTCAAGGGAACGCTGTGTCATTCTGTCCAACCAGGGGGTTAGAGAATCATTGATCACCAAAGCCAGGAGCAATGCTGGAAGCCTGTCTCCACTGCTGGGCTGGCGAAGACCGGGGCCCAGCCTCTGTGGTTCCACCTTGCCTGCCTCTCTGGCTATATCCCAGCTGCTTCAGGTTTTCTGAACATGCCAGGCCCCTACCTGCCCCTAGATCCTTGGACATGCCTTTACCTCCTCCCGAAATTCCCTTGGTCCTCTCTTCCCTTGGCTAGATACCCCTTGTTAAAGAATATTCACATCTGCCATGACCCCCTCAGCCTGGGTAGGTGCCCTGCCCTGTGCATCCTGGTTGGCCCTATGAGTCTGTTCCTTTCTGTGTCACCCCCAGTGGGGTCCTTGATGACATGGCTGTCCATGCAGTTTACCTCTACATAGCAGCTACGGGCACCTGGCTGACTTTATCCGACCAAACTGCATAGCTATCACTACGTGCTCGGCAGCATTCCTAGCAGGGATTACAATGATGATGATGATGATGATGATGATGATGACTGTTATTTCTGTTTTACAGGTGGAAAAGCAGAGGCACAAAGCGGTGATGTGACTTGCCTGAAGTCACACGGCTAAAAAGTGGTAGACAAGGGAACGGCTCCCATGTCTGTATGGTCTGAACTGGGTTGTGTAGTGTTCCCCAAAGTTCATGTCCACATAGAACCTCAGAATGTGACCTTATTTGGATATAGCATTTTTGCTGAAGTAACTAGTTAAGATGAGGTCATCCTGGATTAGGGTGGGCTCTAAATCTAATGACTGATGTCCTCATAAGAAGAGAAAATGGTCAGACAAAGGAAAGACCTCATATGATGCTGGAGGCAGAGACTGGGCTGATGTAGCCCAGAAGCTAAGGAGTGCTGGCAACTGCTGTAAGGTAGAAAGAGGCAAGGAAGGATTTCCCCCTAGAGCCTGCACAGGGAGCAAGGGCCTGCCAACACCTTGATTTTGGACTTCTGGCGTCCAAAGCTGTGAAAATAATTTCTGTTGTTTTCAGCCACCCAGTTTGTAGTAATGTGTTATGGTAAGCATGGGAAAGTAACGCACCCCCTCTCAGGAGAGTGAAGCGGGCGGTGTCTCCAGGGGCCTGGACATTTCTGCCCCTTCCCAGGACAGGGGACAGAGCCAGCAGGCCTGCTTCCCTGGAAGTTCTGCCCAGTGGTGGATGTAGTGGGGGACTCCCAGATGGCACACACATTGCACAGGCAGGCCAGCGTGTTCCTCTCCCAAGATGGCATTTTGGGAGGTACACAGTGCTGGAGCACGAGCCAGGAGCCTGGGGCACATTCCCGGCAGCCAGACTTTGGAAAGCAGGAGGCAGCCACCTGGGGCTTCAATCTCCCCTTTTAGAAAATGAATCCCTGAAGTGAACATGAGTCAGGCACTGTTCTGGGCACTGAGGATGGATTAGACAGTGAGATTGGTCCCAGTCTCTGTCTCCATGAATCTCCATTAACATCCTAGGGGTGACCAGCCATGAATCTCCCAATCATTAAACAAGTGGTGATTTCAGAGAGTGATAAGAGGTATAAAGAAAAACTCCCCTCTCAAAAGATTATGATGTTTCTTTCACAAGATTAAACATTACCAAAAAAAAAAAAAAAAAACCCCAAGAAATGGGATGGCGATGCCCTTTGGCCATGTTCACTGCCGCATATCCACACAAACGCCTTCGTGGCAGCCCAGGCAGTGCCCAGCAAGCTCAGACTCAGCCAGTCCTCGAGCTGGCCTGGCAGGGCTTTGCAATGCAGCTACCTTGTGGCCAGAGGGGCCCATCCAAGTCCAGTTTCTCCATGTCAGGGCTAGCAATGAGGAGGATGACTGTGTAGGCAGCCCGCCCAGGCCTCAGCAGGGAGGGGAGCAGAGACTCCCCCGGGTGGTTCTCTAGGCAAAGCTGCCAGCAGGGTGGATGGTTCCCTGAAAGGACCACTCTCTTTCCCTGCCAGGAAGGGCATCTGGGGCCTTTGCGAAGCACTTGTGGAAGGTGCTGGGTGCTTCACCTCGTATCTGGCGGACGCCATCACCTCTGCTGTACTTCTAGGGTGACTGCTTTGAGGAAGACGCGGCAATTTCAGAAGCTTTTTAAACTTCCCAGAGCAGAAGGCCAAGTTTCCCAATCTAATCTACATGCCTTAGCGATGTCACTCCTGGACAGGGATAATTTTAAATGCAAGCATACTGATGTAACTGTAGGATGGGGTAAGGTAAAATGTAGGGTAGAAACCATTATTTTAAAAAAAGAGCAATTTCAGAGAAAAAAGCAGTTCTAGGGGCAAACAAAACTGTACCAGAGGGGCTCCCAGGAACCTCAGGGACTTTCCACTTGATTTGCCTTTTCAGGTAAAACACCATTAACAGGAGCCAGAATAGAGTCAGAGGACAATGTCTGTTTGTCCCTACACACACACACACACACACACACACACACACACATACACACAGGCACACACACAGACATACACACACAGGCACACACACAGGCACACACACACAGACACACAGGCACACACACACAGGCACACACAGGCACACACAGAGGCACACACACACACACAGACACACACAGACACACACACAGGTACACACACAGACACACACACAGACACACACAGACACACACACAGGCACACACACAGGCACACACACAGGCACACACACACAGGCACACACACAGACACACACACAGACACACACACACACGGGTATGTGACTGAGGAACGTGACATGAATGACCTGGCATAAATGCAATGCTCTTATTCCACATCACTCATTGAGATTCTCCACTCACTAATTTTCCTAAAAGCAGATTTTTTCATATCCTTTGAAGTCAAGCAAGTGGTTTTGGGGAAAGGGTTGTTCCCTCCGGGCCGGCTGGCAACATGCGGAATTGTCTCAAAAGCCCCGTTAGCAACAGAGGAAAGGTCAGCTCCACCTTAGTGAATGGAGAAGGAGAAAGTAAAGGTCATGATGATAAACACAGAGCAAGTTTTGACAACCATTGGATCATTTAACGGTACCAGAACATCTAGACGGAACCACATTTTTTTGACCATTGCCATTCATATATTTTTAAAGAAAATTAAAAAAAAATTTTCGAAGACATTTTCTAAACTTGGAAGGAGGATAAAATATTTACCCATGGTGTAAACTATGTAAAATGAAATAATCTGTAAGACCTGGTATTTGATAACATAACAGGGTGACCATAGTCAATAATAATTTAATTGTACATTTTTAAATAACTAAAAGTATAATTGGATTGTTTATAACACAAAGAATAAATGCTGAGAGGATGGACACCCCATTTTCCATGACGTGATTATTGTATATTGCATGCCTGTATCAAAACATCTCATGTACCCCACACATGAGATGTGTATAGGTGCAATGTGTGCACAGGAGTGCAGTGGTGTGATCACAGCTCCACAGCTGTGTACCTACTATGCGTATACACCGACTATGCACCTATATGCCTAGGTGCATATACACCTACTACATACCCATAAAAATTGAAAATTAAAAAGAAAAATAAATAAAATGATCTATTATCTTCTTCTACTGATGAGGACATAATGAAGGGTTTGCTATGTTAGACTCATACACATACATGCAGACTTTTGTGGTTGTAGTTAAATTGGTCAATAGATATAGACTGACCTAAGAAAATAGGAATTAACTTCCAGCCTAATACTGACTGGGCACTTCTGTTCCCGTACACCCTCAGAGACTTCAGCCAACTTCTGAAGCAGTTAATTGGCTTTCCTGGCTGGAACTGCAACACCATTGCAGGCAAGTGTCTTGGAGCTCCAGACAGGCCCGTGAACAAGGTGGCAAGAAGTCTAGGAGGACATGAATCAGCCCCACATGGACACCCGTGGCATTTAAGCCTGAAAGGAAACTTGACTGGCAGCCGAAGTCAGCAATGGATGCCAAGCAGGCTATGCCATGTTGGGGGACTGAGGGGTGGGGACCAGCTCCTGAGCATGGCTGGTGGCCACGGAGGCCCCACCTTGTGAGGCCACTCTGTCCCCTTTGGCCCTACACATCAGGCTCCACCCTTCCCAGCAGACTCTCTGACCCTTTCAGCTCTGACCACAAAGGGTGGAACTTAATGAGCTGGGAACCCAATTTCTCACTGGTTTTGGTAAATTAAAAGCGATAAAATGAGTAATCCATTAAAGTCATCATTTTTCCTAACTGAAAAAAAAAGTATGACAACTCTGTTGAGACTTGACCTCTTTGAAATAAAGGCTGTTACTTTCTGGGAGCTTTTTTCTGTTTTTTTTTTTTTGAGACAAGGTCTTGGTCTGTCACCCAGGCTGGAGTGCAGTGGTGTGATCACAGCTCACTGCAGCCTTGACTTCCTGGGCATAGGTGACCCTCCTGCCTCAGCCTCTCAAGTCGCTGTGACTACAGGTGTGCACTACCATGCTCAGCTAATTTTTGTATTTTTTGTCGAGACAGGGTTTCGCCATGTTACCCAAGCTGTTCTCGAACTCCTGAACTCAAGCCATTCACCCGCCTTGGCCTCCCAAAGTGCTGGGATTATAGGCGTGAACCACCATGCCTGGCGTCTGGCAGGTATTCTGAGATTTAAATCTTTAGATACTGCAATTTACTCATTGTCCTTTGTTGTCATGGAGTTTATAGAAAAGGCTATTTAGGAACTAATGCTGTCTTAATTATTTTCTCTGTCTCTTCTCTGCCTCTTGGAAGGTACATGTGTAGGTGTATGTGTGTGTATATGTAGGTGTTTCTTTTTATACTTGGCTTTTTGTATCCATCATTTTTTATCTTTTAGAATGCCCCCACCGCACATTCAGCATAGATTTGCTTTTCAGAATTTTGAACATTGAGAATTCTTTGAATATTTTCTAATACCTGAACATTTACCTTTATATGTCTGCAGCCTGTGGACAGGTGTGTAGAATAGCAGACTCTCAGACTTGGGAGGACCATGAGGCTATTGACTTGGACCTTCCATCTCACCAAGCAGGAATTCTCCCAAGGAACCACCGCCCTGAGCTATCCCAGGGGTCAGGCCTGCCTAAACCAGGCTTGAGTTTTGTATATATTGTTCAGCTCAGTTGTAGAGCTCAGATGTGATAACTCTGCCTAAGAGGGGATGAGGAGGAGGGCTAAATGGAGGGAAAAGCGGTATAGGAGAGAAAATAGAGAGAAAGGGACATTATAAAGGTGGGACTGGGGTCAGAGGCTGGGAACTGGGGGCTGGGGGAGATCTATCAGAAGAGAGCAGGCTGCAGGGATGTCCTCCTGGGTTCCTGCTGTGTCATGTGTCTGACCTTTTGTGTCTCTTTCTCAAACTCTGTTGATGTGTCAGCCCCCGAGATGCTGGGGGTGCAAAGACGACAAAGACCAGGGCAGAATCTTTGGCCTAAAAAGCAGAGTTCCTGGAACAGTGTCGACATTTTAAAAATATTAGCTAGCTTGAAGAGGAATGCTGAACTCTCTCTCTCTCTCTCTATTGTTCTCTCCTACTTAATTTCATAACTGATCTCCTCTTACTGAAACTGTAAGTGGAAAAAAAGATGGTTTCACAGAGATCCTCATTAAAGAAAGTGTTGCCGTAAGTAATCTAGTAACGTAGGTGTTCTGCAGCACAACATTCCTCCTGAGCTTATCACTTTACACTGTGAGTCCAAGATGTTAAAAAAAAAATACACACATACACAGCAAACCCCTACTCCCAAACATAAGAGTTTAGATCTTGAGCAATAAGACATAGATACTATCACAAAAATTTTGCAAATCTCAAGAACATTGCCACATTTTCCATAGGGTTAACTTTTGAGATGAAAAACTAATTCAGAACTTATGATTCCTTTTAAAAAAATTCCCTTAGCCAAACTGAAGAAATTTACTTGGGAGGAGAAAATGACTTAACTTGTAGTTTCCACAATGAGAAACACATTCTCATGGCTTTCAGCCACTTTCTATCATAATGTGATGGGCTTAAACTGCATTCATTTACAATGAGTTAAGAGTATGAATGAAATTTTTAAATGAACAACTGAAATAAAATCATGATTTAAACATCCTAGCACTTAAAAGTAAAAGAGACTTTTGCATGGCTGTAGACATAATGATCAATACTGAGTCTTAATCCCAAACCTGACAGCCCATATTTTTCAAACTGAGTGCCTCAAATTCACAATGAAAAAAAATAGGCCTCTTATTGCTGCAGTGAGATAGGGCAGTGTAATGCCTATGAGTGTGTCTCTTCCTGTGTTGTATCTGGCCTTGAGTCCACAGAATCCCCCAACATCAAAGGAAGCAGTAGGAGATGGTGTGTGGAACACCAGATAGCCGGAGGAAAGGGGAAACCCTTCCTCTGCCAAGAGGAATTGCTAAAATTAGATGGTAAAGTAGTCTTGGCACTGGAAGTCGTCTTGCTGAAGATCAGCTTCAATAGATGATAGAACTGTTGCTTATTTGGAGACTTTCAAAGAGAGGGGCTTACACCCCAGGCAGGAACGTCTTACCAGGCTGAACAGCTCTTTCTGTGTGGAGATGCTTCCCTAGGTCTATCTTAAATTCTTCATGCTGATATTCAACCCCACTTCCTCTTGCTTTGGAGCTTAGTGCAGAAGGGGAGCTGCCAGGCACTATTCTTTTCCTGCAAACTTCCCAAGATGGTTTTCGTAACCCAAGACCATCATCCTTCTCTCCCCAACACCCCCAATCTGGGCGCTTCATTTTGGCCTTCTCTGTGCATTTGGGGTGCATGTGGAAAGAAGGTTCTGCAAGATGGGGTGGAAGGATCAGGGCTAGGCTCTCACTTGGGCTGAGCGTATGGTCACGTGGCACATCCAGGGCCATCTCTACTCTCCTCCCCCATCTCCCTTGCCTCTGCCTTGCCCTGGTGACATTATCTAGACATCTACCACTCAAGATGTATGACTTGGGTAAGCACTGCATCTTCTATGTTTCTCTTTTAAACTTTGAGACCATCAGGAAAGGGTTGAGCCTGTCAATATTAATATCTTTGCTGCCCTGGTTTCCTCTCAAGAAAATATTTAGGGAAGCAAGAAGGGCTGGGAGAGGGGATGAAGAGGAAAAGCAGGGGGCTTAGGAAAAGGGGACCTGAGCAGGGGCCACAGAGATCAGCCCCATTTTCCTGAGAACGTCCCTGTGGCTTCCTCAGAGGGACCACACAACGTCCAGAGACCACCGTGTGACTTTCAGAGATAACAGCGACAGTTCCTGGCAACATTTGCTCCCTCCCCCACGTCCATCCTTCATCCTCCTCCTCAGAGGATTTTATTTGGCTTTGGGCAACATGAAAGTCAACTCCACAGAGTGCAGAGGGAGTCAGAGAGCCCAGTCCTCATCTCATCTGGTCAGCTTCCTTTTTCTTTTTTTTTTTTTATTCCTTTTTTTTGAGACGGAGTCTCGCTCTGTCACCCACGCTGTAGTGTCGTGGCCCAATCTCGGCTCACTGCAAGCTCTGCCTCCCAGGTTCACACCATTCTCCTGCCTCAGCCTCCCAAGTAGCTGGGACTATAGGCGCCCACCACCACGCCTGGCTAATTTTTTGTATTTTTAGTAGAGATGAGGTTTCACCGTGTTAGCCAGGATGGTCTCAATCTCCTGACCTCGTGATCCACCCGCCTCGCCCTCCCAAAGTGCTGGGATTACAGGCGTGAGCCACCGTGCCCGGCCTCTTTTTTCTTAAGACCAAAACAAACCACAAACGCTCTCACCCTACTAAATATCCACCCATGAAGTACAATTGGGAAATCTGTGTTCCAAAGCAAAACCATTCTCTTTGAAGGAGCCAGCCTAGACTGCTCTATCCCACCAATGAGAGAGTTAATAGACTTGATGGGAGGCAGGCACTTGGCAATAAGGAGGTCTGTTCTTAGGTGAAATAGCTGGGTTGTGGTGGCCATCAGCACTGGAAGCCCTGAATTCAGGCCTTTGGGTGAGCAGGGCAGCACACACAACTGGGCAGAGTGGCCCTTTATCTCATGCCAGCTGGACCCAGAGCCGGAGCTTGGAGGCTGGGGTGATCAGGCTGTTCTTGGCAGAGGTTCTTGAAATGAAATGATTCTGGTGGTGATGGGAGGCCGTGGCTCCAGGCCTGCCCCAGAAGAACACGTTGTTAGCATATGTTAACAGGCTGCCTCTTCTCCAAAGATCACAAAATGCATTCCATTTAGTGTCTGTTTTGGAAGTGTTGCTATCTGTGTTTTATGGGTGACAAAACCAAGATACATCAAGGTCATGGAGCCCCCAGCTGAGGGTAAGTGAGTTAGGGGCTGACCTGGGAGACCTGCGCTTCCTGATTCTCAGGCTGTTGCTCAACATCTGACCCCTGATCTTTCCAAACTCCTTCCAGAATGGTCCTTTTGGCCTGCAGATCTCAGGGTCTGGTAGGAGTTAAAAGGAACACGTGTGTTCCGAACTCCCTGGAAGAGAGTATTGAAAACACACACACAATCTAGTGTTCGACATGTGGGGACTGAGATGAAAGGGGACAGCTGTTTCGGTGCTGGGTTTTGTGACCACACGTGGTTAGGCCTTCAGCCCACGGAAAGCACACGGAAAATGAGTGGAAAACCTGGCTCCCTCTCTTCTCTCCCATTAGGCACAAGACTATGTAGATCCTGGTCTTCCTCCTTTTAAAAGTGTGACTATCGCATCAGACTAAGCTTTCTAAGGAACTCGCAACTGGTATCATTCAACAGAAAGAGGAACCTGCTAGATTAAAGCTAAGTGAAATTTTCCAAATGATTTCAGCTGGTTCTACCTAGTGGGTAAGCTTCATCTTTATCGGGCTGAATGAGATGAGATTTCACCCAAGATGTTGGAGCCACACTTATAATATTTGACTTTTATACAAACAGTTATTTGATTGCAATCCAAACAAAAGCAAATGATGTCCAAAGTTAGAACTATGGATACAAGGCACTGAAACATCTTAAAACTCAAGGCTGAAAGGTATCTAAAGAATTTTTGTCTCAAGGAAGAGGTGTAATAATTCCCAAAGAGGAAACTGTGTCTACTGATTTTTTTAAATCCAGAGGGAAGACGATCAGATAATTTTCTTTCTTTTTTTTTTTTTTTTTTTTGAGACGGAGTCTTGCTCTGTTGCCCAGGCTGGAGTGCAGTGGCGCAATCTCGGCTCACTGCAAACTCCGCCTCCCGGGTTCATGCCATTCTCCTGCCTCAGCCTCCTGAGTAGCTGGGACTACAGGCACCCACCACGCCTGACTAATTTTTTGCATTTTTAGTAAAGACAGGGTTTCACCATGTTAGTAATGATGGTCTCGATCTCCTGACTTTGTGATCCGCCCGCCTCGGCCTCCCAAAGTGCTGGGATTACAGGCGTAAGCCACCGTGCCCAGCCTCATAATTTTCATCAGCCACTAAAGCTTAACAATCGACTGGCAAACAAATGCTTACCATACACGACTGTATGCAAGGTTCTGGAAGGGCATGCAGATAGCTATTTTATTCATGTTCCCATAGTTGAATGCTTCATGTTCTTTGGATTTGTATAAGTAACATTAACTACTCTTAATACTTGGAAATTCTTTGTTATCTCTCTCAACCATCTCTCACATCATTGCCTTTTGGTATGGCCTCCTAATCTGAGTTCTGTTCCAGGAAAAATGGGAATGGAAGTCACTCTCAATGACAGCCCTGCACACGCAGGGAACACCTGGTTACTAGTTTGTCCCTGAGCCACTTCCTCTGGTGCCAGGCTGAGCTGAGGATAAGGCAGCAGAAAGCAAAAGGCAACCTCGAATGTCTCTAGATCCAGACTTTTGGTCTTTCCCTCCAAATGTCTTCCTCCCATAGTCCTCTATGGCAATTGCAGTTTCCAGATTTCTTACGCTGAAGAACATGTGATACTTCCATGCCTGTTTTCTTTTGCTCGTTCCCTCCATCTACCAGTCATCGACTAATGCTGGTTTTACCTCCAAAACAGTCACTCTCTTTACCATCTCTATAATTTTTTTTACCTCCATTTGCAATAGTTTATTTGTATTTTTTAAAAGTTTTTTTAATAGCCTTATTGAGATATAATTCACATATCATATAGTTCACCTATTTCAAATGTACAATTCAATAGGTTTTTGGCCTATTATTTTTTTTGAGTTATGGTTTTATATATATATATACACACATATATAACATACAGTTTGGCATTTTAAGAATTTTTAACTATAGTTCTATGGCACTAATTACATTCACAATGTTGGCAATAATAATTATTCATTTTTTCCAAAACTTTTTAATTACCCATATAAACACTAAATATACATTAGGAGTAGAAGAAAACTTCAACACGATAGAGCTCATATATAGAAACCCACAACTAACATAATACCCAATGATAAACTACTGAAAGCTTTTCCCCTAAGATCAGGAACAAGACAAGGATGTTCACTCTTGCCACTTCTATTCAATACAGCACTGGAAATTCTAGCCACAGCAACTAAGAAAACAACATATAAAAGACATCCAAATTGGAAAGTAAGGAGTCAAATTATCTCTTTACAGATGCCATGATATTATATGTAGAAAACTCAAAAGAATCCTGAAATAAAAACCCGTTAGATCTAACAAGTGAATTCTGCAAGCTTGTAGAATATATAGAAACACAAAGATCAGTTGTATTTCTATATACTTGCAATGACCAATTCAAAAAGGAAATTGAAAACAATTTCATTCAAAATAACATTGAAAAGAACAAAATATGTACAAGTAAATTTAAACAAGGAGGCAAAAGACTCATATACTGAAAACCACAAAATATTACTCAAAGAAATTAAAGAACGAAATAAAGGCACCTCATGTTCATGGATTGGAAGACCTACTGTTAAGATAACTACACTATCCAAAGCAAACTAAAGATTCAGTGCAATCCCCCATCAAAATCCCAATATTATTATTATTATTATTACTATTTTTACAGAAATAATAAAACCCATCCTGAAATGCTAACTGGATTTTTGCACTTGCTGTTTCTGCTTCCTGGTATGCTCCTGAGTCAGACATCAGCATAGCTCCCAGTGTCACCTCCTTCAGATGAGTATGCCACATGACACGCATCACCTTCTCAGCATGACCCTCCTTCACCAGCTTTGCACCCCCAGCTGCCCGTTATTTGTCTTATGCTTTTCCATTGCCCTTAGTGTCACTTTCCCACACAGCACATTTTATTTATTTATTTATTTATTTATTTATTTATTTATTTAGAGATGGTATCTCGCTCTGTCACCCAGGCTGGAGTGCAGTGGTGTGATCTTGGCTCACTGCAACCTCCACCTCCCGGGCTCAAGCAATGCTCCTGCCTCAGCCTCCCGAGTAGCTGGGACTACGGGCACATGCCACCACGCCCAGCTAATTTTTGTATTTTCAGTAGAGATGGGGTTTCACCATATTGGCCAGGCTGGTCTTGAACTCCTAATCTCAGGTGATCCACCTGCCTTGGCCTCCCAAAGTGCTGGGATTACCGGCGTGAGCCACTGCACCCGGCCTACTTATTTATTTTTTTAATTCCCCCTTTAAATACAAATTTCACGAGGTCAGGAATTTTTATGTTTGTTCACTGCTGTATTTCCAGCATCTAAAACATGTCAGGCACATAGTAAGCACTCAAGATAAATATTTATCAAATGCAAGCATGAGTGTAAAATGTATGAGAAAAACCAATACATCCACATTTATTATTTTTGTAATGAGACAAGACCAATAAGTGATTACTAATGGGATTTTCACCTCACACTTCCCTTAACAGAATTTAAAATTGTGTCAAAACATGGTGGTGCAAGAACAATACGACTTCATTACACACCCACAGAAGTGGTGAGTTCATCTATTTCCTCCCACTTGAAAAGCACATTCACTTTGGGCTGTTTTCACATCATCAACTCTCCTTCCAATGTTCTGCTCCCTGAATCAGAATACATTTGAAATCATTTCCCAGTCTGAAAAAGTCATCAGAGTATCTTAATCCATCTTAATCTGTAATGGCAAAGGACCCCGTGTGAGTGGAGATGCAGTTATGGCTGAGTGTGGGATGCCAAGAACTTGACTTTGGCTGGGTGAGAGTAAGTCTCAATAGCAAGGCAGCAAGTAGACAGCTGGTAGGAAAATCACGGGTTCGCCTGCGTGTGAGCAACAAGGAGGAACGGTAATGGGAGACTCCCACAAGTGGGAAACAGTACATGTAGACATGACTACATGCCAAACAAATGTACAATTGCACACACTTAACTTATGATTTTTACTTTGATGATGATGAGTGAACAAGAAGGAGAAAAGCTGTCTTTTTTTTTTAAAAAAAAAAAGATGACTCAACCATGTCTTACATTAAATAGATATTGGGAACATTTGCCTGAATTATATCACTGACCTCATGAAGCCATGAAATCTCCCACAGAACACCACAAAGCCACAGCTTTATCTCCAAGCTCAACACTTTGTAATGGCACCTCTTCAAGGCTTAGTTCCTGTATTTCCATTCTCAGGGGCAGATGCTTCCCTTAGGAAGAGAAGCCCACTGTCTCCCTGAAAGGAGAAACTGATGCTTCTTACCCTGAGACTGAAAGGGCCGCAGTGCTTACAATGAGCACTGTGATCCAACCTGGAGAAACTGTATCTTTAACACACTCACAAAGAAAAAAAAAAAAAGAAAAGACATATTCTTTAGATTTATTTCTTTCAAATACATTCTTTAGCTGGAGCACAGGCATTTACCTTCCAATTCTACTTTTCTATTGATCCAACATATTTACATATTTTCAAAATAATCCACACACATTCTATATATAATCCCACCCATATAAGATTTCTTTAAAGTGGTAAGCCTTTTTCCACCACCATTTACTGTTGAGAAAATAAAGGGATGAGAAAGCTATTAGCTATGTTCTAGACATGGTATAGTCAAAGAAGGGAGAACTTGGAAATACAGAACTGTGGTTATTCATCGTGACTCTGACAGCCATTGACTACTTGTGTACACTTGGACCAAGTGACTGGTTTGATACCAGTCACACCCATGATGGTGACATTCCATGGGATGGCAAAGTGCCTATGGTTTCGCCAGAATTTTCTTGTATCAAATAATTCTAGAAAACAAGAGGCCCAGAAGCTAGAACCAAGACACCACTTTTGTATGAATTAACAAGACCTCAATTGCTTGGCCGTAGTGGCTCCCATCATGGCTTCTGAGTTATAGACCTTAGCATTATGGCACATCTCAAGGGACCATGAAAAATCAGCTCCCCATCTGTATTCCATAGAACAGCATGACAATTTCAGGACCTAGCTGAGGGCGTGTCTTGAGTAAAGTCGCAGATAAAGCTTACACTAGAACCCAGGAACTTTGATCCTGTTTTTATCACCCCGTCCATTGTTGAAGTAATCATTTAATTTTCCCAAATGGTCCATGGACTGTTTGAAGCAGGACCTTACCTGATTCTACCCCATTTCTAATGCTTCTGTACCTGAAGATTTTATTAAATGACAAGGGATCGTGTCTTTGGGGAAACAGAGACATTCAACTTTCAGGCTCACAAGAGAGGCAGCTTTAAGTTCAGACCTTCCCTTGTTGTCTGCTTGCTGGAGAAGTGTCTGTCTTGTGATCCCAGCTTACACTTGGCCCTGGACCACAAACCAGGCCTACAAGAACATGGATGTGGTGCCCATGTTTCAAATTCATCTCACTTCCTTATCAGCAGGGGACTTTGATTTGGCTTTTCCTAAGATATGGTTAAAATTCTTATATTCAGCTTCAATTTCTGTGCCACAGTTTTAAGACTAACCACCTCTGTTTTTCTCCATCCACAGCATAAACCTCAAAACCTGCTGTCACCACTGAGTTGTTGAAAGAGAAGGCATAGGTAGATTTTATTGATCTATTCAGAGGTCTCCAGAAATCATGTTTTTTTATTAGAGTTAGATTTCTTCTTCATACCAATACGCTTACCCAATGTGATGGAGTGATGAGGAAACGGAAGAGATGAAGATGGATATACAGACAGAGATGAGAGAGGATGCATTTTACTCAGTAAAGACCCCCGCTGACCCCACAATTTGTCTACAGTCCTATAAACACCATTAGGATTCTGTATGACTCATTGTATATGCAAGGAAATAGCCTCTTCTGTCCTCTAAAGCACCACAATTAAATTCCACACTTGAGTCAAATTGGAGTCAGATCAGACAAATGGCCCCACCCTATACCCCACCAATAATTTAATTAATAATTTTGTTAATCTATACTAAGAACCTTCATATGACATCTTCTCTATTTTTAAGCCTAGGAACTATCAGTTTTCCAGACATACTCTATGACTTAAAAGACAGGCTCCACAGTTCCATCCTCATCCCTGGCACCTAATCATAAAGGACATTCATGATCCTAGCTATCCCTTGGCTTCCTTCTTACAGCTCAGACTCTGCTGGACTGACTCTGATATACCTGCTCAGCACTCGCCAGCTAGGTGCCTTACCTCCTGCTATAAATGCTGCACATGGAGGAAGAACATGGCTTTTGGCTGCAGCTGGAAGTCTCCTCCCCTCCATCTCTTTTCTTTTAAGCACCCTTTGAATTTCATGCCAGTGTCAGGTGAGTATGGGGTGGCACTATTATGTGATTTTCCTGTCACATTTGCAGGTGTGCCTCATGGACTTGACACATTTAATGTCACTTTCTTTCAGCTGGGATGTGTGGTGACCAGTAGGTTCACTCCATCTGGAATGCCTGGGATGGTGTTTTTATGGATGACGTCTTCACAGCTGGGAAGCGTCTCTCCAGGGTCTCTGACAGTGAGTAAGTTGCTCACATCATTGTTGGCAGGCTCATCCCAATTTTAAGTCATTCTCTAAGACAAGGCAGACAAAAAGTCTCATCTATTAAGGTCTCCAGGCCTTTGAGTGCTGAGGAGCTAAACTAAAGCGTTGCATCCAGGTGCTGGATTGTGGAGTCGTTGTATGCATTGTCTTTGAAAGAAAGGCTACAGTGAAGGAGATGGAGGCACCCATACATGGAAGATTGGAGATTTAAACATGAAACAGCCTCAATGTTTTTCTTGAAAATCTGCTTTGCCTCCATAAAAGCCTCAAATAGGCAAACTGAACTAAATGTACTTTTCAGGAAACACAATGAGAAGGACGTCATCTGGTTAACACAATAAAGCCACACTACTCTCCCTCCCGCCTCTCTCTTTCAAGCCTTCCAAAGTACCCTTCCTCTAGCAGACATAGAAGAAAACTACTCACATGGCTCAGAGGTTAAGGGCCTGGGAATGAGCCTCAGGCAGACATGGATAGGAGTTCCGTTCTGCTGGGTGACTTTGGGAAAGTTAGGCAACCTCTCTGGATCGGAAGAGGAGAGCAATAATGCCAGTATCATGGTTGTTACATAGGAAGTGCTGGGCACAGCACTGCACACATAAGGGGTGCTCAGTACATGCTGGTCAGTATTATCGTTATTAATATTTCCTTTGTCTGAGTGGTGAATGAGGAGCATGGAGAAGTGGTGTCACCACATCTTTTGATCCCGGGGCTCAGTGGTGCTTTAGAGTGGGTGAAGGCCGAGCCTGAATCAAGGCCTGCCCACAGCCTTTCTCTACCAGGCAAAACGTGCTGGAAAGATAGAAGAGAGGAGCTCCTGATTCACCCAGGACAGTCCCCGTTTACTGTACCTGCCACCTCCTTTTCCACTCTGGGAAGTACTCAGTTAAGGAGGAAAAATGACACTGTCACCCTCTCTAGGAGGTACCTTAGGTGGCTTCTACAGCTGCACTGCTTGGTATTGGCGCCACCAGCCCCATGTGGGCAAGAAGCACGTGGCTGAGACAGCTCGAAAGTGTAACGTGCACACCAGATCTCAAAGACTTGGGAAAGAGAAAGAGTGTAAGCTATGGCATTAGTAATTTTCACACAGAATGCATATTGAAATGTAACATTTGGCTATAGTGGGGTAAAAATATCAGTAAATTAATCTCACGTGTTTCTTTTCACTTACTTGATTGTGGCTACAGAACGTTCATCTGCGGGCTTGTGTTCTATTCTGTGGGGCAGGGCTGTCCTGGAGGTTGAGCCCTGTGGGCAGTGGACGTGTAGCTGTGCTCTGGACAGATGCTGCGGCTGCCACCACATTTTCTCTCAGGCTTTGGGGGAAATGCCTTCCCCCAGCTCCACCCCAGAACTGTGCCTTAATGCCCTGGCCCGGTTGGGTCTCCATCTCTGCATCCCTGCAGTTAGCCCTGCTCTCTAGGTGACCCGCCATCCTTTGGATGTGCTAAAGTCACCACATTCAATATATTCAGACATGTGCCACCACCTCCCCTTCCCTGGCTCCACCCTTGGTCTCCCTGCAGTGTTTCTCCTCCTGGAGAGCAGCCCTTTTGGGTACCAAAGTCCAGACCTTCATGTCACCTCTTGCTGGCCTCTACTCCTTGCTCTTCAGAAGCAAGTCATCTGCCAACCCCCTTGGTGGCCTCTCTCCTACCTCTTCTCCACTCTCACTGCCACCACCCTAGTTCAGGCCCTTTTATTTTGTGATATTTATTGTTTCAACAGCCTCCAAACTGATCAGCTTACTTATCTTCATATCACCCCCAAACGCCGATGAGATCCCTTTATAATCCAGAACTATTTCATGTTCCAGCTTTAAAATATGTCCCTGATCCTCCCTGGTACCCAAGCTCTTCAGCCTGGCATTGACAGCCCTTTAGAACTCAGCCCCATTTTATGGATCCAGGTTTATTCCCTGTGATTTCCATTGCCTCCTCCCATCGACCCCATGGCCACCACCCCTGGGCCACGCTATTTTTCACAAACACATGCTGTACCCTTTTAGCTCTAAGTGTCTGATCCGTGGTGCTCCTTGGCACTAATGTCCTCTTCACTCCCTCATCTGCTTTGGGGAGTTCCATCTAACCTGAGGGCTCAGTTGAAACCCGCATTCTCCAGAAACTTTCCCTGCCCCTCCCCCTGACAGAATTGGTTCATCTTCCTACAACCAATGGCAAGTTCATGGTGGTGCCATGTACACATTCAAGTTGGCCTCATATTAGAGGAATGTATGTGAGCATTTCCATTCCCATCTAGAGGAGGACTTCTTTAGTATTTTGTGGTTATTTCTTCACATTCTGATCCTCCCTCCTCCATAGCAACTAGCATCAACTTCCAGCCACCATTTGGAAGGTGTTCAGTACGTGAGGGTGACTTGAGTCAAAGACAAGGGTCAACCTAACATGTCCTTGGAAGGATCGATGCTCAGGCTTGTCTCAGCTTTGGGCTGGGAGAATTCCTTGAGGACTGATGAGGATGGGGCAGACCACAGTAGCATTTAAAAAGAAAAAGGGAAAAGTTAGGCTGTGCACATCTGCATAGGCAGACTTTCTAATTTTGTTACATCAGTATATTTGTTGAATGTGCACTGCAAGAATCTTTGAAGATCAAACTTCGATAGCAGTGAGCCCAGAATATGCTCAAGCGCGGTTAATTCTGCCACTTTCACCCTCTCCTCCTTCGTCACCCATATGGCAGATACCTAGTGGTGGACTCGGTGCTTCTAACCACACTGATTATGGAATGATCATTACAGACTTTGAATAAGGTAGGCTTCTGGAAGAAGATAAAATTACACTTCTATTAGAATGTCAAGTAGGACCTTGCATGAAAAGAGCCATTGATCCAAAGGGAAGAAAGGTAAAGAGAAGAAAAGAAAAGAAAAACAGCAACAACAAAAAACGGAGCCCACCGACAGTAATGGAGAGGTTGATGCTTGGCTTTAGGAGAGCGGGTCGTGTGTGTGTAGAATTACAGGCAATTATCGGTGGTCTCCCTGTTGGCCCTAAAGAATTTAGAACTGCGTCAAAAGGAAATCCGATCTATCAGGAGGGAGGTCCTGCTGCATCTTTTAACCCTGTGCCAACTCCACTGCACTTGAAACTTTCCATGATGTATCCTATTCTTAAAATCTCACAAATGTTGTTGGCAAAACAACTGTTAGCATTTGATGTGAGGATAAAACTCTCTACTAGATCATGTGTTTTCTTAGGGGCGCAAATTGGGATTGTGAAAATGTTATATGATTTTAAAGGCTGAAATAAATCCTGCCCGATGTCTTCTCTGCTTTCTAGCAGTTTATCCACATGGAAGGAACCAACACTCTTGCACAAACCCCATCGAGTGAGTGTTGTTCACGAATATAATCTTGAAGCACTACAAGACCATGAAGTTTGGGCGGATTCTCCAAAGAATAATTACACTCTGGTCAATGCAATTTTAGTGTTAATTACACATTATTATATTCCTGGGATAAGACACATTTATATGAGCATCTCAGCCACCTAAGCATGCATCACTGAAAAACGGAGACCGAGATGGTTCAAAGGCCTCATGGAGCCAGGCCTGCTAGAGGACAATGGGCACTTCTCCCATTTATGCAGTGTGACCTGGACTGGTCAGAGTTGGCCCTGCTCATTCCTGTCGCCAGCCCTTAAGGGACAACAGGGACACACCATGCTTCTGATTTAGATGGAATGAAGGTGATTGAGTAAAAAAATATGGAAACTAAATGCTTAAAGGGTGACTCTAATTTTTTTTCAGGAGGGTTTAAAATTTTGACTAACCAAACACGGAGCTTGGGCCTAATACTTCAACATTTTTATGCTTTAGTTTTCTCATGTGTAAAAGATGAGCAGATGACCATATGCCACTTGCAAGCATTAAGGTCCTGTCAGTTGATGCTGAAGCTGTGTTAGACAAATCACACCCTAGTATAACTAGGCTGGATGAAAGTCTATCTTGAGTGTTCACACAGAACTGCACAAAAAGTTGATATTGGTAATGAGGGCCTAGGTTAGAACTGTTCAGAGAAAGCACGGAAGTCTGTGACAGCTGAATATTGTGTGGCAACATTAAGTTGGGTTCTGTTTCATCTCTGGCTATAAGGCATATAAAACCATATTGCATATTTTGGTTTCAAGGTGTTTTTTTTTCCTCCCTACGTTTATACCAATAGCAAGGCATTATTACTCCATAAGCTCCAGAAACATTATTTTTAAAAACATATCCAATATAGATTTGGGGTAGTAACAACAACTGCTAGGAATTTAATCCATCAATTAAGCTCCTTTTTCTCTTAAAAAAGAAAATCAGGTCTTCTACCTTAATGTTCAAATATGCAGAGGTTCAAAGCACCTGACAATTAGGTGCTCTGTGCCTTCTTAATAGACATTTCACATTAAGACATGTCCTTTGTTGATGAGAATGTTTTTGCCTGGCTGTCTGTTGCATTTCTCTCTCTCTTCCTAGCTTCTGTGATGCTACTTGGTAGAGAGTGATGTTTAATAATAGTTTGTTAAATGAATCAACAGGTAAACATAAAATATGGTCAGTCACACCACCCTGAGTACACACACACACACGCGCGCGCACACAAACACACACACACACACACACTCATTCACAAAGTCCTACACAGGAAACTACCCCAGGCCATTCCCATTTAGGAAAAAATGTGCAACTCACTGCCAGCACTCATGTAATTTTACATAAACACACTCATTGAGGCTGAAGAAAATCTGTCTGATTTTCAATGTGAAAAGAAAATCTAAAAACTGTTTTTGGAGTTATTTCCAAACAGAACTATCATTAGAATCATTTGAAACATCAGAATCATCTATTTTGGAAAAATTGGATTCATCAAATGAATCTTTAGCCAACAACTGTTCAAGAATGATGTGAATATCACAGGTAGGAATGCTATGTTTTCTAGAATTCACATTTTCAGTGACTGAGAATTACTATATTTTGTAAATGAAGATACCACTACCAAAATCAAAATGCTATAAATAGAATGATACCTTTTGTTTCCAGAGTCGACTTGCTAGTAGGTTGGTGCAGAAATAATTGCGGTTTTTGCCATTAAAAGTGATGCGAATAACAATGAAAGTGAGATATTTCGTGGCAAAGTTAACTGGGGATAAATGGTGCACCTGCAAACACTGCTGGTGAGTATTCTTGGGGCAAACAGGGAAAGGGTTAAGTAGTTCAGGAATAGTGAAGATGCTTCACCTTCTCAGGCCTTTTCCTGATCCCAAGCCCATGACACACATGACAACTGATCCAGGCAACTTTCCTACCGAGACTCCTTCTCAAGCCCCAGCTCCAGGGCACTGAGAAAGCCGCTACTAATTCATAAGAGTTGTCACTTGGGATAAAGTAAAGGTTCCATCCCTGGAATAGACATTGCTCTTTGCTGTCAACTCATATGTTAATGTACGGGGATCAGGTGGATCCCTCCGTGGGTTGAAACAGAAAAGAACCTAAAACAACTTGGCATTATCCATAGGAAACAGAGGAGGGTAAGCAATAAATCTACATTAATAAAAAAATGCCAGGAGGGGTTTCAGTGCCCTCCATGTCCACTGCCTGTGGACAAGCGCTCTGCTGACTGTCAGATGGAATTGATCCCATCCATGTTTCATCACTTCAACAGCGAGTAGAAGCAGAAGAGCATTCATCACCATGAAACAGACAAGAATTCTTGCTAATTACCATTTTGTTTTAAAGTATACTAAGATTTGGGGCACCCTTGCTACCCCAACTAGCTTCTTTCCTTGACTTTTATGTGGGCAGTGTTGTTATAATTTCTCTGTTCAAATAAAGTCTGTAGAAAGCCACAAAAAGAGATCTGGACCCTAAAGCTTAACGGATTCTGGAAGGCAGCTGGCTTGTAACATGAGTCATTCCAGCCAAAGCTTTCTCTTTTGTATGTTTTTCTCTGACCTAAAGAGTGGGTTATTGGATGTCTTCTGGCAGGTGCTACAGGATTAAGAAGGTAGCTGGTCAGAAACAAACTTTGAATTAGGGTGATTTTTTAAAAAATAGTTGACTAAAGTAAATATGATCGTTAGCTTAATCCTCCATATCTAACGTGAGATTCAAATATAATAGGGAAGTTTAAAAATTGGCTGGCATGTGCATCTATTATTTGTGTATGTGTCTTGATGCCTTGCTCCAAGAGTACATGTTAGTTTTTCATGATGAAATTTCCAAGACCTTCGTGTTTATCAGGCCCAGCAGTCCAAAAGCCCAAATACCCACATGACCTCCTTTTCTAGGATTATGAGAGAAAAACAAGTAGAATATTAATAAATTACAGTGTGAAATTATTCTTTTGTTAAAGTCATTTTTACAAAGTTTGTAGGGAATTCCAGACTATTTCTCACATCTATAATTCTGAGCCATGATAAATTAATAGATTTTTGTATAACTCTCAGATATTTCTGAAGATGCTTCAGGTTTCTGAATCATTAAGGCAAGATCGACTTGAATGGTACCCACTTTTAGAGGTGGCGACTCTCTCTTAACGTACAAAATACTCGGATTAATAAAAATTAGTGACCCACAGGTTTGACATCTATATGGACATATGACATAGGACATATGTCCACATCTATATGGACATACGACAAAATCTCTGAGCATGACTTTGGACAGTAATTTAACCTTGAAGAGATTCATTTACACATCTATACATTGAGATGAATAATAACACTTGCTCTCACAGCATGGTAAACAGAAAGGAAAGTGTTCTCGGTGAAAACCTGTTAGATACTCTAAAGTAGAGTAGAAATCAGGCGTCAGAAAATTTTTATAGTAAAATGTCAGACAATAAATATTTTAGGCTTTGTGCATAAGGTTTTTATCAAAACTACTCAACTCTGTCATAGCAAGAAAGCAGCCATCGATAATACATAAATGAACGGGCATGACTGTATTCCAATAAGGCATTATTTACAAAATCAGGCTCAGGCCAGATTTGGCCCATGGACTTCAGTTTGCTGAGCCCTGATTTAAACACTAGTTCTTCCGATGACTGAACAACGTGAATGTCCACATTATCACATGTTTACAAACATACTATCCCAATATGAATACACACATCTACATCATTTACCTTCTTTAAAAATGTCCTGCCTTTTGTAAGCCATTGGTACCTGTAAGTAAATAACATTACATTGGGGGTCTATAGATTTAGTTGAATTTTCACCCTTGAAAGAAAAAGTCTGAGGCAACACATTTGACAGTTGGCCCTTGCATATTATAAAATCTAATCTAAATGAGACCAACACATAAGCACCTTTATACATATAAATCTAGTTTATAACTGAATATCAACTGAGTTTATTCATTATTTACTTTTCACGGCTCTGCAGACAGGAATAAATGGCTACCACAATAACAGCAACTCTGAGAAGTTATTACAAGAGGTGAAGGTTATTGCAAAGTTGAGTTTATTAAAGACCCTCATCCCCAAATTGGAGAGAAGTTACAACGAAAAAAATAATAAAACAAAGTAGAGATAATGTCCAGTGATGATAAGAGCAGAGGCAAAATAGCCACCGTCATGCCCTGTGGGGTGGAATGTAGGCTGGTACAGCCTTTCCAGAAAGGGCAATGTGTCGGTACCAAAACTCTTAAAAATCCTTGTAGCCTTTGAAACAGATGTCTATTTCTAGGAACTTATCCTAAGGCAATAATCAGAAATGCACCCAAAGATTATGTTCAGAGGTGTTCATTGCAACATTATCATAGTGAAACATTAGAAACAATCTAAATTATCAACAATTTAAGGCCAGTTAAGTAAACTACTGTGTTATAGAAATTCATGCAAAAATTAAGGTGATATTTTAGAAGAATTTTTAATGAATAAAATATATTCATTCATAACATTTTAAAAGAGACAAAGGTAGTTCACAAAGCAGCACTTTGAGTATGATGCCAAACAAAAATACATTTTAACACTATGGAAAAAAGGACACCAAAATGATAACAGGAGACCTGGAATAATTACTAGGATTATGGGTCATGTTAACTTCTTTAAACATGTCTGATGTTTTAAGATTGCTCCAGTGAACTTTTGAAATAAGACAAAAGTACACATAATTTTAAAAATTAATATCTTAGTTATCTTAGTTAACCAGAATCAGCTGTACTTTAATTAATTGGATTTTTTAAGGAAATGGACAATTTCAGCTGGTATCTAAGGGTCCAGTTTTCATGTTGCGTGCCATACATAATCAGTCTAATATTTCAATCTCCTGCAGCAACTGAATTAAACAATGATACATCCTGCCTAGGTGTATAGTTGCTCAGGTGAGAAGTAGTGGCATAGACACCCTTGATTAGGAATCTGGTGACTTTCCTTCTAGTCCAGGATTGATACTTAGTCATCTCTAGCCTTGGGCACATTTCATAACATGAGTCTCAGTTTCCACACATACGGAAAGGAGATAATCATCCGTGCTCAGCTTATCACCAAAGAGTTCCTGGGAAGGTCAAGCATGATATGGCTTTCTCCTTATCAGTGGTTCCGAAAACCCAGAACCATAACATGTTAAGCCAGGAGAGCCAGTAGAAACCACTGCCCCATAGTTTTTATAATGTGTGCTTTTGGTAACAGCAACCCATGTTAGCAAATCGGAGCTTCCTCCATGGGCACTGCCAGGGCGTCCTCAGAGCTCTGCTTTCCAGCCACAGACGGGGCTGAACCCTCTCTGCTGAGGCAGCCGTTTACTTTTGTGTGCTATGGAGCCCTCAGCTCCCTGTGAACATCCATCACAGCACTTGCTGCTGCACTATTGTGACTTCTCTGTTGGTCTCCCTGCTCCGATCAGAGCCTGGTCTTCCCTCCCTGGGTTTCCCACAAGGTCTGGGTAGCAGAGCGTACACTGCAGAGTGCACACAGCTGTCCTGGTAAGAACTGAGGAAACAAGGAAGGGAGTGCACTCAACTCTTGACAGATTTGGAGAAGAGGGAGAGAAAACAGCTGATGGAGAAGAGGCAGCAACATGGAGTGAATAAGTGCGGAGATGCTGAAGTCAAACTGCCCAGGTTCATTCACCAGCTCTGCCTTTTCCTGGCTGTGAGATCCTGGGCACGTTCCTAAATCCCTTTGCATTTCAATTTCCACACCTGTGAGGTGGGGATCATAATCCTACCTAACTCAGAGGGTTGCTGTGAGGGTTAAACTTGTTAATATATATGGGAAATGCTTAGAATAGACACCACATAATAATTAATAATTCTTCTTACTGTTGTTGCTAGGGGAAGCCAACGGAGGATATTTAGGTGTTAGCTTTCTTCCCCTTGTTTTTGGTATGAGAAGCTCTTGAGCATATTTAGCAGACAAGAGAATGTTTACCATGGGATAATGGGTTTGGAAGGATTAAGGCTGCTTTATCACAGAAGGTGCTTTATGGTAAAAGAAACTCATCCTACTCACCAATAATGAGATACAATGATGCCAGTGGTGGAAGAGGTGGTGGCTGAGGTGCGAACATCAAACACAGACACTCATAACAAGTACTAGAAAACTCATCTCAGGCTTTGATCATGCAAAAGTCAATTGCCTACTAGGCATACTTAGTGATCATATAGGAAGGAGGAAGCAAAGGAGCATCTGTTGAGCGCTTACTGTGTTCCAGGCCCTGGACTAGAAGAGAAATTGACTTGCATCATCTCCCATTAACTTCACAAGAACCCTATGGAGTAAGCGTTGTCCCTGTATTACAGACAACAAAACTGAGATTCAGAGAGGTGGACAGGTCACTCAAGGTCAAGAGCTAGTTAATGACAGGGCAGAGAGTTAAGCCTCAGTCTTTATGACTCCAGTGTACAAGTTGTCCTGCACCACACTCTGCAGACCAACAGCAATTACAGAAATTATCAAATGTGTATTGGGTGACCTTTGTTGTGAGTTTTATTTCATTATGATAGTACACTTGACACATGTTATTTTAGGCTTCAGAACTAATCAAGTAGCCTGGTCACTAATAACAGCTTTGGAAAATGCTAAAGAGTCCATCAATGGGAAAGAGACCAAATGGGGATGCTGGGCATAATGGAAACAATGCTTGTTTTGCAGTTTTGCCTAAGACAGGCCTTGGGTATAGTTAGCTATATTTCCATTGCTGTTTCTCTGCAACCCAACATGCCATTGTCTTTAGTGCTCTCTGCTTCCCTTGTGCGTGGGGTGTGACTACAAGGTGAAGTGGCTGATCTAGAACAAATGTTGCAGGACATACACAGCTTCTTGTAGACAGCTTCTCTCCTAAAGAGCACTGGTGAGTCAGTTGTTTGGGGCTTGAGCAAAGCTTTCTATTAAAATAAAGTTACGGTGGGAATAAGGCTTATGGAATAGCCCAGGCCCATTGGAGTTTGTTTTGCCCACCATACGCCAGCTGCAGAAGTAATTGGAGATCTGGGTCCTAAGATGAGGGACTGCATATTGGAGGAGGAAGAAGCAGCATCCTCTCCCTTTCTTAAACTCAGGCAAATTATAAAATAGGTACAGTTCAATTCCCTCATCCTGCTCCTTCTTCTGCCTGAGGAGACAGAACAGCCTTAATCTGTCCAGACCCGTGGTCTAGGGGCTAGTGTAGTCATTTGATAACCCATTTCTGGGGCCTGAAGGGTCCAGGTATAAAGGGACCAAGACAGGAATGCTGGGGACCTCTTAGCACTTGCCCCAGGCCCCCTTCCATCCAGGGCTGTTTCATGTCCTTCCCACCCAAGAGGCTCTACATTAGCCTACTGAAGAGCCTGTTGTATCAGAATCTGTAGAATCTCTGGGCCTTGCAATGTGTGCACATTGTGTGTGTGTGTGTGTGTGTGTGTATGTAGCTGATACAGAGTAGCCAAGGCCTAGGGGTGGGTGGCAGGCAGACAAGCTCATAAAGTGCAGAGTAAGGGCCCAAAGAGCAGCAATGGGAAGGGGGTGGGGGTTTAAATGGAAAAGAGGCAAAAGTGGGAGGGGGTGGGAAGGAGTGGGTGGAGCTGGCCTCCCTCAGAATCAAGCTGGGCTCACTTGTGATTTAGGAGGTATGAAGTGGGGAATCAGTCTTTGTCTACCTTCCGTTCCCTGCACCCAGACCTCCTCCACTTTCTTAGGGTAAGAAATGCCTTTGATAGGGGTAAAGCCTTTCTTTCCAGAGTTTGAGATCAGAGACTTCAATATGCAAAGTCTTGGGGTATGATGACAGATCAGCCCACGTGCTTTTTATATTTAAATAATTCTCCCAACCTATCTGGCTTGTCAGGAATGAAGAATCTAAAGCTTATTGTGCTAGGGGAGCTCCGAGTGAACAAAGGGTGCTGAAAGGGGGGGGAGCACAATTGCATCATCAATTTGCAGATGTCGGAGTGTCACATTTTGGTTAGGGATCAGGCTCATTTTACACACGCCTGAGCAATTGGAAAACATGAGAGGGTATTGGGGCCAGTTGTGATAGGGTCCAAGGATACTGAAATGAGGACACCTGAGGTCTACTTTTCAGGCTATCTGGTGTGACTTTGGATAAGTTATTTCACCTCCGTGGGCCAGAAGGTGCTGATCTATCAAATGAGCAGGGAACGTGGGGACTCTAAGTTTGCCCTGCTATGAATCACTCTGGGTCTATGTTTTGGGGGACTGAGCACTGGGGAGTCTGTGTTCACCATCTTTCTCATAGTTCTGTGTTCTCCAATGGGCTTTTATCATAGCCGTCTTCAGGAAAGGATCTGCAGGGCATTCACCCCGGGTGCAAAGGACCAGCAGTCCTTCCAGAGAAAGAAGTAAAGTCTTTAGCTAAAGAACAAAGATTTAACAGTGGAACTGTCCACTTGAATTGGAAGGGCTGGTAGCTTTGGGTCCAGCAAGGGCACCCCAGATATTAAATCAATGAATAATACGGAGAGTATAGTATATTGTTACTGGCTGAATTGTGCCCATACCCCAAAATTTATATTTCCTGTTTTTTGTTTGTTTGTTTGTTTTCTGAGACGGAGTCTCACTCTGTCACCCAGGCTGGAGTGCACTGGTGCAATCCTGGCTCACGTCAACCTCCACCTCCATGGTTCAAGCCATTCTCCTGCCTCATCCCCTGGCGTAGCTGGGACTACAAGCACATGCCACCATGTCCAGATAATTTTTGTATTTTTAGTATTTTTAGGGTTTCACCATGTTGGCCAGACTGGTCTCAAACTCCTCACCTCAAGTGATCTGCCTGTCTCAGCCTCCCAAAGTGCTGGGATTATAGGCATAAGCCACTGCGCCTGGCCCCAAATTCATATTTCCAAGGCCCAGCCCCTAATATCTCAAAAGGTGAACCTGGAACAGATACTTCCCTCATGGCTCTCAGAAGGAACCAATCCTGCCAACACTTTGATCTCAGAAGGAACCAATCCTGCCAACACTTTGATCCCAGACTTCCAGTCTCCAGAATTGGGAGAAAATAAATTTCTGTTGCTTGAGTCCCCGAGTCGGTGGTACTTTGCAGCCCGAGCAGACAAATGCATATATCTTATAAACCTTTCATAAGAAATCTTTTCTCTGTAGGCCCAAGTAATTTGATTTCTTAGTGTGTGATCTGATATCGTTTGAATTATCACTTAACTTGGGGGAATTAAATAAGGCGCTCTGGACATATGCAACCCCTCAGGAACACAGTTTGTGAGTGGATGATCCTTTTGTTTGAAAAAGGTGCCCCTTCCTCTAGGCAGTCACGCCTCACCCTGGGACCCTTGGTTTGGCAAGCAGAGCCAAGGCTGGATTTCACCTCCCACAGTCCCCCTCAGTGGGGTGCCTTTGTACAGTGTCCAACCTGCCCAACGGTCTGCGGTGAACCTGCATGAGATCAGGAACCCCTCAGGAATAGGGATTATCTTAACCTTTTTGGAGGCCTAAGACTTAGCTCAGGGCTGACTCTCCAAGCACCCTCAGCCAACGTTAGTTGTTTGAACAAAGGCAGCTTGGCTTTCTTTGGGGTTTGAAGGGAAACAGGGAATAATTTCACCACACTTTCAGCTCAGAAGTCTCCATAGGTCTCTACTGCCTTCAGCAGAAAGTCTTACCATCTGGCTTAGATTGGCCTGGGCTAACGTGAACTGGTCAACCATCCCATCATTACCTTCTAACACTGCATCCCCTTCATTTGAAGTGATCCACTCATCATCCTCAACCACACCTGGCACTTCCTGCCTTGCAGGTGCTGCTTTCTTCTCCTGGATACCTTTCCCTGTTCTCCTTTAATGGTGAAATCCTAAGCTGGCCTGAGTCCTCTGTAATGGCTCGAGACACCTTCTAGCCTTCCAGTCGTCTGAATGGCTATGGTATTACTGCATGCCCTGCTTAGTTCTGTGCAATTTTAGGATTCTCCCCACCTATTCCACACGTATATGTCTTCTGTCCTCAAACTGCTGGGAGACAAAGATACATAGCTCTCTTTTACATCTGCAAGAGGCCTGGCATAATACTGCCAGTGCACTGAGCAAGTTAGCAACAACCTCATAGAAAATGCTAATGCTGAAAAAATTAAAATAATTCAATGATTATCTATATTCGGACAAAGCATTCTGGAATCACAGCAAGAAAATGTGGCAAACGTCCTTGAGCCCTTGAGCCTCTGCACCTCATACAGGATCATACCCACACACCCCAGAAAGCTGAATAAGACCTATGCAAACAACCTTCCAGGCCAGGGACTGACAACCACAATCAGCCTTCTGCCTAGTTAATCATAAACCCAAACCTGCCGAAGCCAAGTCCATCACCAGAACAAGGGGACAATTAGCATTGCCCTTTGCACACAGCTACTCACTGGGAAAATCGCGCGCTGATCAGTGCACACGGCTTCAACTTTCTCCTGACCCCAGAAGATTCTAGCGAAGGGCTGCTTAGTTGTAGAAATAGAAAGCCCTTATCAGGAAGCTGTCAATTTCATGACAAATTTGGTATCAGGGAAGCAGATAATGGGCTGTTTACATAGTCTTAGGCGGACCAGGATTCATCTTGGGTCTTAGGGTTTCCCAATTCCAGATATTTCAAACATGGAAAACAGCAAAACAAGTCAAAATGATTTAATACTGTATATATATAGCAATAAAAAACTGAAAAAGTATTATTTTCTAAATCTTTAAGAGTTGCAATTGGATTTTTTTTTTAAACAGAAATAGCACAACTGTTCCCCTTCTCTATAGAAAGTTTTCATTAGTTCCTCCTCGACCTTACTTTCCAGAGGACCTGGTAATAAACAAAAGGATGATCCCTTGAGCATTTTTCATCACAGCATCATGCTTTTAATGGAGCAGAGATGAATCCTGGGCTGCTGTGACCCACGGGTAGAAAACACAGTGCTTCTGTGTTTGGGTTTGATCACCCTCATGGAGAAAGTGGCTCCTGGAGACAGATGTAATTAGTTCTAATTTCTGAGGCCTTTGGGGATGTTCCTAAGGTTTTTTATTGAGAAGGCAAAGTAAGCAGAGGTGAGATCTGGGAGGATAAAGTAGAAGGCAATGAGACCCGAAAGAGTTTGGCTTATGCAAAAGAATTTCCATGAGCACCCACGAGCATTGGTCCAGGTACTTTCTTAGACATTGTCCCCTCGAGGATGGGGAAGAGGAAGCTGCCAATGTCACCTGGCTGCTGCATCGACTTTCTCCTCTTGCCCCATCATCCATCTCAGTTTTAGATTTAAGCCAGGACTCATTCTCTGTGGTCTAGGCTGATGTGCAAGTGAGAATCTTGATTAGAAAACCCCCAAATAACTAAATAAATGAAGTCTGTGGCTTGTTTAATGCCCTTAAATAATGTCTCATTTATAAAATGTATTTACAACCTTTAAAAGTACACTTTGCTTCTATGGGGACTTATGGAACGTTCTGACCTAAGTCCTTGTCAGTAGCTTTGAGAAGGGAAATGAGGTCCCCACAAAGAATCTGGGGCTTCCCATCATCTCCAATTACCTTCAGGCTGGCTGGCTGAGGCACTTGGGTAATGACTTCGGGGAGACAATAACATGTTTAGCTTTAGTCTTTTCTCAAGAGAAAATTCCATCTTGGCAGTGTCCACCAGGGATACTCTGTCCCTAGGTTTTGGAGTATGCTCATTCCCCATGACTGGCAAAGTAAAATTGAACCATGGAGCCAGAAAGTCTGAGTCAGGCCCTGTAACCCTGAGCACCAATCTGTTTCTCAGTTTCTCATCTGCAAAATGGGGTGAATAGCTGTATCTACCATGTAAAGATTGTTCTGAGGATTACATGAGTTATTATCTGCAAAGCACCTAGAACAATTCCTGGCACATAGCGAGCACTGTCTAAGTGTTTATGAACTAACTAAATAAATGGTCTTAACTTTCTAGGTGCTGAATTTTTTCTCTATCAGGGAAAATGTTTCTGTGTGCTATTTGTGGAATAAGCAATAATGATAGAAGCTCCAAACATAGTCACTTAAATACACTATGGGCACTATGTGTGTGCAGATACACATAATACATAAATACACTGAGCTAAACATTACTATCGTCCCCATGTCAAGCTCTGAAGCAACTGAGAAATAAACCCCTGAAATCAAATGAAGAAGTAAATATCAGCATTTTGCTTGTAGAGTTGAGTTGGAGAAAGAGCCCATCTGGGGTTTCTTCCAGACCATAAGAAGTACCTGCAGGGACCCACCCAGCCAGCCACAGGGGCCTGCTCTGGCCTCATCTCTGCTGAGCCCTGAGATCAGGGCATAGTTGGGGTGGGAGCAGGCCCTGCCTCAGGCCTCATCCAGGGAGGCAGAGGCAGAGGAGAATGCACCATATCAGGCAGGCTGTCCCCAGAAGGCCTCTCTCAATCTCTCCCATTGGATGTGCCTCTCCTCTCATGAGGCAGAAGAAGGCAGAGGCAGAAAGAAGCTCAGAGCTATTCTCTCAATGCTTCCAAAAGGGTAGGAGTTCCCGTTTAAGAGGCTGGCAAGAACTCCAGGAGTAGGCAAGAATGATCCCCAAGACACTTATCAACGTGAAATACATGTGTTTATATTGTGAAACAGTCAACTCAAGCTTCAGAAGCAGTTTGCTGGGGATCATTGTCCCCTCCAGACTGAACATGGGCTAACATGTAGCTGAGAGCGGGTGTAGACAATAGTCTTGAAGGAGCTGATTGGCGGTTCCGTGGTTTACCAGCAGCACCGGGCAAAGGAATGTGGCTTACCTTTGAACAGACGAAAGAGGGTGGAAGCGTCTGCACCAGGTGTGTGTAGGCAAGGGCATGCTGAGAGATAGGCTGGGTGGTAAAGAGAGGTTCCTTCTTGGTCTTACTCTTGATGGAGCCCACTGGTTTTCTAGCCTGAGCCCCGCAGGAGGGTCTGAAGGGTGTCTGGTATCAGCAGTCTTCTATCCCTAAACCAGCAGGAGCTGGGGAACATAACCAGCTCTTCAGGATAAACAGCTTTGACTTATAATATTTGCAGATTTCAGCAATCACTGCTGATCATTATAGTTCCTATCACAGCAACACTCTATGTTAGAGCGTTTCCACCATTTAGAGATAAGAAACAAGTGCATATAGATCTTTGTAAATTGCAATAAAATAATAAGGCAGAGGCTGGGTGCTGTAGCTCAGGCCTGTAATCCCAGCACTTTGGGAGGCTGAGGCGGGCAGATCATCTGAGGTCAGGAATTCGAGACCAGCCCGGCCAACATGGTGAGATCCCATCTCTACTAAAAGTACAAAAATTAGTGGGGTGTGGTGGCGGGTGCCCGTAATCCCGGCTACTCAGGAAGCTGAGTCAGGAGAATTGCTTGAACCCGGGAGGCGGAGGTTGCAGTGAGCCAAGATCGCGTCACTGCACTCCAGTCTGGGCAACATGAATGACACTCTGTCTCAATAATAATAATAATAATAATAATAATAATAATAATAATAATGAGGCAGAGATGATTTTTTAGTGATTTTGACCTCTTTTTTTGAGACAAGGTCTTGCTCTGTTGCCCAGGCTGGAGTACAGTAGCATGATTACGGCTCACTGCAGCCTCAGTCTCCAGGGCCAGCGATCTTCCAGCCTCAGCCTCTTCAGTAGCTAGGACTACAGGCGTATGCCACCATGCCCGGAAAATTTTTGTATTTTTTTTGTAGAGACAGGGTTTTGCCATGTTGCCCAATCTGGTCTCAAACTCCTGGGCTCAAGTGACAAGCCCACCTTGGCCTCCCAAAGTGCTGGGATTACAGGTGTGAGCCACCACACCTGGCCTTTGTTTAACTCTTAAGTTTGCATAATTTAATTTTGCATGATGTCTTTGTTTAACTGCCAGCCTGCAAAACTCCAGAAAATTAACAATCAAGTCTTGTGAGATGATGCAAACAGAAACTACTCGAAGTCCATATGTCATTGCTGTAGGAAGAGCAGGCAGATTTTCACCTGCAAGCATTTCCCTTCTCCTCTGTCACTCTCTCCCTGTCCCAGGTGGGTGGGTGGATCAGGCTGAGGCTGCAGCTCATGGTAGGGGGCTGGACTGCAGATGACTGTCTCCTGCTGTCTCCTCCCTAGCGGAGAGGCCACAGGCACTCAGGTGGTTCAAGTTGACCTGCGGGGCTAGCAGGGCAGAGCAGGGCTTCCCTGCACTTTGGTCTTCAGCCCTGCCTCGTTGAGGCCAATGCTTTGCTTTCTCTCCTGGCTAGTCTCCAGCTGTGAATGCATCTGGATAAAGACAGGACTGGAGCCTGAGTGTGGGGAACGAAAGCGGGGCACAGGAATCCAGTCAACATTGCCTGATTTACAGGACTGACGGCTCACGAGTGGATACACAATTGAGGATGGGTGGAAGTGAGAATAAGGAGAGCATCTGTGGGTACCAGTTTTAGGGTGTCACAGACTTCTTTTGTAAAAATAATAAATACATAAATTAAATATTAAATGAAATATATTTTATTATATATGCATGTATTAAATTATTATATATTTTATTATATTTATATAGTTTACATATATACTATATACTAATTATAAATATATATCAACATATTAAATAAATACAAATCAATAAACAAATAAATATTTAGCCTGGCACATATCTGCACAGCAAAAGACCGTATTTCCCAGCCTACTTTACAGCTAGGTGCCTCCTTATGTTTGTTTACGTTCTGGTCAATGATTTGTCAGCAGGAATGTCTGGGCAAATTTCAGATCCTGCTCTTCAAGGGAAAGAGCAGATCTTCCCCTTCCATATTCTCTCTCGCTGCTGGCTGGAATGTGGATGTGATGTTGGGGGCTGGAGCAGCCATTTTGAGCCATGAGATAAATGCCAGGCATTGCAGAAGGCAGCCCATCAGGGTAGAAGAAATCTGGTTCTTTGTGATTGTGAAGATGCCATGCCAATCTACTGAGACTTCTACAAGAGAGAGAAACACACTTCTATCTTGTTTAAGCCCTGATAATTTGGAATCTCTCTGTCATAGCAACCTAACCAATACCCTAATACAACACAATGTCTTTATGTGTGTGCTATTAATAATCAGAGCATGTCTGTGGTAAAAGTAGACCTCTGGGCATTCTTCAAAAGACTTCACTGACTTTTAACTCACTTTCTGCATCCCATCCTTTTAACTTCTCAGAAAGTGAGGATCAGTTATATAGTTAGGTTCCTGCCCTCAAAGTACTACAGTATGACAGCACCAGGCTATTTTTTTCTTTTTAACTAGGTGTGACTAATTTGGAGATTACTTTTTAAACATACACCTAAGATGTTGTAGTTAATACCACCTCTTCCAACCTAGTCACTTTGCAACTTGACATTCTTTTCTAGTGATGATGAAATTCTCAGCATCCAGTTAGAATTCATACAATGGCGCATATGCTTTAGAATAGCCTCCATGTCTGGAATATAAGTGACGGATCTGATTTTTAGAAACAGCCAGAAGGCATTTAAGATCAAGACTGGTGACAAATAAGGTGACCAAGGAAGCTTGACAATACCTGTCTTGTTCAAAAATGAGGTGTGATTTAAAAGTAAGGCGGATTTACTTGTTTAGCCAATAAACTAACTCTGAAAGTCATTTTAAAAAAGCAGATCCGAAGATGTTTAAAGGAATAACGGTGCTATTAGAATGGTGCTCCCTCTCCCTCCCAGTGGATGACTTTGAAGGACACTACAATAACAGATGTGTAAATTCTGAAATATATGGCTAAAATGAGGTTTATTATTTTCTAGTCACCACTTAGACATATTTTAGTCATTTGTTTATGACAGTTTATAAATGAGAAAGAAGTCCATTTAAAATATCTTCGTAAGGACCTCAAGGTAAATAATAGGAATCGATCATTCATCAATCTGGCCTGGCCCTGGCCCACTGAAGAAAGTTCCTTCTTGAGTGCCTTCAAAGCTGTCATGGTCCAGCCCTGTTCAACCTGAGCAGCATCCTATCAGCTCCTCCCCCAGACGTTCCCATGCCCTGCACTAGATTCAAGAGAGATCCAAGTTCCCCAACAGGCTATGCACGTGGCTATTAACACCCAGCACACGCTATCCCTGGCCAGCTCTCTCCTTCTTCCCTAAGAATTAAACATTCTTTGGCCTGAGTTTTCACTCCTTTATGTCACCATAAAGTTGAGTTATTCATTATTAGGGTCTATACATGAGTAGCCAAAATATACGGGTCTCTATATTTAGGTCAAGGAGCCTTCAGCAGGAGAACATGAATAATTAGGAGTGAGGCCACGAGACAGAGAAGAAAAGCTCATAGGAATGCGCAGACAGCCTCTCAGATGAGAGGTGTGCGGAGTGATTGCTGTGAGGAATTGCTCAATAGGAAAGTTAGCCAACCTGAGGACGTTTCTAGGGGAGGAAAAGGGAAAATCATATGGTTCTCTGCAAATTCTTAAAAATAAGGTAGATTCTTACTCATCTAGGGTGCTTGCTCATTATGAACACAGGAAGATTAAGGAATGAGTATGGCCTGTTTCTACTCTATGTTTTTGGACAAGAATAACAAAAAAGCACTGGGTAGCTGGAACAACTGCAGAGGCCCCAACAATGATGGAGACTTTTTGGTGCACCGTGGCACAGGGGTCTCTTCCAAAGGGACTCAATCAACCCCAATAGGCATCATTTTCTGTGACTCAAGATGTCCTTTTTAGGAGTGCTTGTACTTTTTAATGCTCAGAGAAGTTTGTATTACTGATTCGGGAACACTGAGTTTTTCAGCTCCTGTAAAACTATTTTCAGGTTTATTTTCAAGTATATTCTTTACCTCGGGGGGTCAAATCTTTTGGTTTCCAGTGAATATTGTGGTTATACCTGTGGTTACCCACTGACTTCTCATCTGCCTAGCTTATCTGATAACAGGCAAATGGGGAAAGAGGCTTTAATACCCCTCAAAAGGGGAAGATTGATAATTAGTTATTCACCGCATAGAATCAGGCCAGGTCAACTCGCTCCAAGAAGAAAAGCAATCTGGATATTGCATTTTGGGGTCCCTTTTCATTTTGGCATTATAGTCCTCATGAGGATGTATTCTTTCTCTATTTCTTTCTTTCTTTTAAAATTTTTATTTATTTATTTATTTATTTTAACCAGGTCAAAGCATTACATACTGCAGAAGAGAAAGCGACTTCAGCTTCTCTTAAACGGTGTCATTTTCATGACAGCTCGTAAATTTTGGCCCCCTATGGGTCCAGGATCTACGCGCATCCGCCCGGGGAGTTGTTGGTGGATCCATCCCTCACGGCGGAGCAGCAAGGGGATCCTTTAGAAAAAGCAATGGGCGAAGTAACTGAAAGAGCGACGCAGAAAGCAACAGCCAGAAACGGCGGGGACGCGAGCGGCCCAGACAGGAAGAGAGGCGGTGGCGCAGCTCTGGTGCGCAGCGCGCCGCAGCGACGGAACTTCTGCAAAAGCTGCCTGCCCGCGCGTTATCAGCGGCGCGCAGGCCTGTGGTTTTCTCGCTCTCGCAACCCTGCTTTAACTGCCGGTTTATTTTTCGACAAACAGGATGCCTCCATCTGAGGCTGTCAGCATCCCAGGCTCTTTGAAAGAAAAGAAGTAGAGCGGCCCCACCCTAGAGGCAAGGACCGGGGTCTGTGTCAAGAGGCTTCCCAGAGAAGTGAAAACTCTGCAGGTGCAGCCGCTGGGAGAGCATCAAGAAGGACAGGGTGGAGGGGCAGGGGGCGAAGGGAGGGGGTGAAGCCCGCGCCCTACCCCCACATGAAACTGATTCCACTGCCCCATCTCTGCAAGCGTCCTGAGGCAGAGAGGCCAACATTTCGGGGACAGCTTGGAGGCGGGAGATTTAGGCAGGGCTCCTTAAACTTTAATGTGCATGAAAATCAGGCCCATCACTGGGCTCTTGAGCAAATGGGGACGATGATTCAGCAGGTCTGGGCTGAGGCCTGAGATTCTGCACTTCTAACAAGTTCCCAGGTGGTAGTGATGCTGCCAGTCCAAAGATCACACTGTGTATAGCAAGGCGTCGGGACAGTCCGCGTTAGAGTAAAACCTAATAGATGTGCAAATATTTAAACCAAGCTGTATTTATTCCTGAGGCCCTGGTTTAAAGGAGCCACCTTGCTAATGGAAAATGGAAAATGAAATTCCTTTAGGTTCCAAAGGGAAGGAAAGTTTGAAATGGTTAAGGTATTTAAAAAATCCCAGTTGGGAGTGGCCTTGGGGATTCAGGAGAGTTGAAGTTAGGTTCTGAGCCAAGAGATGGGGGAGGAAGGGTGGCATGTGGCAAATAAATATAAACACACACACAAAAACCCCAGCCCAACCACAGGTTCTTTCCTATCAATGAAACATTTGCATCTTGCAGGTAGAACTACATTTTTCAGAAGTTGGATGGTTTTGTGTAATGGTACAGAATTTGGAGCCCATATTTGAATATTCTAGATCCAATGTTATCTCAGACTGGCTTTAGGATCTTGTGGCCTACATTTAAAAATGCATGTTTTTGAGTCATGTTTAATTAGTAGCAGTATCTGAGAACTGACAGACTAGACTAAGAAATCCATGGTATATGAATAAAATCTCCAGACAGCAGCTAGAACATAGAGGTCCCTCCAGAGGCAGTGCTAGTTGTCAGCTGTAAAAATAGGTTCTGCTCAGTTTTGCTTAGGCCTGAAGTTTCCTGAAGATTTCATTTAGACTTCATCAAAACCAGTCAAAGACTTCCTGTTACAGAAAGGTTCTTAAAGTATGGCTGGGACTACAGGGCTATTAAGACGCAGATTCTTGGGCCTCTCTACCTGACTCATCATGGTTTCTCAGGGTGGGTGCCGGGAACCTGCATTTTAACAAACGCTTTGAGGATTCTTGTGTACTGCCAAGTTTAGGAGTCCCTGGTCTGCAGGTTTAAGTCCAACCTTCTCACTGCAGCATTCAAAGACCTGGCTTCAATTTTGCTGTTCACAGGCGAGCCTCAGTGACTTCTTTACTGCCCCTGAGCACTCCTGGAGCCACCTGGCTGCCTCATTCATTTCTTCTCCTTTGTTTTCCCCAGCCCTGGAATAAAATGACTTCCATCTTCCTCTCCGAACCCTCTTCAGATCATGGCTTCCCATTCAGCAAGCAGTTACTTTCCTGGTCTGCCACTGCTGTGGTATTAATGATAGGCCACTCAATTCTCATTTTGTTGACTGAATATTTCTCATGCTTAGGCTTTGCCTCCCTGACCAGACAGTAAGTTCTCTGAAGCCATTTCATGCTATATAATCTTTATGTTCAAGACTACTTTCTAACACAGTGTCATGTCCACATGGATCATTCAGTAAATTTACCGATGGCTTATCTATCACCAACATGTTTTACAGAGTGCTATTAAGCAGGGACACTCTCTATGGGTCTAGGATCAGAAGAAGCTGGGAAGGGAAATGGGGTAGTGGTGAGAGTGTCATGAGAATCTGGTTATACAGTCATCAAAGACACAGAGGAAGTGGGAAAAAGGGAGTGTAGACCCCCAGTTCATCTGTCTGCAGTGTGAATTGGAGAGGGGGTTCCTTTTTGTTTAATATAGTTAATTTTCCACTTGAAATCGAGGTCACCAAACCTATGAACCAAAGGATGGATGCTTGCCCTTCACTCTCACTGCCTAGTGATGGAGCTCTTGGTGGCCTCTCTCCACCATCTCTGCTCCACCATCTCTTCCACTCCGGCTGGCTTCCCTTCTTTCTTTCTGCCTGATGGGTTGTCAACTCAAATGCCCAACTCCAAGCTCAAGTTAAAGGAAATTTCAAGTGTATTACATATAATGAAGCAGATTGAAAGAACGGTAGTATACGAGTAAGTTAGCTTAACATGGTTTAGTGGAAAGCAGCCAATACACCTTAGTTCTGATCCTAACACAGCTAGCATCATTGGCCATGTCACCTTGGTTTTCTTCCTTAGCCTTTCTGAGCTTCAAAGTTTTTGTTATCTAAACCCTGAGCCTCAGTGTTTTCATTAACAGAGCCAGCATAACAATGTTGGCTTCTAAGGCATTGGGCAGGCCAGTGGGGTAAGGATGGAAACCACCTGAGAGAGCCTGGCACACAGTTGGTGCTGGCAACCTACAGGGCCCCAGCCCTTGGCAAGGTATCTTTCTGGAGAAATGCTTCCTAGTGTTCCTAGCCATTCCTTGCTTCCGGCACCTTCACTACCATCCCAATCACAGGCCTACTGCTCTTCCTGGTCCAGCTTGCTGGTCCTAGTGCTTAGCTTCTCTCTTAAGGAGATCTTTTGACCTCTGTAGGAATTTCTTCCCTCTTGGGCTTCTAGCGTGGTTCTACTGGTCACCCGGCACCCTCCTCACCACTTCAGTGGTGCCCCCAACTCTGCTTCTAGGACTCCGGCAAGTCCTACAACCACGATCCTGGTGATAGTATGAGGTTGGATTTGTCAACCTTTTCACAATCACATTTCTGTTCTGTGCATTGTGGGCTGTTTGGTAGCATCTTTGGCATCTGCCTACTGGATGCTAGTACAGTCCCCTCTATCCCTTGAGTTGTGACAACTAGAAATGTCTCCAGACAGTGCCAAGTGACCCCCTTCCTCCTCACACTGCCTCCTTCTTCCAGGTAAAAACCACTGGTGAGGCCGGGCGCGGTGGCTCACGCCTGTAATCCCAGCACTTTGGGAGGCTGAGGCGGGTGGATCACGAGGTTAGGAGATGGAGACCATCCTGGCTAACACAGTGAAACCCTGTCTCTACTAAAAATACAAAAAATTAGCTGGGCGTGGCGGCGTGCACCTGTAATCCCAGCCACTCGGGAGGCTGAGGCAGGAGGATGGTGTGAACCCGGGAAGTGGAGCTTGCAGTGAGTCAAGATCATGCCACTGCACTCCAGCCTGGGTGACAGAGCGAGACTCTGTCTCAAAAAACAAAACAAAACAAAACAAAAACACTGGTGTAAGATATTTTAAGGTGACAAGCATGGAGAAGAAGAGAAAAGTAATGAGGAAAAACTAAACTGGCAAGATCAATAAATATGGTCTAAATAAATGAAAAAGGAGATTGACTAAATAGACCCATGGGAAATGAAACCAGGAGATAAAATGTTAAAGAAAAGTATACAAATTGCAAAGATAAGAGGGCATTAAATCAGCTCAAAATGGATTAAAGACTTAAACCTAAAACCTGAAACTATAAAACTACTGGAAGAAAACATAGGGGAGAAGCTTCTTGCCATTGGGCTGGGCAAAGATTTTTTTGAATATGATCTCAAAGCATACGCAACAAAAGCAACAGTAGACAACTGGGATGGTTTCAAAATAAAAAGCTTATGCACATAAAAGGAGACATTCAACAGAATAAAGACACAACCTACAGAAAGGGAAAGAATACTGGCAAATCATAGCATTTGATAAGGTATTAATTTCCAAACTACATAAGGAACTCAAACAACTCAAGAAAATAAATAATATAAATAATGTGATTTAAAAACTGGGCAAAGGACCTGAAAAAAACATTTCTCAGAAGAAGGTACACACATGTCCAGTAAGTATAAAAAATACTCAACATCACTCCTCATCATGCAAATTAAAACCACAGTGAGCTATCACCTCACACCTGGTAGGAAAGCTTTTATCAAAAAGTTAAGAGATGGCCGGGCGCGGTGGCTCACGCCTGTAATCTCAGCACTTTGGGTGGCCGTGGCAGGCAGATCACCTGAGGTCAGGAGTTCGAGACTGGCCTGACCAACGTGGAGAGACCCTGTCTCTACTAAAAATACAAAATTAGCTGGGCATGGTGGCGCACACCTGTAATCCCAGCTACTTGGGAGGCTGAGGCAGGAGAATTGCTTGAACCTAGGAGGCAGAGGTTGCAGTGAGCCGAGATCGTGCCATTGTACTCCAGCCTGGGCAACAAGAGTGAAACTCTGTCTCAAAAAAAAAAAAAAAAAAAAAAAAAAAAATTAAAAGATAACAAGTATTGGTGAGATTGTGGAGAAAGGGAGCTCTTGCACACTCTTGGTGGGAAGCCATTATGGAAAACTGTATGGAGGTTCCCCCCAAAATTAAAAATAGACTACCCTATGATCCAGAAATCTTATTTCTTGGTATATATCCAAAGGAAATGAAGTCAGTATGTCGAAGAGATATCTGCACTGTCATGTTCATAGTGGCACTATTCATAATAGCCAAGATAAAGAATCAGCCTAAGTGTCCATCGACAGATGAATGAATAAAGAAACTGTGATGAATATATACACAACGGAGTACTATTCAGCCTTCAAAAAGATAGAAACCCTGTCATTTGCAGCAACATGGATGAACTTGGAGTACATTACACTAAATAAAATAAGGCAGGCATAGAAGGACAAACACTGCATCATCTTATTTATATGTGGAATCCTAAAAAGTTAAATCTAAAAAGACTGTACATTAAAAGTACCTACCATTTTTATCTGTCCGTGGAAATATTTTTTAAAAAGAAGTTATTTATTTTGGTGGAGGATCCACTAAGGAACATTCCTGAATGGAACAAAGAATGAACCTCAACACAGATGGAATCTGTCTTAGATGTGGATGTGGCTATGGGCACAGATGGGTGCTTCTAAGTGACTGGGGGCCAAGCCTGGCTGAGAAGCATTTGGGTACAGAGGGGCTTTTGGGGAATGATCAGGGGTGATCAGGAGCACCAGCTCCTACAGATTGTTTGGCAGATGCCACAAGCCTTGAAATGGAAAAGGAACACACATATGTCATATCACCTCCAACATTTCACTGAAGATTTTCCCCTAAATAGAAAGATATGGAGAAAGGGTACTGAGAACAATGGGCTGGATAAGTGGGACAATCCTTGCCCTCACTGAACTTCCTGAAGTGTCGCTGAAATAGGTGAGATTTAGAACTGAATGAAATCTACTGTGAGTTATTTACCAAATCTCTTCTGTTATCCCACTAGTTACCTTTTTTGAAGAGGAAAAATAAGAGTTGAGTTTTTCCATTAAGAACGTCTATTTAAGCTGATAAAGTGGAAAAGAGGGCATCCTTTCTCTTCTTTGATTGATGTCCTGTAAATAACCCAATGGGAAATGGACCAGACTTTATGATCAGTCCCGTGACTATGAATCCTCTTGGTCATAGACATTTGTTTTCTACACAGGTATTCAATTTAAAGCATGAGCCAATCAGCTCATGGGCAGTAAGATGTCCCCTGACTGTGGTGTTTCTCACATGCTTCTCCTTGCACACTCGTCCAGCTTCCCACAAGGGACACCTACATGACTTCCAGCCTGGCACCTCTGGACAGAACTGGAACCACCTCCATGTTGCCTGCTCCTCTCTGCTCTAATATTCCCACATACAGCTTCTTACCCTTAGCTGATTACACCAATTAAGGGGAACCAAGTTTGGGTGGAAATCCCAGTTACTTGCTTCCTGCTGTAGTTGTATGTGAGAGGAGATCAATGTAGCCTCTTCTGCTTATATCCACTGAGGTTTTTACACTTAAGCCATAAGCACAGGACTGGTGAAGCCATTGGTCCATCTATCTGTCTATCCATCCATCCATCCATCCATCCATCCATCCATCCATCCATCCATCCCTCTATCATTCATCCATCCATCTATGCATTCATTCAACTATCTATCCATCTACCTGCCTATCCATCCATTCATTTCCATTTATCCTTCTATCTATCCATCAATTTGTCCATCTGTCCATCTGCCGGCCCATTCATTCATTCATTCATTCATTCAACTATCTGTCCATCCATGCACTTGCCCATTCATCTATCCATCCAACATTTCTTGAGTACTCAAAATCTGCCAGCTTCTGTGTTTGGAGAGGTAAGTGACATATGAGCCATCTCTCAAATTGCTCAGAGTCTGTGAAAGAATACACTCATAAACAGAAAAGCTGGAATTAAGTTTTGGTAAGAGCTTTCACGGATACATAAACCAAATAAACCAGAGCAAGAAGAAGAATGTGATCCTTTTCATGAGCTCCCCGGGGGCATCCTAGAAGACATGGTCATCAGAGTGTCAGCCTGGAAGTATTAGTGCTTCAGGGAGCAAATGCAGATGGAGTGTGTCCACCCATGTCTGTGATGGGGATGTGGGATTCCTGTTCTCTGTCCCTCTAACACCTCATGCAGACACATGTCCCAACTCTCATAACCTGTGCAATGACTTCTCTTGCTGAACAACAGCCCTGTCAGGTGCCTTTAATGACTACTACCAGAAATTTTGGGAGAAATTCAAGTTGTTCAAATAAGCATGGAGAAGTGACCTCCCAGAAAGGATTTGAAAATAACACATAGAAAAATGAAACTAAATATGCATTGGGATTTCTGAAACTTTTGACTAAATGTATTATCTATAGGTCCTTGAAATCTATCATTATCTTGTCTTTTAGGTTACTTTCCTCCTAGATTTTTAAAGTCTTCAAAGAAATACTGATGATCCCCACTAGGAAAAGAGAAGGAAAATGAGTTATTCAAAATCAGGTACTGGGAAGACTCAGAATTACAGTATTATTATTACTTCCAATAATTTTAAAAGAGTTAAGGGCTCTTTGATTACCAAATCATTATCCTACTTCCTATGTCATCTATAACTAGAGACCGAGACAACTTATTTTAAGTTTATTTCACAGGACAAGAGTACCAAAGTCACATCCTCTCTAGAAGGCCTTCTCTTGAAAAATGCACAGCTTATTCGTCAGGCACCCAGACTTCAAAACCAGACTAGGATTGAGTGCAGCCCTGCCATTTCCCAGCTGTGTGACCTTGGATGAAATACTTGGCCACTCTATAGCCTAGTCATCAATCTGTAAAATTAGGGACAGTAATTGTCTCCACTGTGTAGATAACAGAGATGGCAAGCCTTTGTTGTGCCAGCAGGCCAGAGTCACGGCTGCCTTTTCTTCTCTGCTCTTCACGTCGGGGACATAGCTGATGGTCTTAATTTCATGCCCTTGCACGCTGACCGTCAGTCTTTGTGGACATCTGTAGCCAGCATTAGTAGGCTGGGGTAGAGGTCAAATTAGGTGTGTGGGAGGCAGACATGCTAAAGAGGGTCAAACCCGCCACATCATTTCATTTCTTTGTGGGAAGCAGCAACAGTACCTTGGTTCCTAAGGTCTTTCTGGAGCTGTGGTTCTCCAGAAAACATTCCAGATTTTACCCCTCAGGGGTCATCTGGCAATGTCTGGAGATACATTTGGTTGTGGCAACATGAGGAGGGAAGGGTTGTCACTAGTGTCTAGTGGGTGTGGGCCAGGGATGCTGCTTAGCAGCCTACAGCACAGAGGGCAGTCCCCTCAACAGAGAATGATTCCGTTGCAAACGTCAACTGTGGTGAGGTCGGGAAACCCTGTCTGGTGTGAGCAGAGGGCAGATCCTCAGCCTGCATGATGCCTTTCACCTTGACCATGGGAGCTGAGTAACCCCAGCCACTAGCTCTCTCATTTTACCCGAGAGATGTACAGGAGGAAGATCTGGGTACAATGGCTCATCAGCCAGGGCCAAGACCCCTACTCAGCCTGAGTCTGTTCCTGTTATACTCCCCACTCATCCCAAGCATCAGCCGTTTGCTGCCAGGAGTGAACAGATCCAGTGTACAAGGATGCATTAGTGACCACGCGCACTCACTGGGATAACGCACTTGGGGTTCACTTGTTAGATTTGGTCTGGGTAGTGTGTAAGGAAGAAAATGGGAAAGTCCAGTCAAATAGTGTCCAATTTAAAACGCAAATCAGGGTGGAAAGGAAAAGCCCATGATGATAGCGACCATGTATCGGGCAGCATATTCTATGTATTTCTGATTCAGTGCTCGCAACAGCTGCATGGGTAATCATCATCATTGTCACACTGTATAGATGAGGAAAAGGGAGGAACAGAAAGGGTGAGTAGCCTGTTCAAAGTGACTTAGTGGGAAAGGACAGAGCTGGCATTTGAACACAGGCTCTCAGAACCCACAGGCTGCACCTGTAAAACTCCCCTCCCCCGACCCCGTCACATCACAGAGAGGCCAGATGGGAGTGGGAAAGCCGAAGAGAATCTGGACTCCAACTGAGTTCTGCCTCCTACAAGCCGTGTGGCCTGGGCTGCTTTTGTAACCTGGTTTTTGCTTCATTTTATTTTTTATTTTTAGCCAGTGGGAATTAGTAGCTGTGCCTGTATCGTAAGGTTTTTGATTAAAAGAGACGATGGAGGCAGCGTGCCTGACACCATTGCAAGTGAATGTTATTTGTTCTCGTTATTCATAAGCAACAATGAAACGGCATCATCTCATAATTTTAGTGGGTCAGCCAGAATTGTTCACGACAACAGTGCGGAGGACACGGGATGGCATTCAGGGTTCCTCCCTCTCTCTCTCGTTTGATGCGGACTCCAGATTGAGAACCCATGTGGGGCACAGGTGGGGGCTGTCCAGGCTCATGCAGGTCTCTCTCTGCTTTCTGCTCCTTCAGGTCACGTGGTTGTGATTGAAAAGAGGAATAGAGAGATGTGATGTGGCTGTTTAAAACAACTCCAACTGCTTCCGTGTAAATGACATGTTTGATCCTAAACTGAGAGGGTTAAGGGTCGGAACCCTGGGCCTCCCCAGAGGCTGCTGTGGGTCTAGGGGCCAGGACTCCTCAGGAAGAACCCAAGTTGGGTCTGAAGGTGACAGTGGAGGCCGTTATCCCTGAGGGAAGACAGAAGAGGGAGCAGGGAGCAGCTGGGCCGCCGAGCCCTGGCGTGTGTGCAGAAAGTGCTATGCCCAGAATATAATCTCTAGTTTATAGCATGACATTTTTACTTTCCTGTTAATTGTACATTCTGTATAAGAAAAGCAGGTTCCTTTCCTAAGGAGCTTTATGATTTTATTTTATTATTATTGTTTATTGTGGAGAATAATTAGCTTGCACACCTTTTAATTTGTCCCATTAAGATGTTTGCACAGCAGCCGTGAGAGGCTGGCCAGCCCCCTGCATTTCCGTTGATCAGGGCACTCACATGGCTGGCTGTGAGCAGGTTGTGGGGGGAAGAAAGTCATTTATGATTGCATCCTTCAGCATGCCGAACCCCTCCAGAAAGGGAATGAACTTTCTGTGACTCTGAAGTAGCTGGTTGTAGAATAATCAGAGGAGAAATGCCTTTTATACAATAAAGGTGAAGGCGGAAAAGAAGGGGAAAAAACCCCCCAACTTCTTGACAAAAGGAATTGTCATGATGTCAGAGGACTGGTGACATGGACTTTGTGAAATGACAAATGTCTCTGCAGAAAGGCCATTCTCAAAGGCCAACCAGTAGGCGTGTGCATCTCAACTCTTGTTATGCCACTGGCGCTTAGTGGTATGAGGTCCTGTTTACATGAGTGACTGAGGCCACTGCTTGCTGTCACAGCTGAAACAACTGCTTCTGGGTACGATTTTTATTTTAGCCTCAGGAATAAGTGGATGAGAAGTGTTTGGGGCAAGCCTCATAGAAAACCCTGGCTAGGGTCAGTCAGGGTTGGGGTGGTCCACCCCTGAAGGAGGGACTCAGGTGGCAGGGCCCTGATTGCTGGGCACATCACTCTGTGGTTTTGTCTGTACATGTGTTCCACGGCCTGGACTGGGACAGGGCAAGAGATATACCTGGGACACAAGATTCAAGGTGGTGCTCTCTCAAGCCCATGTAAATGCAAGGTCAGCCTTGTACAACAATGGGAGCAAGTGTCGCCTTAAGTTTGTCATGGGAAGTGCCTCATTTATGTCACCCTGATATCACCTTCAATGGATTTTCACATTGATAAATGAAAACAACTGGTCGGTCAGGAAGAAAGCATAGCAGTGGTTTCTCCCCACCCCAGCATGTCACCATCGTCTTGGGAACAAGTTTGAGCACCCCTGGCTTAAAGGCGTGTTTCTTGTGGGCTGTGGGAACTGCCTGAACATCTCAGCTCTGATGGGAGAAACACGTGGGCAGGAGAGGTCTGGATACCAATGGTGGGGCCATAAAGCCACCAAATGCATCCAGAGTCAGAAAAGCAGTCCAGGATGGTGGCCAGTGCCCCAGCTTGGTGCCACCCCACAGCGTCACCCCCTGTCCATGGGGCCTTGGCAAGGCTTTCACTCTGTAAGGCTAAACTCTCTCATGTGCCAAACAGATATTCTCAACACCGACCTGTCCCCTCCACGGGCAGATAGACAGTGGGCTCTGCTGCAGGAACTGCCTCTGTTTGGACCCCACCTCCACCTTTCCCAGCAGCCTAACCACAAGCAGGTCACATAACCTTGGCAGGCCATGCTTCTCCTTCATTAAGTGGGATTAATAATGAGAGCACCTACTCACAGGGTTGTGCCAAAATTTTAATACAGTAAGGCAAGAAAATGCTTGGAATGGTGCAAGTGCCTTGCGCATTGCATATGCTCAATAAATGCTAGCTGTTATTACTATCAGTTTTAATGTTCATAAACTCAGCCTTCTGCCAAAGAGCACCAAGATCACTTCTGCACTGCTACATGATGAGAGAGGCAGACACTTCTTTTTTTTTTTTTTTTTTTTATCTTCATACATGCCCAGTTCCTGGAACAGCTTCGGGGCCACGTTCTTGAGGTTGGTGGAGATGGCTTTCCTGTCCCTAGCCTCCCTTTGGTGGCATTTTCAGAGTTACTCTGTATTTATTGACTTCCTCTATGTGTCCATTGCTTTATACATACTATCTCAAATCCTCTTGATAACCGTGCAAGGTAGGGCTCATTCCCCTTGTTTACAGATGAGAAACTTGGGGCTCTGTGAGGTTCGATAAATGGCTCAAGTTCACACAGGTGGTGGATGCTGGTGACAGGGAGAAACCAACACCTCAATTCTAAAGCCCACAGGCTTCCTGCTCCCCGACCCCACCCCTGAGCTTGGGCCTATCTTCCTCCTGGCCTCCCTATCAAAGGCAACTCGTAGAAGAAGACCCTGGTGATAAAGAAAACACGATTCCTCCTGGAGCTGAGTGGAGTTTACACTTCAACATGGACTGAAGCCTCCAGGGAAAGAAATAAAGGTCTGTAGAGAGAAGCTACGTCCTGGTGAGCAGAGACATGACATTTGCTGGTACCTAGGAATTTTCTGATTCAAACTGGGGTGTCCATGGAGAGGTAGGAAAAACAACTAGTGCTTTTAAAATTTCATTTTAATTTCTATTTGGAGGATGTATTATATAATGCACATACTATAATTATATCATTACAGGAGTACAGCATATAATTTAGAAGTAAATAACCATGCATAGATAGTGGGGCATGCGAAACAATATTTACTGATATGTGGCAAGATCAAGAGTCTGGAGATGGCTGATGTTCAGCATTTCAGCAGTTTCTGCTACACCTAGAGAAAGCTTCCTTGAATTCAGTACATCCTGGGGAGAAGTCCCAATGGATTCCCTAAGCATGGGAATTTTGAATGCTGGCCTCTGTCTCTGTCTCTCTCTCTCTCTCTCTCTCTCTCTGTGTGTGTGTGTGTGTGTGTGTGTGTGTGTGTGTGTGTGTATGTGAGAGAGAGAGAGAGAGAGAGAGAGACCTTTATTTCTCCTGAGAGGCCACTTCTGAGGTTTGGATCAGGAGTGATGTGAGCATATATATCCCTGATGGGAATTATAGTTTGGGTTCCAATTTTTATACAAAGATCTCCCACTTCCCAGGGCTCCTTCCAGAGCTGAAGCCTGGCAGCCTTGGCCAAGGCCATCTCTGAACCCTCTACATGGATGTGCACATTGGCTGTTGTGGTGGTTCAAATTTTGCCCTAGACCATCATCAAAACCAACCCGGTAATTGTAACATTGCCTAAGGAGCCAGGTGGGCAGGCACATGGTGGGTGCTTAACCAAGGTGGTGCTGGATTTTGGGGAAGAGAGAACATCCAAATGACAGCAGGGGCTGGTTACTCCTATGGCAACTGCATTTCTAACACAGCCTAAGGACGTTCTTAAGGACTCAGGGATTCGTATACATTGCCCTGCCTAATGAGTTCACAAGGTGAAGGGATTTAACCTGCAAAGGATTGTGGTATCTGAGCAATGCAAAGGGGAATTGAGGAGGATTAGGAGAAGTGTCTGCTAGTTATGTGGATGCTTGAATGGAATCCACCTCCTAAATTCAGTGTCTGCAAAACTGTGGGTGACAGGAGCTGAGAAGACCTGGTTTCTCGTTCAGACTCTGGCACCAACCAGCTATAGAACCCTGGGCAAGTGAACCTCTCTGGTGCCCTAAAGTAGAGAGATGTCTAAAAATCACTCCAGCCAAATATTCTGCTCTTCCTTTCTAGCAGCTTAAAAATATTTATAATTATAGTTTTTAAAAAATAGTTATATAATTTTTAGATGCCAACTGAAACTATACAGAACTATATATGTACATAACTCTCTATATAACTCTATAACACAGCACATAAAACTTACAAAGCATCATATAGAACAATGTCTCATAGTTCATATGTCTCAAGGTTCATTTATTTTTTAACCAGATTTATTCACATCTGTAATACAATTATTTCTTTGTTTTGAATACAACCTGGAGGGAAGCATATGGGAGACACAGCCTTTATTTAAAAAAATGAAGTAATGATATGGAATGATTGACAGTTGGATAGAATTTTCATTGTCAGCACTTCTAATTCTTTATATGACCCTGTACTTTTCACAGTGCTAATATTTGTTTAAGGTTGCTTAACGTTGTTCCTCTCCTCTAGAACTTTGGAAGTAAAAGCCATTCTGATCTTTAGAAACAGTAGATTCAATAATAATAAATAATAATAAACCAGGAGCCTGAGTTTCTGTTCCTACCTGTCAATGCCTAAATAATTTCATTTTCACCCATTCACCCATTCATTACATGAAAGGGGCTGGGATAAGAGAGAACACTCCTGAAGGGGAGAACTACTTTTTCTCCTCCTTTTAGTTCCTCGCCACTCTTGCATGGGTTTTATATACATATGTGGTTTCAGATTTTACGAATTCTATACTTTCAAAGTGGGTGGATGTCAAGTTCAGCTGTGACTGTTAGCGAGCTGGATGAAGCTGCCCAGATGCAGCCTGCACACGGTGTGGAATGAGGGGCTCAGCGCACAGAGTTCAAAGTGCACACAGAAGCTGTGTAAGAAAGTGCAGCAAACTGTGGTTGGTGTTAAAACTGCTCCTGGAAAAAATGGCACTCAAACCAATGTATCTTAGTTAACCTAAATTCTCTTTTGCACATTCTGGGGCAGTAATAAGAAACAAACATTGATAGCTACACATATTATAAAATTTTGCACAGAAAAAGGGAAAGTGCTTCTCTCTGGAGCAATGAGTGCCACTCTGACATTTTTTGTCTCCCTTAAAAAACTCACCTATGATGGGCAAGGTGCAGTGGCTCATACCTGTAATCCCAGCATTTTGGGAGGCTGAGGTGGGCAGATCACGAGGTCGGGAGATCAAAACCATCCTGGCCAACGTGGTAAAACCCTGTCTCTACTAAAAATACAAAAATTAGCCGGGCGTGGTGGCATGCGCCTGTAATCCCAGCTACTCAGGAGGCTAAGGCAGGAGAATGGCTGAACCTGGGAGGCGGTGATTGCAGTGAGCTGAGATGGGGCCACTGCACTCCAGCCTGGTGACAGAGCGAGGCTCCATCAAAAAAAAAACAAACAAAAAACGAACAACAACAAAAACTCACCCACGATGGAATGTGAATATGGAATACCCTGTGGTGTGTTCAGAGCTCTGACTTCTGTTTGCTCTTTTTAACATAACCCCCATCTGGCAAGCTGACTGCTGCAAGATTTTCTGGGTCTTTCTTTAGGATCTACTAACAATGAAAAACATATATATGAAAACCTACACATTTTCAGAAGCACATGAGAGCTGATCAAGACCCACGTACCTCCCAAGGAGAGGAGATGACAGAGGCTGCTCTGTGGTGTTGCTCTCAGGCTATATTTGATTTATTGCTCAAATCTTATTATTTCATTCTCCATTCAAGAAGAGCAAAGTTTCTTTTGAGAAGTCTCAGTCTCTACGGAGGGTATTCTAATGCCCAGGAGTAAAAGTTGGATGTTGGCAAAGAAAGCAAAGTAGAATCTTTGCAAAATGTTGGAGCTGCATAGTTCTCTCTCCCAATGGACATGTTTCAAGACTGAATACGTTGAGTATTTGATTTAGAATCAATTTAACATGAACTTCGCATTTACGCAAAGCAGCATCAGTCTTGAAATCAGCAGAGCGATTGAGCAAGCCCAACTAGCAAACTGAGATTTCTATTTGTGATGACCTTTCCCATTTGAGGCCCCAAAAATGTCTTGGGGAGCTCACTGTTTAAAAAGAAGTCCATCAAAAAACAGACACATATGGACCATGGCATGGGAGGGCAGTGCTGCATACAAAATCAACAATTCTCTAAATGAACACCGATCTTGCAGAAAAACAAAATGAAAGCAAAACAAAAAGAAATTTCTAATTTCAAGAGAAAAATGAATAACGACTTTCTTTTCATTCATCCTTTCTTTCTTTCTTCTTCTTTTTCTTTCTTTCTTTTTTTTAATGAAGCAATGACTTTCTCAGGGAGAAAGATTTGCATCCATGCTGAGGAAATAGACAGGGCCAGTAATTACACAGCAACAATCATCTGTAACTTGAAGAAATTCAATGTATGAATAAGTGTTTAAAGCCTAGATAGAGGGCAATTATCTGGTTATCTGTTTTTCATATTTCTATCAGAGATAAAAACATCTTTAGGGAAATTTATGAAGGGCCATTTGAAAGAAGGTTTCCCTCTTTTGTAGAAAAGAATTCTCTTAAAAATTAAAACAAATTTGGGAGGCTGGGTGATTTTTGAGAGTTTAAAAGAGTGAGGAAGATGCGGGGTGGGAAGCAACTATTTCCAGCTGCGAGAAATCGATCAACCTCACAGCAAGGTGTGGTGGCTCTGATGCAAGCAACATTCCCATATATACAGGGCTGTCTGGTTTTCTATTGCTTATTCTAACATGAGGAGACGCTCAAGTGTGATTTGGGGCTTTGACACTGAAAATAGGTGTGAACTTGGATCCATTTAACCAGCCCCTTCCCCACCTCATCCCTTCTCCTGTCCAGTTTGCTTTCAATGGGTCAAGAATAAATATTCACCCTTGGCATCCATCTGCAACTTCCAAGAGGGAATGAAGGAAGAACATAACATTTCTCTGCATTTGTTTCCAAAGCCCAGCTGGCACAGAAAACAAATGATACAAGATATGGCTGGGAAAGCACAGCCTGTCTTTGTCACCAGGTCTGGCAGATGTGGCTCTGGGCTCACGAAACATCTGCTGCCAGCTACCTTCCTCTCTGCTTCCCTCCACTCTCCAGGCTGGAAAGTGACAACTCCATTGTCCTCGGTTCCCTCCAGCCGGAGGCCTGTGACCTAGTTGTGGCCTAAGCAATATGTCAGCAAAAGTTTGCAGAGAAGGGCTTCCCTTCCTGAATAAAAATACCAGGACCCAGAAGAAGGGGTCGAGGCCTCCCATGTCCTTTCTGCCTGGACAGATCAGAGGTGCAGGTCATCTCTCCCTGGCCTCAGGATGGTGGGACCAAAACATAGGAGTGTCCTGCACCCCACCATATCAGCCTGGACTGCTCACTCTGGAACTCCTGTGCACCGCACAGACCAGTGCCCGTCTGCTCAAGCCACTGTGGTCAGCTTTTCTCTACGTGCAGCCAAACATAATTTTCATGGGTAAACCTGAGCAAGGGCTTTACTTTTTCTGTCATTGCAATAAAATACATAATTTCTGTCATGTTTCGGATTTAGTGTTTATTACTCCACCTTGGCTCCTTTCTGGCATCATTACTTAGTGTTATTGCAAGATGAGGGAGGGAGAGAAAGAGATTCAGAGAGCCAAGAGAGTATAAGACGTGTCTCCCCAACAAAGAGTGAAGCCTGCGCAAGTGAGAGCAGCGTATCTGAGCTTATCCTCTCAGCATGTTGAAGGTGACAGGAGGTTTTGAGCCCTGTTTTGTGTTCAGGAGCCAGCCTGTGTTCTCGTAAAGTACTCCCTGATTGTGTTCATGGTCAGCAAAGATCTCAAAGGAAATGCTCCCTTTTTACCACTCCAGGACATCCTAGTTATTATATTTTATGAGGGGGAAGAGGTCAAGAAAGACATACCTCTCTGGCTTGGCTGGAGGCTCAGCAAAAAGGCTAAAGAAGGGGACTGGTGGCATCTGACGGGGAGGAGCAGGGGAGGCCGAGAAACAAGAGTTGCAGGAAAAGTGCTTTGAACATTTTAATATCTGTTCAGGCACCAGTGTAGTTTCTGAAGATTTCTTGAAAAATGGGAGTTGGAGAAAGCAATTGCGAAAATGAGGGAAAATATCTTGCATTTGTGAAATGATGGGAGAACTATTTTCTAAACAGAAAATAAAATATTTTTAAGTGGCTTTGTGTTGTTAAGCTAAGAAGATTTGTGATGTGTTTTATGGTACCCCTTTCTGATGCATGTAAAGACTTCCAACAGGAACTTGGTAATTTAGATGCAAGCTTGTCTAGAATATTATTAGCCCATTTTGCAGAACTCAAATGAGACACAAAGACATCTATTGACTCATCTAGGTCACTAGGAAGTTACCTGAGAAACTGAAAATTTGCTTGAGTTTCCTGTGTGGGCCTCCTCTGCTGCCTCCAACAAGACAAGCCATCAAAGCTACCTTCATGTCTGGGCTTTGACAAAGTACATGATTACAAATGTTCCCAAGGAGCAGGGAAAATGGGAGTCTCTCAGAGGCCCAGAGAACCTGTTCAAAGTTATACAGGCAAAATGGCCTTTTCCTTAAGAAGAGCCTTGGAGAAAATAAAGCTACACCAGCAGTCTCAATGAAGAGAGACATCTCTGTTGTCCTTGTGTGTTCAGATCAAAGACTTAGCATGACATCGTGCCCCAACTAGCCTCCATATTTAAAATCAAAACTTGTTAAGTTGAATTTCATAAAGGGCTCTCGTTCTTTTTCCACAAGGGAAGGAAGCCTGACCTGCTGTTGAAAAGCCCTTAGGGTGGACTGAGTTACCCACTGCTGTCCATGCCCATGTGGGATCCTGCAGCTCTAACTTTGCCCAGGCCATACTCTCGGCCTAGACCACTCTTCTTTCTTTTCTTTGTTCCCACCTTCCCCTCCCCCAACTCCTGTGTCCCTCTCTCCAGGGAGCCTCCCGTAATGTCCTCCAGGGCATTGTGACCTCTCCCTCCCTAGAGCAGACAGCGGTTGACTGGCTGCCTTCTTAGATAACCGAATATTGAGAGCCACCATTCAGATTTATTGCTTACTTTATATGGCTGGGCAAAGCACCTTACACAGATTAATTCGGTCCACACAGCTACCTTAATAACAGGTACTATTGTGATCCTTACTGTGCAGATGAGGAAACTAAGGCTCAAGAGAGAAGCTCTATATGCTATTTGATGAAAGCCAGAAAAAAGAAAAGAAAGAAAAGGCCATCACTGTGTCATCTGAGCACATTCCCTGCACAGACCTCCTGACATTGCTTTCTCTGATAGCAGGTGCTCTTATGCCTCCAGACTCTTCTCTCTAGGCCTTGGGCTCCTTATTAAAGTCTGTGTGTGCACAGCAGCCGTGCAGCCCTCCTCTGTCCCAGCATCTCACCAGGCTTGATTTCTCAGTAAAGGGCTACATATTTTCTGAGCACATCTTTCGGATCTATTTTGAGAGAATGTAGGAACGTCTCAGCTACTCATTTGCTTTCAAAAGCTCAGAAAGGCTTCTTGCCATTCAGAATCGGGTCAGCTGCTGTTTCCAAAGGTGCTTCTGCTACTGGTTGCTCCATGCCCCTGTACTCGGTGTGTGAGCAGCTGTGGGGCCTCCTACAGCCCCCTAAACCCCACTAGTAAAGTCAGTCTGAAGTACAAAGTCAATCCTCCCCAAGAAAGCAGAGCCAAGAGGCGGTTTCTTTGGGGTGGCCGCCATTTGCTCTCTTAACACTTCAACATTTCAAAATTACTCGTCATTTTCTACAGTTTCTTAGCGTGCAAAAAGTCTAAATGGCAAAGGCATGATTGTGAGTTTAGATAGTTTTATCACACCTTTTTTTTTTATAGTTTCAAAATGTGTGGGAAGTTTCAGATGTGAAACTCCATCTCACAAAGGAGGAACTACAGTCTGATTCTTTAACATCCAGGAGAGCAGCCAGGATGCCCCATCCCACAGTTTCCTTGTGGGCCAGGGTGAGTCAGATTTGCTAAGACCCACTGTTAGGGACTGCACTGTGTCTCCCTAGAATTAATATATTGAAGTCCTAACCCCAAGGTGCTCATAATTTGACTCTATTTGGACATAGGGTTTTAAAATGACGTCATTAGGCTAGCCCCAATACAATGCAATTGGTATCCTTATAAGAAGAGATTAGGATACAGACACACACAGAGGGATAACCATGTGATGAAACAGGGAGAAGGCAGCTGTCTGCAAAACCAAGGAGAGAGGCCTCACCAGAAACCAGCCTTGCCGACACCTTGATCTCACACCCCCAGTCTCCCTCCAGAACTGTGCAAAAATAAATTTCTGTGGCTTAAGCCTGAAGTCTTAAGATCTTAAGATCTTAAGTGTTCAGTCAAGCCAGAAGAAGTGTCTTAATAAATATTCTTCTGAAAAGAGCGGCAAGCTGATGCTTAGAGAAGAACATACTTTATACATGCAGCTTTGTACTCGGCAATTCCCTTTGAAAGACTGCTTCAGTGGGGTAAACTTGAACCGCTGAGAAGACAAGCAGGGAGTCGGTCTCACTGAGATTTTTACCTGTGGTTCTAGGAACGCAGAGGCATGTGAGTGTTCAGGCTTTGCATAGACCACTAAGCCACTTCTAAGAACAAGGCTACCTGAGCCATTTTGCAAAAATATGTACACGCCGAGGCTTTTCCTCTCCACACCTACCTCAACTCTTTCTGCCAACACACTGCACTTTTCAAGGGAACCCAAGTTTGGGTTCAGCAAGAATTTTACATTGCACACCATGTGTGATAATTCCAGGGAATTTCAATCGCATCTTGTCTTCTTTCCTAAGCAAATTCGGTGGGAACCTGGTGTGGTGTGATAGAAAAAGCCCCGAGTTCTCTGTGGTAGACCACATCAATTTCATGTGCCAGTCTCTCAGACTCCGGCTTGCCTCTCTCAAGGAAGGGAACAATGGTTTGCTTGGCTTCACTCCTCTCTTTCCCCCCAATTTCCACATGGGTATCTGGCTAAAAATGAGTTACAGGTTTCCTTCTGTGAGAATTGCATGGACTGATAAAGTAGCATCCCAGGAAGAAAACAAAGATGCTGTCTTCCCTTTCGGCTCACAGTTGCCGTTGGGGAGGGAACACATGCTGTAAATTATAGGCAGCCAGAAGTGACCGCATTGACCACTACGAGTGGCCCAGCTATGGCAACAGGCTGAGAACTCTGGGGGAGAGCCATTTGTTGGCAGGGATGGTGATTCTTCTAGCATCAAGCTCTAAGAAGATGAGCAAATGGTATCAAAAGAAATGATATTTTGCCACCTCTCCCGCTTGGGTGAATGATGTGGACAGTTAACCTGGACAATTTAAACCTTTATGTTGATGGATCACTTGGATGAAATTAACCAGGAAATTGCCAAGATTTCACTTAGCCCTCTGACATCAAATCTCAATATTATATTACCAAATTAGAGATTCTAAAGAACCCTGAGTTCCTTTCACTGAAAGGAAGGAGTGGAAAAACCTTTCCAGATGATCCCTTTTGAGTCTTGGTGCGAGCTCAGGCCCTCCCTACACTGCCTCCGTGAAAGCTAACCGACCCTTTTTCCTAACCTAGGGCAGGTCAGCTGAGTGTCCATCGGGCACAGGAGCCCTGGGCTTGTCCGGGAGATAGCCAGACTCCTGCTATTTCCTGATGTCTGCACAGCTCAGCGTGTCCCTCACCATCTTCGCTGTTGGCCAGTAAGGAGAGCCCCAGGGGCCAGCACTGCACACTGAAGTCCAACCTATTGCTCAATGGAATGCTTAAAAATTTCCTGAATCTGCCTTCCTGAGTTGATAAAATAGGAAACAATACACGTTCTGAGGGGGTATTGAAAGCAGAGTAAAGCCAGGAAGATCTTTTTTTTTCTGTTATTCTACAAATATTGCTTCCTCTGCTTGTTAGCAGCCCAGAGGAAATGCAGCCAGGGAGTCGTTTGCAGCTTTTCACCAGTGGCCGGTGTCTGTGTTACCAACCGAACGACGCTGCAAGACTAGTGACTAATGCACGTCTGCATGATTCAACTTCACTAAAATTCCCTCTGCTGCCAGTAAAGAAGCACTTGAAAACTCTTTAATTTGAAACTTGAGCTTGGTTAATGACTTGCTTTCTTCTCTTTCTCTTTAACTTCTCTCTTGCCATCTCCAACACACACACACACACACACACACACACACACACTCTCTCTCTCTCTCTCTCTCTCTCATCAAGTTTTTTAATTTCAGGGACCCGGAAACATACAGCCCTGTGCATTCACAATAGCATTTGCTGTGATAAAGTGGCCGGCAAGCCCTCTGCATTCCCCTGCTCACTTAACTGTATGAATAAATAATGAGTCACAGATACTATTTGGGTGCTCAAGAGAGTTTGTAGCCAGAAAATTAATTATTCTCCCATCCCAGGCCACTCCATCTCAGCTTTGCCAAACCATCAAGATACACTTTGCAGGCACTGGTCAGAGTGCGTGCCCTGACACACACGGCAATGCCTTTGTGAAATTTTACGTTATTATTTTTGTTTGTTTAAGCACAGCCCTCTTTTACCACGGAGGATACACAAAACGCACATGCACACACATACTCACACACTCACAGCTCAACCACAGCTTTGTCCATTTCAAGAGGCTGGTTTCAAAAATGGAGACAGGTTTTCCACCCTGGCTGTTGCTATTCATAAGCCTGTAATCTAACGACTTAAGCTGCGAGAATGCTTAACTCAGGAAACTTCTCTATTGCCCTTTTCCAGAGAGACCTTGGTATGCCACAATTTGCTTCCTTTCTCTCTTGAAAGACGCTGGTTGTCTCTTTGCATTGAGGCTACAAGGAAAAACACAGCACAGCCCCATGCTGATGATTTTAACCTAACTAAGTCTGTCAGTCTCCTGTACTCTCTGCCTTATAGAGACAGCTGCCTTGCCACTTTGGCCCTGAAGTCCCCAGGCTGGTGCAAGGCTATCTGAGAGCCTCCGCCTCCTGCCCCACACTGGCACCAGCCCTCCTGGCTGGCTCTGTGCATGTGCCTGCTAAGCCCCAGGGCAGGCTGCATTCTGGGCCACACAGCATGCCGAGTTAAGGATAACTCAGACACAGGCATTCCGGGCAAGGGACAGCAAAATAAAATCCAGGGAGCTTCGTGCAACCTTCGTAATCTCTAAACCTTTAAACAAGACCAGCACAACTTACTCGCACTTGACAAAGTTCTCACGCACCGACTGAACACTCCAACAGCATAACTAAGTATTTATTAAAACATTTCTGAAGAGCTTCCATCTGATGAGTAAGTAATCCAATAGACTTGTAATCATATGCCTCAGTTTGAATTCCTCCCACAAACAACACAGGGAACCGGCAGGCACCGAGGCATCTCTGCACCGAGGTGAAACAAGCTGCCATTTCATTACAGGCAAAGCTGAGCAAAAGTAGATATTACAAGACCAGCATGTACTCACCTCTCATGAAGCACTGTGGGTACGAAGGAAATGACTCAAATATGCTGTCTGAAGCCATCGCTTCCTCCTGAAAATGCACCCTCTTCTGAAGGCGGGGGACTCAATGATTTCTTTTACCTTCGGAGCGAAAACCAAGACAGGTCACTGTTTCAGCCTCACCCCTCTAGCCATACATCTGTCTTTCTTTTCCCCCCTGCTGGATACCTCTGGGACTCCCCAAGCCCTATGAAAAAAATGCACCTTTGTAAAAACAAATATTCAAATTGTTAAAGATTAAAAAAAAAAAAAAAAAGCCAGCGCCGCCTTGGCTGTGGGTTGGTGATGCTCACCACGCTGCGAAACCCTGTGGTTTGCATTCAGTGTGATTCGTCCTGCCTGCTGACCACTATGCTGGGTTCAGACTTCTGACACTGCCAGGCTACCCAACTTGTGGTTCTGTGGTTGTTTATGAGGCCCAAAGAAGTTTTCACACAACCCAAATTACAAATTTAACTGTTCCCCTTTCCACAGCCCATCTCAATTGGTTCTTGCCGATCATGTGACTTAAGTGATGTCAATTTTTTTTTTCTTTTCTGAGCAATGCCCTTCCTTCCCTCCATCTGCCCTCCCCCAGGCTGTGCAAGCAAATAGCCGAGTAGACTTTGCAAGAGGGGGGGATGTAGAAAAAAGTGACTCAGTCACTTATTATATCTCAATGGTCTTTGCTGATTTAGTACAACTCGGCTCCTGTTGTTATTTGTGGTTTTTGGAACTACTGATTATTTTGATAAAGATTTCATTGCTGCTTATTCAATAGTAATTCAACACTGGCATCAAGCCGCTGCTCCGACAGGATGTGGATCCCATCATTTAAAATGCTAGGCATCAGCTCCGGGAGAGTTAAGTCCTTGGTAAAGTCTATCATGGCATAAGTGAAACTATAAAAGGGAAAAATAAATAAAAAGAAATGTTTTGGTGAGAGTCTGACCCCTACAACGGGCTGGCAACTCACAGGTATTTTAAAGCCTGGGAAAGGGAAAGAATTTCACTTTTGAAATAAAAAGACTATTTTAATGAAACCAAAATTATGTGGTTTTATTCCCCCTAAATGGACAACTTTAGTATGAATCTCTTTCAGTACAGAGAGAAAATCATAGTAGTCTTAACACACACACACACACACAAATTAGGAAGCTAAAGGAAAACAAAGCAGAGAGAATTTCTGTATTTGGGACAAAGCAGTGGTTACTCTGCAGATGTTTATTTGTGTTGTCACTTGGGAAGGCTCCTTATATTGCCTTTCTCTAGTTCAATTCAAATCAATAGGCTAATTTACACCTGTAGGTAAAACTACACTTTGAGCACATGAGGATGTCACAATAGACGGGGAACCAGGAGGAGACACTTCTCCTGGGGCTGACTAATGAATATTATATAGCGCGTCCTCTACCTTAGAAAGACATGCCTGTTGGAAGATTCTAAAAATAGGATAATTTTGTAAGTGGGCAAACCACTGTGATCACACATATTTCATTTTCCGGCCCCACTGGCTTTACCTGCTGACAAATAAACCGTCATTTTGTTTTGTAGTTCCAAGATGAAGAAAGGCTTATTTTCCTAATTTACTACCTTATTCATTTTGCTCTGCTCTGCCTACATCCGCCATAGCACTCTGTGCATGTGAAATTTCGACACATAGGGTCAAGAGAACCTGTGTGATGATGGGTTGTAAATGCCAGTCCTGGATTCTAAGCTGCAGTAGCCAGCACAGGCCCTTTAGAAAGGCTGAACTCCCACAACACTTAATTTCACACACACAAAGACCCACAACAATAGTAGCTTCCATGGCACAAGTCTTTCAAAAGGAACAGACCCAATTTTTACTTACTCCTGTTTTGACTAAAGCAGGAATTGAAACTCAACAGACCGCTTTCTCTTACACTTGTGAGAAGTTAGCTGGCCACATGTTGACACTTTGCTAACATCTAAAAAAGAATAATAATGCTACATCTCTTTTATGAGGCTCGTGAATCTTTAAATGTGATGCGTGTTTCATATTCTCAGTGCAAATCCCCTGTGAACACAATGAACATAATGGGCCTGTGTTCTTACCCTCCCTAATAAAGTCAAGCCTGAGTTGAACCCCAAACCAGGTTCATTTTTCTCTCCCACACTTAATATTCCCTGGAAGGGCCCTAAGAGCTGAGGGCTGTAATGTGCAGCTGCCACTGCAGAGTCGACTCACACTTAATAATGACTTAGCAATTCAAGGGGCCATACAGAATATCCCTGGGAGATTTAATTTTAGAAACTCCCCAGATGCTTTTAGCCTTAGGTGTCCAGATGCTTAGGAGGAGGGTTTGAATGTGGCAGTGAACGGCCTGAATTCTCAACTTTTCTCTTTGGGCCTAGCTCTAGCCAGTTATCTATTTCTTCCAGTGGGGTCTTTGTAGGACAGGTTAGAGTGTAAAGACACTCTGAGGCTGGGGCTCGTTGAAGCCTCACTATACGCTGTCATCTTCGGGACTGAGGTTTCAACGGGGCACCAGGGGGCAGAATACAAAGGCCTGCACACTGGCTCTGCATGGCCTTCCTGGGCGGGGTTAACAGCCACGGCAGCCGCAGCATAACTTCGCAGTTTGGTGAGGCAACAGTTGGAGCTTTTCTGGGCACCCTCCAGGTCATGACAATAAGTAAAGCCTCAGCCAGCTGCTGGTGAACTTGGCCTTACCACTTCCCCAGGAGCCCAAGACAAAAGGGCACGTCTGTCATCAATGAACCGCCTGGAGAAATACTTAATCCTATCTTAACTAGAACGGTTTAGGATTCTTTAAGTTTGTGTATTGACCCACACCCTCTGTCCTAGTTCCTGCAAGTGACTCAGACCCTGGGTTTCTGGCTCGGGGATTGTACCCAAGAGTCTGCAGTGGACTGTGGCTTTGCCAAGGAATTGGATGACAGTTTTCATTCTCGCTTATATTGGCTGCAGCTTCTAAATGCCACCATGGGTGGGGGGTGGGGTGGGGAGAAAATGCTCAGGTGTCTTTTTTAATGGCCCTATGAAAATACTAGCAGGGGTTGAAAGATGTTTAGCTGCATAACCCTGTAATTAATGTATAGACTTCTGCGTGCAGTCCAATCCAATTAAAGCACCCTCTGTTAGGGATCTTCACTACATGATTGCTGCATGCTGTCTCTGAACTCCACATGTCTATTATAAAGTAGATTCGCTGGCCAGAAAATGGAGGCAGAGATGGACCACCCAAATTGGATGGAGTCTAAAATCCCAGGAGGACAATGCTACTGAATTTTCTCTATGTAGCGTGGATTTTCCTTATTTTCTAAATCTGTTTTCTAACAGATGTCCTATCCAGAAACTTCCATGCTATGCTGGCAGTGAGGTCAGGGATGATTTTTAAATTGGGACGTAGACATCAAAGCTTCATGGGATGACTATAACCTGCTTTTGGCAAATCCAATGGTTTGAGATAGTTAGGGAGCCCTAGAGGCCCAGCTGTTAAAGATGTTCTTTCCTGGACACTCATGATGGTGCCCACACAGGACACATCTCTCTTCCGCACAAGCCTCTCACTTCTTTAGATAAAGGTGCAATTCAAATTTAAGCTACCCAAGACTTTATTTTTTTTGAGACAGAGTCTTGCTCTGTCACCCAGGCTGGAGTGCAGTGGTGCGATCTCAGCTCACTGCAAGCTCTGCCTCTCGGGTTCACGCCATTCTCCTGCCTCAGCCTCCCGAGTAGCTGGGACTACAGGCGCTCACCACCACGCTGGCTAATTTTTTGTATCTTTAGTAGAGACGGGGTTTCACCATGTTAGCCAGGATGGTCTTGATCTCCTGACCTCGTGATCCGCCCACCTCGGCCTCCCAAAGTGCTGGGATTACAGGTGTGAGCCACCGCGCCTGGCCTCAGTATTTACTTCTTAACCTTTCCTAGATGAAGAGGTATTGTTGGGGAAATATGATTTCAACAGGAAAAAAGAAAGAAAAAAGGCAGACATTGAAACCAACCTGTCACTTGAATGTTATGTAATGATATGAAGAGCAGCTAGTGAGAATTATTTCAAATGAAAGAGTTTCAACTGCTTCCTCCTCTGCTTGCAGACTGCAGGCGAGCAGTGTTGATGGCACCCAGGAGCTTGTTGAGACTCTGCATTGTGGGCTGTATCCCAGGCCTACTGAATGAGAATCTGTATTTTTACAGTTCCTTGGGTGATTCCTATACACATTAAAGTTTGAGAAGCATTGCTAAGGAAAGCCTTGCATCTATTGAAATTTAGTAAAGAAATAATAACATGGTGTTTACATTCTTTGAGATGTCTTTTTCTTCCTTTGAGCTTTCTGAAACTTTTCTACTTTGTTGCTCTGACATAATTTTGTAAGCCCTGGATGTTTCTAGACAGCAGAAACCCACAAGAGGCAAGGCTCATGTCCTCTAAGGTAGCATTTTCTTGGACTGTCACTCGGACCTCTCATCTCAAGTGCCGTGTTTGGGTCAAGTTTACAGTTTGAGGTTTGACACACAATGTAGGGAGGCTCTCCCTGTGCTCCATCTGCCTAGCTGGTGGCCATGTGTATATAAACAGAAGGCTTTTTCCTCTGGGGGCACCAGACTCTCAGTTTTCACCTAGTCTGCAGTTTGGAAACACGTAAATCCTGTGAGTTCTTCCAGACACACAGCACGTGTCCACGTGGCAGGCAGCGTCGCAGGTGGCCTTGCAGTCCTGCCATGGGCTGTCCCCCTCCCAGAGGGTTGCCTGGCCCCGCTCTCCAGCCACTGCCTTGCCGAGGTCATGCCCTGCTTTGCTGCAAAAGAAAGGGCCCACTCTTGAATTGTGCTTCCTTGGAACAGCCAAGCCTCCCAGGTTCCAGAGGCTCCATTTGTGCAGGCACCCAGGGGTTTGGCTACTTCTCTCAGACGCATCTGGGTCCTTTCAGGCTGCTCTGGGCCAGAAAGCTTGTTTAAAATAGCTTCTCCTTACAGAGTTTTGGCCCTTCTGCTTCTGGCAGCATTTGAAACCAGGAGAGTAAAACTGGAAAACTTAAACAAACCCTCTTTGAATGTTAGAAATGTTCAGCATTCGAGGTTTGGTCAAATGATGGAAAACATTCCGGATTGGTACTGAACTTTCCAGCCAGTTCCTCCAACCTGATGCTAATTATAGCCTGAGATCCAGGCAGGGAAAGCAAAGGGAAATGAGGAAACTAAAATTACTTGGAGTTAGAGAAGCCAGAATTCATGTTGGTTAGATAGTATACAATTCAATACTTCAGTTTATGTGGCAAATAATGGTTAATGTCCCAAGTCTGATCAAAGCACCTGGATTCAGGAACTTTGCACTCTTATTGAAATGCTACTTCTTTTCCCTGGGGTAGGCAAATTACCAAACTTTCACATGGCTATTTAGAAACTAAAGCATAATACTGCCTTTTTCACTGGGGTGCTGTGAGGATCAGTAATTGGACTATGCAAAGTGGTTTTGAATGGAATAAGAAAGAGATCTGTGGTTGACATTTCAATATGGAAACATCCAATATGTGAATTTTAATATTTGCACTTGCCAGGGATTATAAACGCATGACTTTAGGGCCCTAACTGAGAGGACCCAGTAGGATCGAGTTGAAAATACCCTCTGTAGTTGATGCTACAGAGATCTTTAGTATTCACCACTTAATTTTCAAATTAAATGTTCCTTTGAAATAATAATACTCAGCTCTACAGATTCAGGCTAAAATTCTTTCAGATCCTCAAAATGTCCAAATCAAATAAAAATATCAACTCAACTGAGAAACAAAATATTGTACTTAAAATTGTGTGGTGTGTATTTTAATTTCCTCCTCTCTAAATTCCCTTTCCTTCCTCTTGCCAGTATAGAAACTGGCTGGATTTTTGGAAGGAGAGCAGGAAGAATGATCTTGTCTATGTTCTGGTTCTGATTTCATTTCTTTCTCAAGTTTTTAGCTTATTCAAAGCAGAAAGAAGAAATCACCTTGTACCCCACATTAACGTAACTACAACTACCAGGATATGATCTTTCAAGAATTTGGGGCTGATTGTGAATGATCCATCACATAAAGCCATCACTGGCTCTTGAAATATATGTGGATGTATGTATATGTATTGCATATTACATACGATATTATGTTACACATATAATATATGTATTACATATCATGTATACTATTTATTTATTTATTTTGGTAAGAATATTTAACACGAGATCTACCCCCTTAACGAATTGTCAAGTGTACAATACAGTATTGTTAAAAATACTTATATATAGGCATTATGTTGTACATCACATCTCTAGAACGTAGTCATCACGCCTAATTAAAACTATGCCAATTGAGCAATTTCAGATTTCTCCCTCCTCTGCTGGTGACTTCTGTTCTACTTTCTAATTCCATGAGTTTGACTATTTTAGATGCCTCATATTAAGTAATATCATGCAGTATGTATCCTCCTGTGGCTGGCTTATTTCACTTAGCATAATGTTCTCCGGGTTCATCTATGTCGTTGCATATTGCTATACTTCCTCCTTTTTTAAGGCTGAATAATTCCACTATATGCATATAACCATATTTTCTTTATCCACTCATCTGCCAATGGACATTTAGGTTTTTTCCATATTTTGCCTATTGTGAATAGTGCTGCAATGAACTTGGGAGTATGAAGAAATATCTCTTTGAGATCCTGATTTCAATTCTTTCGAATAAATACCCAGAAGTGGGATTCCTGGATCATATAGTAGTTTTATTTTTAATTTTTGAGGAACCTTCACATTGTTGTCCATAGCAGTTGTACCATTTTGCATTCCCACTAACAAGTATAATATGTGTCTGTATAATGTTTGTGTGTATATATATGTATATACACACATATGAAATCAAATATATATTAATTGAAGATACTGTTTCACACACAAGGCTTGTATCTGTGATACTAATCCTTCTAGGATAAGATAATTTGGAGAATTAGCAAGCATTAGCAGAACTAAAGCATTACCGGGAGTAAAAAGGAAGAGTATTCTTCTGGTTTCCATAGTCAGAGGGCAATGATATTTGTGTGCCAGACACATCAGAGCTGTAAAGGCCTTTGATTATTGTGGAATATTACTCTTAGTTGGTCTCCCTGTGCTTTTTTCACATTTTAGCATTGTTCATAATTCTCTAACTTTATATTGAAAATGGAGTCTCAAGGATATTATCTTTTGCCCACATGGACTGTATGGTGTGTGAACTGAGCCTTCAGACCTTACTCAGACCCAGAGTTGATGTTGAACAGACATTAGGGGGTTTCAGAAATCACCTGAGGCTCTTAAAGAAATTCTGAGCTGCTTGGAAATTTTATTTCTTATGTCTGCATTAGTATTGTTATCAATGAGCAGAAGTTCATGGAGCATGCACTGTCAAATTTTGCAGGTGATCTTTAACCTATTCCCATGATGCTTTTGTGTTTAAACAAAAAATCCCATCATTATCCTTTTGATTGGTCTCACTTGCCAATTTCTGCTACTTTTAAATCACATTTCCGTGATTGATGGACCTCTTTTCTATCTACCCCTCTATATTGGCTATGGCCATACCTATTTATGTGTGTACACACACACACACACGTGTATATGTGTATACATATACATATACATATGTATGTATGTGTGTATTTAGCTTTATCTTCTCCTCAGAACCTAACTCTAAGAGCCCTTCCCCCATTTCCTTATCTATTAGAGTTTACATTTGGGTCTGTCCCCCCACACCCTGCTTGGGCTCATGATTTTTATGCTTTTATATAATTAGTGTGTAGCATGCTCCAAGGATCATAGCAACATTGCTTTCCTGTAATCCTATAATTCTTTTTTTTTTCTTTTTGAGATGGAGCCTTGCTCTGTTACCCATCTGTAGTGTAGTAGTGCGATCTTGGCTCACTGCAACCTTCACCTCCTGGGTTCAAGTGATTCTCCTGCCTCAGCCTCCCGAATAGCTGGGATTACAGGCATGTGCCACCACACCCAGATAATTTTTTGTATTTTAGTGGAGACAGGGTTTCACCATGTTGGCCAGGCTTGTCTTGATCTCCTGACCTCAAGCTATCCACCCGCCTCGGCCTTCCAAATTTCTGGGATTAGAGGCATGAGCCACTGCACCTGGCCTCCTATAATTCTTTTATTATTGCAACATAAATTTACTTGTCTTAATCTTAGGTAGAATTATTCAGTTCCCCCTTTACCCCTGCATTATTTATCTCTTCTGATCTTTTTCGTGGGCCTTATCAAATATCAGGAACACCCCACTTTCTCTGCAACCTTATATATTTCACTGAGTATTTATTGAGTACTCAATTATTTCACTGAGTATTTATTTTCTAGCCATGGACAAGATGAACCTGGTTGGTTATACTTAGAAGAAGGTTTACAGTCTTATAAGCCATTCACATAGGAAATGAATGAATAGCAAATACTGAAAGTACCAGGATTAAAACTAGGGTAAGGTGAGTGAGGCTCCCAGGATGCAAAATTTAAAGAGGCATTGACTCTCAGTGTCGACCCCGTGTTGCACAACCTGAAGGGTGAGGGCTTCCTCAAATTTTGCACCCTAGGTGCCTCTCTTGCATTGCCATTGTCCTGACTTTGGGTATGGCTCATGAAACTAAGCAGAGACCATGAGCTGGGCAGAGGGTGGTGTCTGAGTCAGGAAGGGGTTTTGTGGCTGAAAAACTTGTAGCCACAAAATAATGGAGTCCTGAGCTGGACCTTGACACATATGCAAGTTTCATTTTGTCTGTACTAGACGTGTACAGTTTTGACTGACAAAAGAACAGGGGGAGGAGAAAGAAGGGGAAGGGATATGAGGTGAAAGGCAGATCAGAAATAAGCCCAGCTTGGAAGAAAGTGAGGATCCCAACCTGGCAGAGAAAGAGGAGCTGATGAAGGAGACTAGAGAAGGACCTGTCTGGAAATACAGAACTTGGGCCAAGTAAAGGAGGACCTTGAAGGTCAGGCTGACAAATTTGCTTTTATTCTGTGCATAATGGGGAGCCACCAAAACCCAGGAAAGTGAGGGGATGAAATCAGAACTTTTGGAAAATTGATCCAGTAGTGGCATTTATGATTATTTGATTAATCTATTGACTCTTGATAGCAGAGGTCTTGGCTATTTTTGCTCATTACTCTATCTCCAGCATCTATCACTGTGTTTGACATGCAGAAACTTTTTGATGAATGAATTAATGGATAAATGGATGGATGAGGCTTTATTAGGACTAGAGGCTGGGGAACCAGAGGTTGTAGTATTCAGCTATGGAGTAACAAGCTCCTTAACTAAGGATGTGGGTAGCAGGAATGGAAAGCAATGGGACTGTGATAGTTGACTGCATTAAGAGCCTCAGTTTTTTGGACCTCCTTGTAATCTTTCCCTTTGCCCTGTAACTGTGGTCTCATCCCACTCTGACCCTGAGCTTGGCCTTATGACTTGCTTTGGGACAGTCACAAACTTGATGTAACCAGAGGCTTAAAATGGAAAAGTGCTTCCACATCAAAATACGCTTGGGCTGGCTGGGCTGGTGTATGGGAAGGTGAGACACGTGGAAGAGAGTCAGTCTTCCCAGCTGAGGCCATCCTAGACCAGCTGATAGCTAGCTGATCACTGGCCACTTAAGTGAGCTCCAGCCCAATGTAGACTGGCCAGCCAAACCCAGCCATGACCAGCAGACTGCCTTGCTTTCTCATAGAAACACGAGTAATAATACAGGATTGTTGTTTTAAGCCATAGAGTTTTTGGGTGGCTTGTAAGACTGAATTATTGTGGCAATAGTGTCTGCAGGAGAAGAGGTAGAGATTCTGAAAGCATCAGAATGGAGCTGCAGCTGTGGCTGCAAGACTGAGCCAGTTAATTTGCAAAGTGAAAGAGAACATAAAACTGAAGGTGGGGAATGAATAAAAGAAAGGAGTGGGAGGAGAAAGGAGCGAGAGGAAGGCTGGTAAGTGAAGTAGGACAAAGATAAAGGGAGCATAGTGCAAGCCAAGGGAGGAAGAATTGTCAAGGGAGGGAGGGGAAACAGAGTTAGATGCTGAAAAGAGAGAGGCCTGAAAAACAAAGACTATGGAAAGGTCAACAGATTTGATAAGAAAGAGTTACTTGAGGTCTGTTCCTTCATGACACCTCATCAGACTAAACAGAAGGGTGACATCCAATTTTGCTGGCATGCAGACAAGCAGTTCTTCCTCTGCTTGAATAGAAAGTTAATATGAAGTTAATGATTACTCTTTTGATGTTGTTCGAATATATATGTTGATTATATGGTTTTTCTGTTTCAATTTAATTCAAAAATATTAATATAGCATATACTTGATAGAACAGAGATAAATTACATGTAAAGAAAGATTTTGAGTACTCCTTGTTGCTGCTTTTTTAAAAATTTTTTTATTCTTATTTTTAATTCAAGTTTTATTTTAGGTATAGAGGGTACATGTGCAGTTTTGTTACGTGGGTGTGTTGTACCCAGGTAGTGAGCATAGTACCTAATACGCAGTTTTTCAACCCACAGCCCACCTCCTTTCCCACTCTAGTAGTCTGCAGTATCTATTATTCCCAAGTTTATGTCCATGTGTGCCCAGCATTTAGCTCCCATTTGTAAGCAAGAACATGTGGTATTTAGTTTTCTGTTCCTGCATTCACTTAGCATTATGGCCTCTAGCTCTATCCATGTTGCTATAAAGGACATGATTTCATTCACTTATGGCTGTGTACTATTTCATGGTGTATGTGTACCACAGATTCTTTATCCAGTCTATCATTGATGGGCACCTAGGTTGATTCCATGTCTTTGCTGTTGTGAAAAGTGCAGCGATGAACATATGAGTGCATGTGTTTTTCGGGTATAATGATAGTAGCTCTGTTTCAAGTTCTTTGAGAAATCTCCAAACTGCTTTCCATAGTGGCTGACCTAACTTGCATTCCTATCAATAGTTTATAAGCATTCTCTTTTTCCCACAGCCTCGCCAACATCTGTTGTTTTTTGACTTTTTAATAATAACCATTCTGACTAGCGTGAGATGGTATCTCATTGTGGTTTTGATTTGTATTTCTCTGATGATTAGTTATGGTGAGCAATTTTTTTATATGTTTTTTGGCCACAGATATGTCTTCTTTTGAGTAGCGTCTGTTTATGTCCTTTCCCCACTTTTTAATTGGTTGTTTTTTGATTGTTGATTTGTTTAAGTTCCTTATAGATTCTGGGTATTAGACTTTTGTCAGATGCATAGTTTGCAAATAATTTCTCCCATTCTGCAGGTTGTCTGTTTAATCTGTTGATAGTTTCTTTTGCTGTGCAGAAGCTCTTTAGTTTAATTAGGACCCACTTGTCAATTTTTTTTTGTTTCAATTGCTTTTGGGGACTTAGCCAAAAATTCTTTGCCAAGACCAATGCTGAGAAGGGTATTTCTTAGGTTTTCTTCTAGGATTTTTATAGTTTGATATCTTACATTTAAATCTTTACCCCATCTTGAGTTAGTTTTTGTATATGGTGAGAGCTAAAGGTCCAGTTTCATTCTTCTGCATATGGCTAGCCAGAAATCCCAGCATCATTCATTGAATAGGGAGTCCTTCCCCATTGCTTACTTGTGTTGGCTTTATCAAAGATCAGATGGTTGCAAGTGTGCAGCTTTATTTCTGAGTTTTCTATTCTGTTCCATTGGTCTACATGTCTGTTTTTGTACCAGTACCATGATGTTTTGGTTACTATAGCCTTATACTGAAGGCTATATCCAACTTGAAGTTGGGTAGTGTGGTATCTCTGGCTTTCTTCTTTTTCCTTAGGATTGCTTTGGTTATTTGGGCTCTTTTTTGGTTCTATATAAATTTTAGAATAGTCTTCTCTAATTCTGTGAAGAATGACATTGGTAGTTTGATAGGAATAGTGTTGTAAATTTCTTTGGTCAGTATGGCCATTTTAACGATATTCACTCTTCCAACCCATGAGCATGGAATGTTTTTCCATTTATTTGTGTCATCTCTGATTTTTTTCAGTGGTATTTTGAAGTTCCCCTAGTACAGAACTTTCACCTCCTTGGTTAGCTGTATTCCTAGGTGTTTCATTTCCTTTGTGGCTATTGCACATGGGATTGTGTTCCTGATTTGACTCTTAGCTTGGACATTATTGATGTATAGATATGTTACTGATTTTTGTACACTGGTTTTGTATCCTGAAACCTTACTAAAATTGTCTATCAGTTAGTAGGCTTTTGGCAGAGTCTTAAGGGTTTCTCTATATAAAATCATATCACCAGTGAAGAGAGATAGTTTGTCTTCTTCTTTTCCTATTTGGATGCCTTCTTTCTTTTGCCTGATTTCTTTGGCTAGGACTTCCAACAGCTAGATTTTGAAAGCATGTTCGAGATGGGCTGTTGTGGGGTAAATAGGGATGATCCTTCAAAAAGAAGGACAGTTCACAGCAGCCGTAGGTGATGAGTCTTGGCAGGATGCTGTAGCCACTTGTGCTATTAAGATATGATGAATATGGGATAATACAGTGAGGTGTCGAGGGATTTCCAAAGAGTGTTCAAGAACTATTTGGACACCTGATCCTCAGGGAAGATATAAAAAGGTCAAGAGTGGGCACTGAAGAAGGAAGTCTTTGAAGAGAGTGATACTGAAATGTAACTGATCCACTTGTCTTCTCCGACCTTAGTGACCAAAGCATAGAGGGGAGCCTGTCTGTCACATGAAATCTAGCAAGAGGGGCTTGAATCGGATCATGCAGGGAGCATGTGTCCATCAGTTGAGGCCTGACTCATTCCCTGGGAGAGTGGAAGTGGCCTCTTGTAAAGTAGGATAGACAGGGATAGCATTAGGGACTTCCCACATGCCCCTCCCCTTTAGGAATCCTCAAATATGGAATCCCTAAACGAGATGTTGGCTAGGCATTGTTTTAAAAGGGATTTTGCCTAAGAAGGTGGACTTTTCAGGCGAGGAGATTTTAGCCCAAAGAGGTTATGATATAGACTACTGGGAGCAGCAGCCAAGAAGGAAGGGAGGAGGGGCCGATAGCCTAGAGAGGGTACAGCTTCTGTATGGGCAGTTTCAGCAGAAGGACCCTAATGGGAGTGCCAATCAATGTGGAACCCATGAGAGTACACAGGGCAGAAGCAATTGGCAATAAACATCTATGAGGCCCAGAGACAGCTGAGCCATCTGATACAAGCAGCAGACAAGCAGCCTCCCCATCCTCCTCCCTGTCTCCCTTCACCCTCCCCAGCATGGTGGTGTGAGATGTCTTGGTTAGCAAGGAGTAAGGGTGGATGGAGAAATCTAGGCTGCTGCAAGAAAGGAGCTTGGCCACATTCCATTAACCCAACCAAGCAGTCGTCCCAGTAGGCTCCAACTGTGGCTATGGGAGTCAAATCAAGTTTTCAGTTTTGATGATTTGAGATTCTGTGATTTAGAGTGACCATAGGACTTTTCTTATCTAAGTGAGAGGCAGAGAAAGGATCACCCACATTGAATATATTTAAAAGAATAGTGGAAGACAAAAATCAAGTGAGTTTTCAAAAAGTGGAAACAACACAATGTGTCCATTGAGTCGAATGGATGAATGGATAGAAAAAATGTGGCGTATGTGTAAAGTGAATATTATTCTGCCCTAAGAAGAAGTGAAATTGTGATGTGCGCTACAACATGGGCGGACCTTAAAAGCATTATATTTAGTGAAATCATCCAGACACAGAAGGCCAAATATTGTATGATTCTACTTATATAAGGTAGCCAAAATAGACAAATTCACAGAGACAGAAGGTAGAATAGAGGCTACCAGGGGCTGACAGGATGAGGGAAAGGCAAACCATTGTTGGATGAGCATAGAATTTCAGATTGGAAAGATAAAATTCTGGAGATGGATAGCAGTGATAGTCGCTTAACAAAGTGAATGTAATTAATGGCACAGAATTGCACACTAATGAATAGTTAAAATGATAAATATTATGTATATTTTACCACAATAAAAAAATTAAGTGGCTTTTATGATTAGAATTCTTTGTGTTTAAAATAACTGTTTATATCCATGATGAGACTCTTGTATAATGGTCTATATAATTGTCTGTACATCTTCTGTGTGAGTAGCAGTGGATTTATTTATTAATTATTACTCATCCCCTTCCCCTTATCAATGCTGGGTTGGACAGTTGGATATAGATATGGCCAAGATCTGGCTCTTGGCTTTAGGTAATTGGGTTAGTGTAGTCTATCTTTTGTCGTGAGAACCTCAAGAAGGCTTGTTTAATTCAGTGTGCAACACAGTTAATATAATACTTCTTAACTCATTGGCATTACTAAATCTTTATTATTTTTATGATAATTAGAGGAAGCAATTAGAAGACTGTCCAGCAAAATGATTCTTCAGAAAGTTTCTGATTTAGCTGCATTCTCCGTGGCACTCTACACGTGTTGTCTACTTACAGAGGAACGTAGAGTTGTGTCTTAATTGAGAAAAATAAAACTTAAAATCATTTTTTTCTAGAATATAAATTACTATTATTAGGGTTGACCGCAAAAACTCTACAGACCCACAAACTCAGACATACACACAAACACATACACACACAGACACAAACACACACACAAACACACATACACAAACACACACACACACACACACACATACACAAACACACACACACACACACACGCTTTAGTCCAGGATATTGATTTCACTTTAAACTCCGGCCTCACTTGGCACGAATGTTTGGGCAAGCCCTAACATATTATCTTTGGGTATTCCCCGTTCCTGTAGTTAGTCAACCACACAGAAGGCAGATCTAGAGGAGATAACTGATTTAATGATAAGTTAAATGATTAATCCTTTTTCTGCACCATCTTAATATGCAGAGATTATCTTGTCTGATGCCTGAGTTATAAATATATTGCCACTCGTGTTTAATCCCACACACCACCTATTTTTTCCTTGAATCTACTCAGGTGTTCCACAACAGCCTTCTAGGTTTCTGTCTCCCAGGTAATTCAGATGAAACCAGGAAATCATGCTGATAAAACAGTTTCATCCTGCTTGGAATTGTGTACCTCACAGTGCACCCTTTTCAGAGAAGCTAAAGGAAATTCAAAATAAGAGATGGAGTCATGACTCAGGGATGACAACTATGTCTCTGTGTTCTGCTGTATTCAGGACAGTGTGGATCATGGACTACCTAGGACCTGCTTCTGAAGGTAGTGAGAAGCAGACTCAACCATGAATTCTTTTAGAGTCAGAACCCTTCGCCTATTAATATATACAACATACACACTTTTTAACTCCAAGACTTTCATTTTTATTCCTATCACTTCTCCAATCTAGGGAGCTTTAGCTTACCCTCTCTTTTTGAGTGGACTGAAAACATTTGGAACAATCAGGTGATTCCACTGTACTTCAAACCCTCACCTTAATGGAGAAACATATTTTTGGCCCATCGCTTCCTTTGAATTTCAAGTTTATCCCTACCAAGGACATATTTCTCTGATGTACTGAGGGTAGGCTTGCCAAACTTAGCAAAACAAAACAAAACAGCAAAACAAACAAAAAAAAGCATGTATTGTTAACTCTGAAGTTTTGAGAAACAATGAATGAGCTTTTAGCATGTCCCAAATACAGCATGGGACACGGGTATAGTAAAGAATTATTCATTGCTTGTTTGTAATTCAAATTTAACTGGGCAAATTTAATTCATTTACTTTAATTCATTTAATCTGGCAATCTGTGTTGACAGCCAAGATGGGAGATATGCATGTGGACACATACCACCTAAGAAACAGAAAGCTTTGGGGGTTTATTTAAACATACGGGAGAAGATAATGGAGTACGCCATTGAACTTCAATCACTGCAGGCTGCTGTGGATTTTTTTTTTTTTCCTTTTTTCTTGCATCCTTTTCAAGGACATGGAGAAGAGTTAAATACCAGGCTCACCCTGCTAATGGTTTGCCCACCAGTAAGAAACAATGGCAAAAGGGATCATTTACCTTGTTTTCTCCATGCAGGACTCACCTGCTTTCGGGTCCAGGCGAACTCGCTGTGGTATTGTTCTTCTCTGCTCCGTTTCCAAAGGAGAGCCCAGGCGCGTTAATTGCTGGGTGGCAGCTACACTAAATGCAAGTGGACGACAGCTGGGTGCCGGGCTCGCTCTGCAAGAGGAGGTTTGGGTTTCCATTGTAGTCCGCGTCATAATCCGCACCCTTCCATCTGCACTAACTGTTGTTTTAGGTCTCAAGTAATTGGCTGGAGCTGAAAACATAAACACCTCCACACGCTTGCCCTTATCATTTTCTTTTTATGTTGGTTTAGGAAATACACCTGAGAGACCAAATGCATACAATGAATCCAGCAATTACCAACCACCATGGGCAGGCAGCAAACGCTCAAACAACAAAACACCCAAGAATGGGCGGCTGCTGGCTTCTGACTTTCTTCACGGGGATGGGGGTCCCAGATCTGGGTCTAGGACTCCCTCCCACTTCTGTCCTGGGACAGCTGATTTCAATACTGCCAAATACGTAGAACTTTTCTTAAGAAGGTTCTCTCCTGATTTATTTTGAGTAAACAACTGCTACAGGTTATGTATAGTGCTGGGAAAACTATTTAATGCAGAGAAAGAGGAGGGACATAACTAGTTTTGTTGTCATCTGTGAAACATTTAATTGCAAAATTGTTAAAAGGAAAATTAGACCTCCCTCTCTCTTCCCCGCCACCCCCCGCCAGTATGGCTTTGGCAGAAAAATCCCAAAGGAACATTAGAAAGTGGAGATTAAGGGTGAAGATACGGAGATACATTCAAAAACACCACCACCATTTCATACCTTTGGGACTGAGTTCTTCAGTCATTCAACAGGCATTTCTTGAGCACATTCTATGTATTGGACACTGTTTTACTGAGCAAGACAATTTAGAATGAGGTTGTGAACGTGAACTTGGAGCTACCTGGGCTTGTAATCCCAGCTCAGCCACCTACTAGCTACGTGTCCTTGAGCCATCTACCTAATCTATCTGTGCCTCCTTTCTCTCACTTGTTGAATGGAAGTAATACCATTAAGTCCTTCATAAGGTCTCTGTGAAATGGAAATAATAATATTTCTTACCCCACAGGGTCATTGTGAGGATTAAATTGGTTAATGCCTGTGAAGCACTTAGAAAAATTCTTGGCACATATTAACTACCAAGTACATATTAGCTCATATTTGGTAGTGATGTTGTGTTGCTGTTTAACATGAATGAATGTGCCATGTGACATTTTGCGTAAATGATGATGAAAGGGAAGAAACATTACCCCAAACCTATTAGTGAAAGACTGGGTAGACATGATTTTTATTCATGCTCCCTCCTGCAGATAGTAAATTACTTAGGAAGTTGTTTTTGTCACTTTCTACTTTCGTCCCCAAACATCAAGAACATGGTTTCTTTAAATAATTCTTTAAAAACTGTTAGAACAACAATGATATGGGCTATCTATAGGAACATGTAGAAAGCATGTTTGCCATCACCTAACTGAAAATTAGAATTATCATCTTGGGTATGTTAAATTGAATTAAGTTTGGCCTAAAGCTGCCTCCATCCATATTTTAAGGTTGGCCTAACAGTTTCTCCATGCATAGCAAACTGTAACCTAACTTGATGGTTAAACAGACAGTAGCCTACGATTGTAACAAGTAGCTGAGTCTCAGCCAATCTGAGCAGTTGAGTTTCAGCCAATCATGGGGACCAACTGTTCAACCTGTGTTCTTAAAAGGCAAACACTGAGCTATCACCAATTCAGCTGTTTCTGTACCCACTTCTATTTTGTGTATGTCACTTTTCTTTTTCTGTCTGTAAATATTATCCATGCAGCAGTCCTGGAGTTGCTCTGAATCTATTCTGGTTTGGGGCCGGGGCGGGGGTGGGGGCTGCCTGATTCATGAGTCATTGTTTGTTCCTACATTCTGTTAAATTTAACATGTCTAAAATTTTTCTTTGAACAGGTAGTGGGACTGAGCTACTATTCAAAATATTCTCTGTGCCCCACTGTGACTCGCCATCGTACCTTCTGTATCTTTTGCTTATCTTCCTGTCATGAGACTATCAAGGTCTTGACACCACTCACCTGAAGCCGTCAATCAATCAACTGAGGAAGACATCAATCTCTGTGATTATAAACTACTGAGATTGGGTAGTTTGTGTAGTTTGTGGCCTTAATCTAGCCCATCCTGACTGATACATTGACTCTAACCAATGCCCACCTAACCCATTGTTTCATCTTTATTTGATGCCAGGATTGCCTTTTTGTTAGTTGGTTGATTCTTACAGGAAGAGTAGATGTTCATGTATTAAAAAGTAAGGCTTGGCCAGGTGCGGTGGCTCACGCCTGTAATCCCAGCACTTTGGGAGGCCGAGGTGGGCGGATCACGAGTTCAGGAGTTCAAGATCAGCCTGGCCAACATGGTGAAACCCTGTCTCTACTAAAAATACAAAAATTAGCTGGGGGTGGTGGCGCACACCTGTAATCCTAGCCACTCAGCAGGCTGAGGCAGGAGGATTGCTTGAACCCGGGAGGCGGAGGTTGCAGTGAGCTGAGATAGCACCACTGCACTCCAGCCTAGGTGACAGAATGAGAGTCTGTCTCAGAAAAAAAAAAAAAAAAGGAAGGCTTACATCCCAAATAATTTTTGTTTCCTCAGTAAATTACTATGGATCCACTACCCATGCATTCATCTAAGTTCACCATCATTTTACTTATTCACTTATTTAACAGACCTTCTGTTAGTAACTAGTTTATATTGGACTTGGGTTTTGGTTCTGAGGGAAGCAGGTAAGTGGTTCAGAAATGCGTAAAACAGGGTTCCTGTCCTCAGCGTGTTTATGAAGAGTGCAAAAATCTGTTTTAGGACACATAAAGTTCTAGACACTTATTTGCTGGGCAAAGTAAAATTGTGTCCTACTTGTACCACTCTGTTGAAACTTCAAGCCCTTCCCCCTAGCTACCAATATTTTATGAGTTGGTATTGACTTAGTGGTCACTCTAATTTGTAGTCTTCATAAGGGTTAAAATGTAAATCAGATCTTTTGCACCTTGACTTTTCAGGCTAAACATGTGTGTTTATTTAAATTAATCTCTCATTGACTGTCCTCACTATCTTCATAATGTTAGTTGCCCCTTATTTGGCTATTTAAACCTCAGTAGTTTTTTTCTCTTTGGGGCAGATATCTAGCTTAAGCAAATCTCTCCAGATTTTGACACCCTGTGACTTTGTTGGTGAGTTTTCTCAGTAATTTTTTAATTTTCTCAAAAAATATACAGATGATAAACACTGTAAATATATTTTTGATTTGTGTCCATTACTGGCCAGAATTTTCTAGATAATAACTTCAGTCTTCTGTTATTTTCCCCCTTGTCATTCACTCATGCTTGGGATTTTATATGCACTGGGGTCTGGGATAAGGGAGTAAAATTTACTTAACTTTGAGCACATTATCACTTTTTCCAGCATCTTGGGTATATTACATATCTTATTAATTGCCAAATGACTCCTCTTTTAATAAGTTCTCAAATCTTTTAGTAGATCTAAGCTCTTAAACAAATAAACCCAATATTTCTTGTAGACATGGACAAATGAAGTGTTTCATTTCAACCAAAGTAAGAGAATAGTATTTAAAACAGATATAAAATAATAATAATAACAGGAAATGTTTTCTCTTCCCCTAGTGATCATATTTTCACTTGGAAAGATTTTTTACATGAACAGAAAAGGAAAATAATAATCTTATTTATTTTAATTGTCAAATTAACCATCTTTGATAACTTATAAAATACTGTTGTTTTAAAACAGAAAATTAAAAATTAATAAAAGACAGAAAAATATTTAATGTTGATGTCTTCAACTATGAAATGCATTGAGTTTGCTAGTTATATATTAGCTGCCATAGATTGACTCTCTTGCTAAGCACCTTACATGGATTACCTGATTTAATCTTCATAACCCCTTTTTCATCTTCATTCTCATTGCAGATGAGAAAACCATAGCATAAAGAGGCTAGATAGGCTGGGTGCAGTGGCTCATGCCTGTAATCCCAGCACTTTGGGAGGCTGAGGAGGGTGGATCACCTGAGGTCAGGAGTTTGAGACCATCCTGGCCAACATGGTGAAATCCTGTCTCTACTAAAAATACAAAAATCAGCGAGGTGTGGTGGCACATGCCTGTAATCCTAGCTACTCGAGAGGCTGAGATAGGAGAATTGGCTTGAACCCAGGAAGGCGGATGTTGTAGTGAGCTGAGATTGCACCACTGCACTCCAGCCTGGGTGACAGAATGAGACTCTGTCTCAACAAGAAGGTAGATAATTTCCCAGTCCACATAGATAGAAAGTGTGGGAGCCATGGCTTCAAACTTAGGCAGGCTAGCTCCAAATTTTGCACAAGTCACCACGGCCTAATAGTGTCCAAGCTATTCTTTACCTTTCCTTTTTGTTTTTATTCTTAATCCAAGAGTCAATTAAGATAGGAAAGAAGAGATTTGTTTCAATAGGAATTCAAATTTCACATGCTTTGTAGATGAACACAAGGATCATTTGCTTCAGATTAATAGAAATATTTTCTCTAAAGTCCAGAGGGTTTGTAGGAGGTGGCTTCCAAATTTTCTTGTCTTTCTTGTCTCCACGATTTACATTGTTTATAAGGTGTTCAATTTTACTACAAAGGGGGCATACATTTCTTTTGGAGATTTAAAATTATTGTTGAGGGATAATATAAGTTGACCATGTCCAGGCCTACTTTTGTTCATGTCTTTATAAAAGTCAGAATACAGTTAAGTTATTTTAGATTTTATTCAATGAGAGAGGGTGTGAGTTAGCAGTTCTAGATTGTGCCGTAATTCAAAATGATCAATAAATCTTTCCTTTCTCAAAATACTCTGAGCACTTTTTATCACTCATTAAATTAATATCGTGTGCCACCCTAGACTATATAGCTATAGTCTTAGCTTCCCTGACGGACTGTAAAATTTGGAGGTTAAAGGGGTTATCTAATTCATTGCTCTGGTGCCTTTCAAAATTGGAAAGCTGTAGGAGCCCATCACGTTTTTGTTGAAGTGGTGTATCAGTTATCTATTGCTACAATCATGCTGCAGAACAAACATGCCAAAAACCTACGTGCATTCAACAACGAATGTTTATCATTGTTCACATCTTATGCCTCAGCTGGGCAAATTTTCTGGTCTCAGCAGAGCTCACTCATGCATGTGTGGTCAGCTGAAGGTGGGTGAGCAGTTCTGTTGATATTGGCTGGGCTCTCTCACATGTTGGGGCCAGCTAGCTTAGGACAGCCTGAGCTGGGACACCTGGACTAACCTCCATGTGGTCTCTCATCCTCCAGGATGCTAGCACAGTCAGGTTCACATGGAAGTGACAGAGAAAGTAAGCAGAAATGTGTACAGCCTTTGCAGGTCTTAAAGCTTGGAACTGGCACATTGCTGTATCAACTACATCCTATTGGCCAAAGCAAGTCATAAGGCCAGCCCTGATTCAAAGGGTGGGAAATAGACTTTGTCTCTTAACTGGAAGAGATTCAAAGTCACATTACAAAGGGTGTGTGTACAAGGAGGGCTGAAGAGTTGGGGTTAATTTTGGAATCAACCTGCCACAAGTAGAATAAATAAATAATGACGACCAAACCTCACCGGGTGGCCTTAGATTATCCCTCATTTCCTTACCATAGGCACGAGAAGTGGTGTTGTGGAGGGGAAAGTGGGAGGGGCTGGCATTGGTTGGCTTAGAGTTCCCAGTGTTTTCACGGCTGCTTGACCATGAAGCAGTCATGTCATGTCCTTAATCACAACTTCTCACCTCCCTAGGACGGTCATGAGAATTCAATGGGACAATGCACATTGAATTGCTTTGTAAATTATAAAAAAGCATCTGTGAACTATCACTGCTGTTATTTCATTTGAGGCTGGGGAGCCTGCCTGCAATTCCACTAATTTGACAGATTCTGAACAGCGTCCGCAGAGAATGTGTAAATCCCAATAAACAACATTTCTTTCACTCCACTCTGAGATTGGGTCTGAAAATTGCATCCTGAGAGTCAGAGAAGATTGTACATAGTGGTGCAGGGCTGCAAGACATCACGAGAGCCTGTTGTAAATATGAAGAGGTTTTAAATGTGCTGCTGTGACACCACCTTCTGAAAGAACAGACATTTATTCCTGCTGTAGGTGACTTCCATACCAGAGGAAGGTGGCATACTGAAAATCTGGATTTCTGCATTTATTTCTGCTTGAAGAATTAACAAGCTCTTAAAGTAAATATAGTCCCAGGTTCTCCCGTTCCAGGTTTCGTGACATCACAGTGCTTTGGGGCCTTCCCCCTTTACTGCTGCCTGGGCTGCTTTCCCTGCCCTGTGGAAGTGAGAAATAGGCTCCTATGACATTGAAAAGAGCGCAATTTGGAGTACTCGAATGGACGCATTTTCCCACTCTTGTGGTGCTCTGTGATTAAAATGGAGATGTCTTTTGCATAAAAGGCTTGTGAAGAGTTTCTTGCAAACCCCAGTGGTCTGGCTCTGCTTATGAGTCAAATGTGAATGCAAATATTTAACACATTGTGAGAAATGACATTTAGGAAAAAAGAGACCCAAATAATTAAATATGTGTAGGAGATAGCCCACATTGTTTGACCATGTATACTATTAGTCATCAACTGATGCTTCTGAGACAGATCTGTGGGCATTTACTATGCCCACGAACATGTGGGATTTAAAATTAAAAGACCTAGCCAGGACAAGAAGGACATCAGAGAGAATTTGTTGCTTCAGATTTTATTCTTCAAAAGATTTATCACTGCAAGTATAAATCCTAAACTCAAAATTACCTTCAATGCCATTGCACATTGTATGTACACAAATGGGATACTCAGACCAACAGTATAGGTCTTTCTTGGTGCTAAGAATCCACATGCTGTATGAAACTCAGTGTGGCATTCATTTAAAACCAAACCGTGACCAGGTGCATGTACATTGGGATACAGACTCATACCTGTAATCCCAATACTTTGGGAAATCAAGGAGGGAAAATTGCTTGAGCCAGGAGTTGGAGACCAATCTGGGCAATAAAGTGAGCCCCCCACCTCTACAAAAACATTTAAAATTTAGCTTGGCATGATGGTGTGTACCTGTGGTCCTAGGTAGTTGGGAGGCTAAGGCAGGAGGATTGTTTGCGCCCAGGAGGTGGAGACTGCAGTGAGCTGATTACACCAGCTGCACTCTACCTGGGTGAGACAGTGAGACTCTCTCTCTATATATATATATATGAATAAAATTCCTATATATTCATAAATTCATATATATGACTAGAATTCTCTCTCTCTCTCTGTGTGTGTGTATATATATATATGAATAAAAACATAACAACTAAAACTCCAGGTGAGGATTGTGCTGATTCTGCACGTGCAACTGTTAATCCTTTGAAATGGTGCTGTCTCACTTGCCTTGCCTTAAGTCAGCTGGAAAAAATGGTTGGCTTTTGCTTTTCTAATTTGCAAGCCACATACCTTTTCCCTGGCTCTGCATGCTGTCTCATCTTGCTTAGGAAAGGGGCTAGAGATTAGAAGGTGGTCTTAGAGGGGCAGGCCTTTCCTCTTGACCGACTTGGGCGCCATCAGGCTATCAGCAGAATGGCTGAGGCCAGGTTGGCGGGGGATCCGGGGTGATCCGAAAGCAGGACTATCTGGCCAACAGCAGCAGCAACAGTGTGGTGGTAGGAAAGACAGCACTGTCCTTTTTTCATTAAGTATATTTATAAACACACTGAACATGAAACATTTTTCCTTTCTTCACAGTGATGGATGATTATATGTCTATGAAATGTTTTCATTTATTTGGCGCCAGGGTAATCAAAATCAGTTGAAACTGTCCCACTGAAAGCAAAGAAAACAAGTAGGCGTGGGACGCCTGTGCTCCCTCCCTCATGCTCTTCAAGGGGAGTCTCTGGCAGAAGGGCTCGCTCTGGAGAGGAACAAGCCCTTCAACTCCTAATTGCTCCCAGTCCTGCTCATGGCTGCCATCCACGGAGACTGCAGCTCTGCAGAGCTTTCAAAGCAATCGCCTCCACTCTGGAAGCAGTGTGAGAGCGTCAGGGCCAGCCTGTGCGTGACTCTGTTTAGGCTGAGAAAGAGCTGGTCCCAGAAAACCTTTGTGAATGAAACGCTCGTGCTTTCATGTCTGCTCTGGCCTGTGTTCTGGGTCAGCTGTTGTGATCTCCAACATCCTGTTTAAACTGGTGTTTTCCACTACATACAGACAAAACTATTTCTATTATAAGCTTCTAATGGTTGTGCAGAGAAAAGCAAGGGGATTAGGTAGGGAAGAAGGGTTGACCTGTTGGGAGAGAAACACAGACAGTAGATACATGCCTAATTCCTTCTTTTGATGGGGTTCTTTGGACAGCTACAGAACTCAGATCTTTGTTTTACAAATGTAGCATCACTTTTGAAAGGCCACCTTTTTGGTGAGGTTTATCTAGCCTAAACCATGGGATGATTTTGCTCACTTGTGGACATCTCTCTCTCTGTGGTTTTCAGTGCAGACCTGTTTATAGATGAGGGTTAAGACCCTCAGAGGGTAGAAAACAATTTTCCTGATCTCCAACCATCACCTTTCAAGGAATTAGTTTGAATATTGGAGGAGAGAAGAGACTTTCACTTCTCAAATAGATTCAAGAACTTTTAAAAGTGAAATGAGAGAATTTCCTTTTATTTGTTTTCTTATTAAAATAGGCAGAGATCTAACGGATGCTTTTTAAGCAGAGCAGAAAGGAATGAGCCTCCCTTCTTGGCTCCTCATTAACATGGCACAGAAGGGCTTGGAGAGGATCCTTGGGACTCCCCCGCTGGGCACTGAAGTTATGGGCAAAGACTGACAGTCCATTTGTCTCATGTGAACTAGCGATACAGTGAAGAGATCAAATACATCCTTAACATTCCCAAAGCTCAATAAAATAGTAGCTATATGGTAAATTAGAACTAATAACTTACAGTCAAGTTCTGAATTGGATGGACTGAGGTCAAACTCATACAAAGTACTGGAAGAAGGAAGACTTAAACTGGTTGGTGACCATCAGTGGCCATTCTGTGAGTAAGTAGCCTTGCATGGCAAAAGAGCTTCATGGATGTGATAAGAACCTTGAAATGGGGAGATTGGCTTGGACTCTCTGGATGGGCCCAGTGTGATCACAAGCATCCTTAAAAGTCGACTCGAGAGACAGAAGCATCAGGGTCAGAGCGGCATGACATGAGAAAGACTCAACCACCCTTTGCTGGCTTTGAAGATGGAGGAGGAGTCCACAAGCCAAATAATGCAGCTTCTAGAAGCTGAAAAAAACAAGAAAATGGATTCTGCCTCAGAGTCTCTGGAAAGGAATGCAGCCCTGCTGACCCCTTGACTTTAGCCCCAGGAGATTCATGTCAAATTTCTAATCTGCAGAACTGTAAGAGAATAAATTTGTTTTGTTTTAAGCCACTAAGTTTGTGGTTATTTGTTACAGCAGCAATAGAAAGTCTAATACACTGGGAACTATACCAGGAAATTTACCTGGTTCATTTTTTGGAATGTGTGCAAACTGGCTAAATGGCACTTTGCATTTTCCAGTCTTCTTAAAGAGTACAAAATGTTGTGGAATCTGACTGCTTGAGCCTTTAAAAAAATCCAGAAAATAAGAGCAATGTCTCAGCCATTTTGAGCATATGGAACTTGGTAACATAGCAAGGAAAATCAAAATAAAAGAAATCACCTCTACCAACAGATCAAAAAAACCATTTTGATTTTTGAGTGTAACCTTTTAGAACATACTCATATCTAGTTTTAAGAAAATTATAACTGTATTTGTAGTGAAAAAACCACTGTCCTAGATAAACACACTGTGCTTATTTTATACTTTTTAGCTAAAGAAAATTAGTGATCTATCCTAAGGTTCTTAAATTTCGAAATTTGGAGTTACTGAACTCTTCATGATAAGAAGGATAATTGGTTGATACATTTCACCTACAAGGGAGAAAAGATTTTTAACCTCTGCACCATGCCAGGGCATGAAATTAGCATTTGTAAGTATGAAATTTGAATAAAAGTTATAACATTAAAAGTTTATCTGCCTAATATAGACATGGGTATCTTTTCTGTAGGGAGGAAGGAGCAAAGTTGACCATTAAATAACCAACACACCTACCCGTTATTTTTGTAAATTCCCATTTTTAGCTGTGAGCTTGGATGTGCCCAATTTCTAAAAGTAACAAAGGATGTAAATGTCAAATAATAGAGCACATTGTATCCAATATTTAAAATAGCTCCTGGAATGCTGAGGCAGTTTGAAAAAGACAAACACAGGGGTGTCAAAAATTTTTCTATGTTTCATATTATTTTTCCATAATTAAAAATTAGCTACTATGATTAAAAAATAAATCTGTAGCACTTATAAAAGAACACATAAGAAAGGAATTCTTTGGTCCAAAAGAGATTGAGTAATTCTTGGGTGGTGACCCTGATTTCAAATGTTTGGCTTTTCAATTACTTGGTGTAAAATCTGGTACTTCTCTAAGAAAGGAACTGATTAATTTAGAAACAGGCAGCAACCAGCTTCCTCCCAGAGATAAGATGACATCACCCCGAAGTCCCAGACAGTATGGTAAATACAACTTCAAAACAGGCAATCACAGTCACTGAAATGAAGTCCCTGCAGCCAACCACGATCACCCATCCTCTATCATCCTGCCTCATTACCTTAGCCTTCAGTGTCAGGATGAGCAAAGCTGGGGGCATCCGGCCAAGTCTTACACAAATCCCTAAGATATCTTTTATCTCCGGGTTAATAGATCATGTTAAGGACTTCAGTGGCAGAAATGGATCCTATGGACAATTTAACTCTGTGTCTTTCTAGATAATACTTTTCCCTCATAGAGTCAACTGATTCATTTAGAAGAAGCCTTTTTATTTTCATAGAGCTTTCTTCCATTTCAGTTAGAATCTTATCTAAAGTGAGAACAAATTCTGAAATGTTTAATATGAACCAAGGAGAAAGAGGAGAAAGCCCCTTAAACAGAGCTCAGTTTAATCTGTAGAATTAATTGGTTTTGTTTGCAAGTAAATTATATATTTCAAAAATTATATATAAGATATGTTTAAGTATATATATTTATGATATATTTCGAAAGGAAATCAACTACCATTCCCACTTGGTCAGTTCCCAGTAGACTCTGACTTCATTTCTGCCTTAGCTTCTTCTGGGCTTGGCCATGTTTGCACACACTTCCTTCCCTCATCTAGCATCCATCATTCTCACTGTATTCAATTTCTTAAAATATACACAAGACCTCATACACTCGCACATGCACACAGTCACCTACACTCAGGACAAGCTATATCATTTTTGAGGTTTTGTATAGAATAAATATGTGGGTTCCTGGTCCAAAACTTATTGAGAATTTCAAGATGGTGGCCAAAACACATTGAACCAAGCTCAAGGCCCTTTTGAGTGCAAGAGAGCTGCAGGCCCTTGCAAGGTCCATGCCCATGAAGTCCACGCCTGACTGCATTAGTAGATTAGTAGTCGCAGCTACACATATGCACCCCCTCACAGGTACACAGCAAAAAGCATTCTTAGAGCAATTGAACTTTTACTTGTTGCTAAAACTTCCCTTTTAGTCCAATCACACACACACACACACACACACACACACACACACACATATAGTCCTTTGATAGTGAAAAGCTCTTATTTTCTTTTTTTTCTTTTTATTATTATTATTATTATTATTATACTTTAGGCTCTATGGTACATGTGCGCAACGTGCAGGTAAGTTACATATGTATACATGTGCCATGCTGGTGCGCTGCACCCACCAACTCGTCATCTAGCATTAGGTATATCTCCCAATGCTATCCCTCCCCCCTCCCCCCACCCCACAACAGTCCCCTAAGTGTGATGTTCCCCTTCCTGTGTCCACGTGTTCTCATTGTTCAATTCCCACCTATGAGTGAGAATATGCAGTGTTTGGTTTTTTTGTTCTTGCGATAGTTTACTGAGAATGATGATTTCCAATTTCATCCATGTCCCTACAAAGGACATGAACTCATCATTTTTTATTGCTGCATAGGCTAGCCATATGTAGAAAAGCTCTTATTTTCTAATAAGCACACAGGCTAAGTGACTTATCCAAAGTTGCACCAAATATGTTTTTCTTTCTTTTTTTAACTTTTATTTTAGATTCAGGATTTTTTTTTCTAAGTATAACACAGCAAATTTGAAAAATACAAAGAAAAAGACACATTTACAACACATAAAATACCACCAATTAGAGATGACCACTATTTGTTTCAGTGTATGTCTTCTATTCCTCTATAAGTTTTTATGCAATAATTTCTATAGATTCTTTCTTTTTTTAGATATAAATTTAAATCATATTGCACATACTGCTTAATATCCTTTTTCCATGTAGTAATACCACACAGACCTTTTCCATATTATTAAGCATTCGTATAGAGCACTATGGTTAATAGCTACCTTATATTCTAGTATGGTTGGTAAAGAATCAGTTTAGGAACAAGTAAAAAATCTTAGAGAAAAGATGACACAATTAGTACTAATTCCTTTTCATATCATAACTCTTTTACTTTAGGTAAAGAGAAAGAAATTGAGGCTCCAAGAATTTAAATAATTTGCTACAAGGCACACAGCCATTAAAATAAAGATAGAATTTGAACCCAGGGTTGCATGACGGCAAAGCCAGGACAGAATCATTGTACGATGACAGTGACATGTAATTTATAACTTTACTCAGCAGAAAGGCTCTGGGGTCAGCATAGCATGCAGAGCCTTGGAGATTTTCAAGGTCTGGCAGTTTCCCTGTTATTGGGAAAAGGCATCCAGGAAAACCTATGGAACTGAGAGAGAAGTCAGAGTCTCAGATGCATAGTGATGACAAGTAATAGTCAGGAACCACTGCTGGGCCAAAGAAGTTTCACTCCAGAAATCATTTCCTAGTGAATGGGAATTCTTTTGGTCACAGAGAGTTGAATTCCCACATTAGGGAAATCTAGCAAAGATGGTTGTATGCTTACAAAAGCAAATGCAAGAATGGGCATGGATTGACTTCCGTCTTTTAAAAAGCAGCATTTGTGATGAAGTCCCAAGTCATGTGTCTATTGGACTGTGTTCCTACCCTCCAAGTGAGAATTCAGGACAATTTTAGAGAAAATAGTCTTTTTCTTAATGTTTTCAGGAAAGATCACTTGAAAGGGATGTCCCTGGTGTAATGTTTTTCACCTTCCATATTCATCCCCCTCCTGTTTAATCAGCTAGTTTCTTACTGATATCCTGAGTACCAGGACCCTAGTACAAAGGGGGAACAGGAAAGACCCCTGGCATAGGCGTTAGATGAGGGGAAATTTATGATGAGTAAGGGTAGCCTACCATGCCTCATCTTGACTACTAAAGAATCCCTTAAAAGGGAAGGCAATTGGGGGTGTCTTCATTTCCTGTAGGTACTGTGACAAATTATACAAACTTGGTTGCGCACAACAACAGATATTTATTCCCTCACAGTCCTGGAGGCCAGATGTCTGAAGTCAAGGTGTTGGCAGAGCTGTTCTCTCCTAAAAGGCTCAAGGGGAGAAGGCTTCTTCCCTCTTCCAGGCTCCGGTGGCTCCAAGTGTCCCTTGGCTTGTGGCTGCATCACTCCAATCTCTGCCTCTTCATGTGACCTTCTCCTCTGGGTCTGTGTCTTTTCCTCTTACCTTGCTTATTAGGACACTTGTCATTGGATTTAGGGGCCCTCTGGATAATCCACAATGATCTCATCTAGAGGTCCTTAACATAGTGATAACTGCAAAGACCCTTTTCCCAAATAAGGTCACATTCACAGGTTCTGGGGCTTAGGACACAAACATATCTTTTTCGTGCCCACTATTCAACTCATTAGAGAGTGGGAAACTTAGAATTGATGTGTCCCAGGGAAACGCTGCTGAGCCCTCCTGGGTGTAGACCTTGGGCAGGGCCTTCTTTCCTGGATAAAGCTCCGGAAAGAAAGAGCTTACACTCGGGGCTGTTTGGATGACAAAGGTAGACAGGTCTGAGTGCTTCTTAGTTCTTTATACAGCAGAATGACATCTGTTAGCTCCAGAGGGGCATCAAGGTAGTTGAGGGAGAGAAATCCAGGCCTAAAGGGGCCTGGCAGATGGGACCACTCACCTGTGTGGCAAAGAAGATGTAGGGTCAGGTGGGGTGAATGCCCCCTCAGCAGCTTCCTGCCTGGAGATAGAAGGTCACTGAAGACCTGGGCCTCACTTTCCCAGCCCATGTCTTGGCATGGCATAGCCTTGGGGCTGGGCATCTACTCTGGGCTAGAGGGCATTGCCAAACTGGAGGGGATGAGTTTTGAGTTTCATGGAAAGAATAGAGAGTCAAAATAGAAATTGGTTATGTTACCTTTCTAACTACACTAGAGTTCTTCAGAGAAACAGAACCATAAGAAAATCACATACACACATAGCAATGCATCATTGAAATGACAGTTTGGTCAATGATGCATCTCATATATGACAGTGGCCCCGTAACATTACAGTGGAGCTGAAAAATTTCTATCATCTGGTGACACCATAGCCATTGTAGCATCATAGCAGAATGCATTGCTCACGTGTTTGTGACGATGCTGGTGTAAACAAATATGTTGAATAACTGTAGTATAGCCCAAGTGCACAGTATTTGTAAAGTCTACAGTATTGCACAGTAATGTCCTAGGCCTTCCCCTTCACTCACCACTCACTGATTGACGCAGAGGAACTGCCAGTCCTGCCAGCACCATTCATAGTAATTGCCCTATACAGGTATACCCTTTTTTCCCTTTTTTTTTTTTTTTTTTTTTTTTGAGACAGAGTCTTGCTCTGTTGCCCAGGCTGGAGTGCAGTGGCGTGATCTCGGCTCACTGTAACCTGTAACCTCTGCCTCCCGGGTTCAAGTGATTCTCCTGCCTCAGTCTCCTGAGTAGCTGGGACTATAGGCACCCGCCACCACGTCTGGCTAATTTTTTTTTTGTATTTTTAATAGAGACGGGGTTTCACCATGTTAGCCAGGATGGTCTCGATCTCCTGACCTCGTGATCTGCCCGCCTTGGCCTCCCAAAGCGCTGGGATTAAATACTTACCATTGTGTTGCAATTGCCTCTAGTATTCAGTAGTATCCCCCAGGAGCAATAGATCGTCTAGCCTAAGTGTGTCGCAGGCTATGCCATCTACAACACTTTGTGGTGTTAATGTGATGACAAAATTACCTAATGACACATTCCTCGGAAAGTATCCCTCTCATTAGGCCATATATGACTATGTATCTATAGACTTGTCAGACCCACAACTAACACTCTCTCTTGTGGACCTGGCAGGTCTGAAGTCTGTAGGTCCACCTCCGAGTCTGTAAATTCAGGTGGGAGTTGAGGTTGCGGTCTTGAGTCCAATTCTACAATGCAGCAGGATGGAAACTCAAGCAGGGCCTAAGGTGTAGTCTAAAGGAGAATTCCTTCCTCTTCGGGATCCTCAGGCTTCTCTCCTAAGGCCTTCATCTTAGAAGAGATTGGCACCCACCCATATTACGGAGGATAATCTACTTAGAGTCTACTGATTGTAAATGTTAATTACATCTATACAATACCTTCTTCACAGCAACATCTAGACTGGTGTTTGACCAAACAACTACGCACAGTAGTCTAGCCAAGCTGACACATAAAGTTGTCACACCTGCACACTGCAGTGCATAATGGGGTTTAAATTCAGACTTGTTTCTGAGTACCTAATAAGTGCCAAGCATGGTGCTATGTGTGCTGGAGACGTGAGAGTGGACGCCTTGCTTCTGTCAGCAAGGAGGCTTCAGTTGGACTAAATCACAGGGAAGGTCACAGCATCTCTAAGTGAGTAAAGGCTGTTGAAAGAACATGGAAAAAGACTTCAATTGTCATCCCAAAGAATCCAGGATAAATTCCCCAGATCTGGAGAAAGATAGGTGAGAGCCAGAGAAAGTGGGGAGGCAGGGGAAGGAAGAGCATCCCAGGCAGAGAGGAAGCCTAAAGTAAAACAACAACAACAACAACAAACCCCCATGAGCTTAAGAAGCTGAAATAAATTCCTGATGGGTAGAAAATAGAATGTTAGAATGTGAAGGTTATGGGTGTGAATAGATGTGGCCAGAGAGCTGTGCTTGGGTGCTGACTGTCCTGTGCCTCCTCTGAGATGTTGCAGAAGTCAGGCCTTAGTTTGAGAGCACTGGGGAGCCACCAAAGGCTGTTGAGCTGGAGAGTGGCATGATCAGACTTGCCTTTTCAGAAGAGAGCTCTGCTATTTTGTGCAGCTCTGCTGTTGGAGGTGGAGGTCAGGCCCTGGGCAGTTGAAGAATCCCTGTGAGAATGGCCAGAGTTAGGATCATGAGAGGGGCAGAAAGCACAATACACTTAAGAGTGCAAATCAATGCAGATGGTCTTCATTCCATTTACAGATCACTGCTGGGGTCTGTGTAGATCAACAGGCAGAAACAAACTTTCAAATTTGTCATCCTACCTGGGGATGGAATTGGCACCCCTACACGTGCGTAGCATCTCTGATTGTCTTTCTACCAGCCTTCCTTCTCTTCTCCCCATCTATAGTTCTGGTTAGACTTAGTGATCATCCTTTCTCAAATGCTTGATGTCTAATCCAGAGCAAAGTAGTTCTGCTCTTTTTAAGCACTTCTTGTGAATTAGCTAGTCACCAAAAGGGAGGAAAGGTAGACGATCATGTCAATGCAAACTGTTCTGCATTCTTGAACCTTTGCAGGGCTGCTCACAGCTCCAGGAGAACCCCTTCCCCACCTCACCCCACCCATAGGTGCTAGAATCTTCCCTGCTTACCTCTCTTCAGCAGCCCCTCGTCTTTCATTGAGAAGATGAAAATTGGAATGAATTGTAATTGAATGTTATTCAACCTTTCCATATTAAAGGGAACATGAGATCAAATTGTCGTTTTTCCCAAACTTTATGTCATTTTGTATTAGATTACTTTCCTCATGCCAGGACCTAGAGCTCATATGAATCCAAAGTAGAAGGAATCTTTAAATTTTGCCAAGTCTATAATGTGAAGAAAAAAGAAAAAAAGACCTAAGTGAGGTGTATGTGAACGTGAATGAAAACTCCAGCTTTGCCTTGGCATCAGGTTGAAATGAACTCAGCCCACACTTGACATTTGGGCTGCTCATGTCCTGAACCACACCTCCCAATTCTGCGAATTCTACCAAACCAGAAACATGATTTGCCAGATGCTTCCCCCACTCACTCCCAATGTGTGTTCTTTGTATGAAATGGAATCCATATGTTTCTTATGATTTACACTTAAATCATCAAGATGTTACTCAGTGATGCCTCTGTGATTTATAGATCTTTTAGTCTTTTTTTATCTGAAAAAGGAAAATCATATTTTGTAAAGTGTAGACGTGAAACCACAAATTTGTACAATGAAGAAAAATATACATCTGCTGTTTTCTTTCTTTTTGCTTCCAAGCTTCAAAGGGGGTATTGCCAACTTGCAAACACATGACTTACCAGAAGCATCTATGCCAGCCATGTGGGCCTGGGTCTCCAGCTCTGTCTTATTACTGCCATTGTCCCATGTCATGGGAGATGTGTGTGTGTATTAGTTTGTTTTCACTCTGCTATGAAGAAATACCCAAGACTGGGTAATTTATAAAGGAATGAGGTTTAATTGACTCACAGTTCTGCATGGCTGGGGAGGCCTCAGGAGACTTACAATAATGGTGGAAGGGGAGCAAATACGCCCTTCTTCACAAGGTAGCAGGAGAAAAAAATGCAGAGCAAAGGGGAGGAAAACCCCTTATAAAACCATCAGACCTTGTGAGACTCACTCACTATCACAAGAACAGTATGGGGGAACTGCTCCCATGATCCAATCGCCTCTCACAAGGTCCCTTCCCCAACACGTGGGCACTACAATTTGTATTAAAATTCAAGATGAGTCTGGGCATTGGGGCTCATGCCTGTAATCCCAACACTTTGGGAGGCTGAGGCAGGTGTATTACCGGAGGTCAGGAGTTTGAGACCAGCCTGGCCAACATGGCAAAACCCCGTCTCTACTAAAAATACAAAAATTAGCTCAGCATGGTGGTGCATGCCTGTGGTCCCAGCTACCTGAGAGGCTGAGGCACAAGAGTCGCTTGAACCTGGGAGGTGCATGTTGCAGTGTGCCGAGATGGCTCCAGCCTGGGCAACAGAGTGAGACTCTGCTCAAAAAAAAAAAAAAAAATTCAAGATGAGATTTGGGTGGGGACACAGAGCCAGACCATATCAGTGTGTGTGTGTTGGGGAGAGCAGGATAGAGAAAGGGAGAGGAAAAGGAAGAAATTGATAAGAAGGAGGAAAAGGAAGGAAGATAGTAACAATGTTTCCAAGTAACAATGGAAAGTGGAAGAGAAGAATTAAAAATTTTGGAACATGTAGAAAATTGATATATTCAAAGGTAGAGGAAAAGAAAACATCCTTGTCAGGAACAGCATAAGGTGGCCAAGTATTTAATCACCCACTCATTAGAAAGATATTTGCATAGTGACATCTACGTACTAGAGTGTGGCACAATAAAGATGGATGCAAATTATCTGACAGTCTTTTGATGCTTGTCTGCTATAGTTTGGAAATGTTTCCCCTCAAACCTCATGTTGAAATTCAATCTCCAGTGTTGGATGCAGTGGGGCTTAATAGGAGATGTTTGCATCGTGAGGGCAGATCCTTCATGAATAGATTAATACCCTCTTTCTTCAGAAGTGAGTGAGTCCTCACTTCATTAGTGCCCTCAAGAGTTGGTTGTAAAAAGAACCTGATACCTCCCCACCATCCTTCTTCTCTTGCCATGTGATCTCTGCACACAACTGCCCTCCTTCACCTTGACCCATGAGTAGAAGAAGCCTGAGGCTCTCACCAGTTGCAGATGCCTGATCTTGAACTTTCCAGCCAGCCAGAATTGTGACCCAAATAAACCCTTTTCTTGATAAATTACCCAGCCTCAGGTATACCTTTATAGCAACACAAAATGCACTAAGACACTATCCTATTTCTCTTCCACTTGAATCTTAGCTGGCCTGGGGCTACTTTGACCAATGGAGTTTGGTGAAAGTAATGCTATGCCATTCTGGACTTAGTCTTTAAGAGGACTGGCACCTTTTGCTTGGGATTTGGCCTCTGAATCAGGCTGTCATGCTGAGGCCATGTGTAGGCCTAGTCAACAAGCCCATCTATGCTCCTAGAGGACAGCATCAGCTGCCAGCTTTGTGAGTGTGCCATATTGGATGTCCACCCCATTCAAGCCTTAAGATGTACAGATTGCATTAGCATCTTATTACCCTCTTCTCTGAAGCTCAAACATGGCTTTTCTTGAAAATCTTTGTAACATAAGTGATCAGAAGTATTTTGCCTGGAGTTCTTAAAATGAACCTTTGGAAGTTTTGTGTCATCATTGGCATGCATAAATGACGTACATTTTTCCAGGCTGTTAGACTTTTCCTTTTAATGACTCCATGTCCAAGTAACAATCATTCTCTTCTTAGAAACTCTTCTCATTTGCACTAAAGTGATTCTATTCAAGAGAGCTTTGCCATTATATTTTAATATAACCCTTACACTTAATATCTAACTAGTATGTATCTGGCTGTTTATCTGCTTATCCATCCATCTCATGTCTCAAATTTCAAATACATCTCCTATATATATATATATATATAAAATACACATATGTACACACCTCATATTTTAATTTCATAGTTTCTTGAATAGATTAGTGGATTCAGTTATTTTTGCCTTTCATTAATTTTTGTGGAAACTAGCTTTGTTTTGTTCTCCAGATTCCTTTTCTTTGACTTTGATATAAATCTAGAGAAAAGTTACCAGTGACTTATTAAATATTGACATCCCCCACCTACATTGATTCCTACACTTCTCTTTCTTCCCACTAGTGTTTGAGGGATAATGATAATACCTGCCATTTTTTAGTATTAGTATGTGCCAGAATGCAGGCTAATGTCATCACAAAATTATCTCTTTTAATTCTCTTTTAATTCTCCTAACAACCCTTAGAGGTAGATATTATTTTTCTCATTTTACAGTTCAGGAAGCTGAGACTTAGAGAAATTCAGATACTTGCTCAGGGTCACATAGATAATGTTAGAACCAGGATTTGAATCCAGATTTATCTTGTGAGATCATAATATCCTGCCTTCCTGTCTTCTTATTTATACTGACTCACACAAAGGAATTTATTTGGTCATTCATCCAGTCATCTCAGAAATTCCTCAGTCATCTTCTGTATTGCATAGTTTAGCTAAGCTATATTAGATGAAGGGCCAATAAAAAAAAATAAGACATGTTCATGTTCGCAAGGAGCTTTTCTGAGCAAGAATCTGAGCCTTGCTTAATTTTATCAATAAAATGGGATTCTATATATTTCTTGCAATCTTTAACATATGAATCAGGATAAGCTGTGCTATGATGCAGTAACAAGCAACCTCATGATTTCAATGATTTAAAACAAGGTTAATTTATTGCCCATGCTATTTATCTCCTGAGGCTTAGGAAGGAATTCCGTCCCATGTTGTCCTCATTTTCACCCTAAAATGCAGGACAGTTTAGACCAGTAATGGTCACAGTGGCAGAAGAAAATAACTCTGGGGGTCTCAATGGGGCGCTAATATAGTTTGGATTTGTGTCCCCACCCAAATCTCATGTTGAAATGTAATCCCCAAGGCTAGAGGTGGGGGCTGGGTGGGAGGTGATTGGGTCATGGGGGTGGTTTCTCATGAGTGGTTTAGCACCATCCCTCTAGTACTATTCTTGTGAGTTCTCATGAGCTCTGGTTGTTTAAAAGTGTGTAGTACCTCCCGCCTCTATCCTTCTCCTGCTCTGGCTGTAAGACATGCCTGCTGCCCCTCTGCCTTTCACCAAGATTGTAAGTTTCCTGAGGCCTCCCCAAAAGCAGAAGCTGCTATGCTTCCTGTACAGCTTGCAGAACCATGAGCCAATTAAACCTCTTTTCTTTATCAATTACTAAGTCTCAGCTATTTCTTTAAAGCAATGAGATAACTGCTAATACAGGCACTTTACTTATACTCACGATGCATTGGCCAGAGCAAGTTGTATCCTACCCCAGAGGAGCCAGGATGGGGAATCCTCTAGAAGGTGGAAGTGCCAGAAGAAGGAAGAACCAGAATATCTGGAAACCAGCACTAAGGACTACCATATATATGATAATTTAAGAATTTATAGTTCGATATATGGAAAAACTTTAAAAACAGAAAACATTTTGTGCCTGAAATATTATCAGTGGCATAAAATTTTATGGGGAAATTTGAGAATTCCAAGATTTTTTTTTCACATTCCTTCTTTCAGGCTATGTTAAAGGGGTGAAAAAGGATATTTACTAGAAAGGTTATTATGAGTCCTTTATTCTTTGCTTTTTCAATCTACCAGACAGTGCTTCAGCTAACAGCTCTGAAGGACTAGCCAGAGGTGGACAAATCCTGCTGTCAATAACAAAATGAAAAGCTGAGAAGAGTATGCACACACACACACACACACACAATCTGAGTAAAGACTTACTAAAATGGACTAGATTTGAGGGTTCAGTATCTTAAAGAGAAAGGCTGCTCATTAAGGGAAAGAGAAACCTGCCATTCTCTGCTGATTTTCCCCTAAGGCTTTTTCCTGTCCATATCCTGGGCAAAGAGGCTGAGCAAGTGAGTCAGGAATAACTCAGTGGCAAAGAGGAAGAGACTCTGAGCAGAGCTTTTGTGAGTCTCATGGCCCCGGGGAGACAAAAATTGATGTTCAGCCCTGCTAAGGCAACCAGGACTTGAGGGGCCAAAATTCCAAAGGAAAGGGAAGCAAAGAGAAATGAGACCAACACCCTGAGCTGCTTTTCTCGTAAAGTTTTTGGCTGATTATTAAATTGTTCCTGCTGAAAGGTAGATAAACTGAGTAGAAATCAGTTGCTAAGAGGCCAAAAACTTGATGCAGAATTCTTGGATATCTCATGATACTGCAGTGAAAAAAATGTGGTTCAAAGCCTGCCAAAGAAGAGCCTAGTTATTAACCCAGTTGAAACCCGTGAAGTACAGTCAGCCCTCCCTAATGGTGGGTTCTGTGTCTATGGATTAAACCAATTTAGGACTGAAAACATTCAGGGGAGAAAAAAAGGTGGTTGTTTGTATTGAATATGTACTGACCTTTTTTTTCTTGTCATTATTTCCTAAACAATAGGCTATAACAACTAACTACATAGCATTTACATTGCATTAGAATTTATAAGCAATCTAGAGATGATTATATATATAAGAGGATATGTGTGGGTTATATGAAAACACTACACCATTTTACAAAAGGGACCTGAGCATCTGTGGATTTTGGTATTTGCTTGGGGCCCTAGAACCAATTCTCCCTGGTTACTAAGGCCTGATTATACTATATTTCAGGAGTAAGGGCAAGCCAGAAATTAGATAAAGCCTTGTAAGACTAAAATGCAATTTCAAACCAGCTCAATTTCTGATTGGATTAAGGGATCTGCCTCAAGAAGACAAAGAAAATCCTTTTTGAAATTACATAAAATAATTCAGGAATTTTACATGATTTTTCATAGTGTTTAGGATTTAATAAACAGTACCAGGCATACCAAGAAACAAAACCAAGAAAGAAGAAAAAAATGAAAATTACAATATCTGATTTAACCGTGTCATATATGTGATTACTAGGAGATCACACAGCTGGAGAGCAGATTTGTTATTTAGAATATAGGTCAGTAAAAAATTTACAAGCTGAGGCAGAGAGGAAAGACTTCTATGCAACAAACTATGAAATGTTTTTGTAGGAAAGTAAAAAGAACATAAAAAAGAAAAATAAACACAAGAAAATAAATAAATGATTTCCATGAATTAGAATATTACAAAAATAGCAATTTTCCCTAAATTGAACTTTTGATTCAAGAAAGTCTAAATGAGAATCACTACAAGCTTGTATTTTTGTGTGTGGAAATTGAGTAGCTGATATTTAAAAATGTATGCAGAGACGCAGAGGATCAATAAGAGCCTTGTTTATCTCCAAGAACAAAGTCGGAGGATTTAAATGACCAGATTTGAAGCTGTGATATCAGTACAAAGGTACCAGGTAAGTTAGTATAACTGCTTTTGGGAAAATAGATCAATGGCAAGAAAGAAAAAAAAGATAAGGAAAAAAAAGAGAAACAAAAACATCCAGTGGGAAAAGAATGATTTTTAAACATTCATAAGGACAGCCACACTGAAAAAAAATGAATTTCAACCCTAGCTCACTCCATACACAAAAATTAAATGTAGATGGGTTGTAGATCTACATGTGAAAGGTTAAATTAAAAAGCTTCTAGAGGATAACACAAGATAATTTTCATTGCCTTCATGAGCTAGGCAAAGGTCCTTAACTAGGACACAAGAAGTATTAGTCATTAAGAAAATTTGATGAATTGAATCACATTGAAATGAAGAATTTCTGTTTATCACATTGACACCATTAAGTGGGTGAAAGTGCATGTCACAGAGTGAGAGTGACAAGGGACTCACGACAAATCACTAAGAAAAAGACAGACATCCAAATAGGAAAATGGGCAAAAATGTTAAACAGGCACTCAGAAAAAGAAGCTATTTAATTGGCCGATAAGCAGGTGCAAAGATGCTCAATGTCAACTGAGTAAGGCAAATGCAAATTAAAATTATAGTGGAATTGCATCACTCATCTGCCAGAATGACTAAGACAAACAAAACTTACAGTACTAGTCAGTGTTACTGAGGAATGCTCACTTTCCTACAGTATGGTGGGAGTGTAATTTAGTACTATCATTTTTGACAAAATGTGTGGGAGTATTTACTGAAGTTACATGTACACATACCCTTTGACTAGAAATTGCACTCTCGGTTTATACATTACTGAATTGCAGATATGTGCAGTAAATGCCATGTGTAAAATATTCATAGCAGTACTATTGTGAATAGCCCCAAATCTCCATGAAAAATAGAATGAATAAATTGTGTATTTATACAATGGGATGCCACATAGCAATGAAAATGGATAAATGAATTCTTACTACACACAAAGTGAATGAATATCACAAATCAAGTACTGAGAGAAAAATGCAGTTGCAATAAAAAGCACAGACTCTGTGATTCCATTCATATAAATTTAACTAGAGGCAAAGTTAATCTGTAGTGAAAATAGTCAGGTTGGTTGTCATCTTTGGGGAGTAGAGGGAGGTAGCTGGGGGGGACACAAGGGGAGTTTTGGGGTGCTGATAGTATTTCATTTCCTTATTTGTAGGGTGGTTACGTAAGTCTGTTCATTTTGTGAAAATGAACCAAGCTCGACAGTTAGAATCAGAAGTGTCAAACTTCAATAAAAATGCTCATTTAAAAACAGTAAAAATTCTATAGGACAAATCTGTCTAACAATTGAAAAGCATTATTCTTGTCAAATAATTTTTACCATGCTGGATCTTGAGTGAGAATTCAATTTTAGTATGGTAACATCTTTTTGCAAGGTAAAGAGCATAAGATGCTTATTTAAATGTCTTCTATGATGTAACTAATAACATGTCAGAAAAACATGCCTAATAAAACAATACTTATGATTATTTTGCATTTACATTTTGATTTGGCTCTTTGTTACATATAAATACAGAAACTAGACAAGATAAATTTCTGGCTTTAAAGGGAAGTTGGAACAAGCGGATCAATTTGTTAAAGTTGTTTTCATTATGTTTCTGTATTTTATTATATAATAAAATAATAAGGAAATTAATTCTTTACAATTTTATAACATATCAGTGTTGAAAGCATGCCGTCTCACTTTAATTTTTCTCCTTTTTATTCAAAAACATTGATGCTATTCACTGTTGTTTCATCCCCACAGTAACCCCGTAAAGTGGAAGTGGAATGAATGACTCCTTTTGAAAGGTGAAAGAACTGTGATGCAGGGGACGTTAACCTACTATTCCCAAATTACACTTCTAGTGCCGTGCAGACCAAGGGCCAGACGCACATTTTGTAACATTGATTAAGGTCTGTTTTTTCTACTAAGTTCACCTTCGCCTCTACTACCTTGATTTTGGTTAAGAAAACTTAGGATCATCAATTTCTAGTCAACTCTGGCAGAGCTAGAACAGTGGTAAAAAAGAAAATTGTGTGATAGGACAAAGCTGAGTTGAAATGGCTGGAGATCTGTATTCAGGCAGGGTTGGGTCTACAACCAAACTATAAGGCAAGAAATAGAAAAAAGATAGTCACCCCACCATAGTTTTATTGACTTTTTTAAAACACAGAAAATGAGAAATAGGTAGAACAAGATACTGACAATGTAGTCTCAACATGGCACATCTATCTCTTAAAAGGCTCCATTGTTTCATAAAACCAAAATTTAAAATCTCCTAATATCTCTCTACTTCCCTCCTAAAATCCAGTTTTTCTGAGATATTACTAGCAGGGCTGCCTTGTGAAAATGTTAGTTTTATGAGGAGCACAAGAAGGAGAAAGATTATATGAAGGAAACCTCAACTCTGAACAGAAACTCAAGCCAGCCATCAAAGACCTCTCAGATGCTCAACTGCATGACCCCTGTGGCTATTCTCGAAAAGCCTTGACTTACTGTCTTTGCACAGATCCAAACTCCTAATTCCCCATCTGTCCATTTCAGAGCTCTCTGCCTACCCTTTAAAACGGATGGAAAATCACGTGATTGTAAATCACATTCTTGTTTGCATTCGATGACTTGGTGACCACAAGATAAACCGGTTGGGATGTTTTGGGTTCATTCTTGAGATAGTTTGGGTTCATTCTGCATGGGTGCAAAAAATACTTTGACCAGTTAGGACTCCCTTCCCCTCTCTCCTGACCCAATTGGTCATTTTTTTTTTCTGATTTTTAGTTCTTATTGTCACCCATTTGCTCCAGAGACTGGAACTAATCTATTATCCTGTCTCTAATACCTGTCATTTTCCCACTAGTTTCCATCTCAGGGATTGGCATTTTTCTCCGGAACCCAGGATCTTTCCCTCCTACATATTCTTTCTAACTTCTGTCTTCTTTCCACCTTTTTGAAGAGCCTCAGGGGTGAGGACTGCATGCACATCATGTAAGCTCTTGCTAGGTTCTGACCTCATAAGTGGACCCAGAGATGACTCCCATTGAAATCCTCTGCCAGAATCCTGATATAATTTTGTTATCTTCCATAAAGTTTGGGGGTAGATGGTTTTACCTTTGGTGCAACAGATGGTTTTTGTCATGAAGGACCCAGGCTGTTTCTATTCTTTTTTCTCTGTGATCTTCGACCAGTTGGCTTTTTCTCTTCATACTTGTCACCTCACAGTCATAAGATGCCTGATGTGGCTCCAGATGACATATTCTTATTCCAGCTATCCAAGCAGGAAGGAAGAAACTGACACAAAAGGCATTTTCCTAAGCTGGCTTTTGATTCAAAAAGTGAAGCCCTTTTTGTTTCATTGTGGAGAATTAAGACATGTTCTCATCTCTTGTTAATCACTGGTGAAGGAGATTAGGATTTCCATGGCTGGTTCTGGCCAAGCAGGATCTATCCTGACTTCAGGACGGGCCTAGTTCCTGGGGATGAAAGGACTTCTCTTTAACATTTGGAATACAAAATTGGGAGGGAACTGCTATGAGGTAAACATGGAACCATTAAACCAATCTAAAGTTGGGCTTTGCACTCAGGAACTCTGCTCCTAGAAGGTAGGTTCAACTCTCCATATTCTTATTTGCCATTGGCTACTTCCCACTGTTAAGTACAAAATAAACACTGAATGCACGCATGCATCATGCATGAACGAGTGGACACATGAGTGAGTCAATGCATGGATGTATGAGTGATTGCATGAATGCTTTTCTCCCTTGCTTTTGTCAGACTTACCAGAACCTTTCTGTTTATTGCCCTCTATGGAGGGGCTACTTTGAGTTTCATTGTCACATCTGCTCATGTATTTTATCATTCTGCCTTCTTTATTTATAATTGTAAACTCTTGCGCTTCCAGAAAGCCTGTCTCTCTCGTGTTCCTTTTTCTGAGGCAGGCTTCTCCTCATCAAGTCCCTTCCCTTTCTTCACTGCTCCTCCCCCTCAGCAGTGTTCTCCTAGCTGGTCTGCCTGCCACTAGTTTAATGCTTATTTTTAAAAGTCATGTTTATTAAAGTGTAACTTAAGTATGTTAAAATACACTTATTTAAGTGTAGAGTTGGATGAGCTTTGACAAACAGCTGTGAAATCATCACTGCAAACTTGATACAGATCATCTTCACCACCACCAAAGTCTCTCTTTGCTCCCTCCGGCTTCTTGGCAGTCAATCCTCTCCTACTGCCATTGGCACTTGAGGACCACTAATCTGATATCTGTTCCCATATCTTTGCCTTTTCCATAATGTCCATAATACAGTAAGGAGCCTTTCAAGTCTACCTTCTTTCACCTAGCATAATGCAGTGAGACTCATCGATGTTGTAACATGTATCAGTAATTGTTTCTTTTTAATTATTGAGTATTCCATTGTATGGATATACCACAACTTGTTTATTGATTTACCAGCTGATGGACATTTGTATCATTTCTAGTTTTTGACTATTATACATAATGGTGCTATAAACATTTACCAACAAGTCTTTGTGTTGACATATTTTTATTTCTCTTGGGTACCCATCTAAGAGTGGAATAGCTGGGTCATGTGGTAAGTCTACGTTTGTCTTTTTAAGAAAAGGCCAAGCTGTTTGCAAACTGGATATTCCATTTTCTATTTCCATCAGAAAATTTGGGGGTTCCAGTCTTTCTACATTCTTTTCAACACTTGTATTTGTCTGTCTTTTTTATTTCAGCTGTCTTACTGGATATGATGTAGTATTTCATTGTAGTTTTATTTTGTGTTTTCCTAATGATGCTGATCATCTTTTTATGTTCTTGCATATCCTCTTTCGTGAAACGTCTGTTCAAATCTCTTGCCTATTTTTAAATTGGGCTATTTGTCTTCTAATTATGAGCTGTAAGAATTACTTACACATTCTGAACACAATTCTTGTATCAAAGATGTGATTTAAAAATATGTTCTTTCAATCTTCTATATTCTTTTCTCTCTCTCTCTCTCTCTTCAGAGATAGGGTTTTGCTCTGTTTTGCAGGCTGGAGTGCAGTGGTACGATCATAGCTCACTTTAGCCTCAACCTCCTGGGTTAACGTGATCCTCCTGCCTTAGCTTCCTGAGTACGTAGGACTATAAGTAGGCACTACCATACCCAGTGAAAATTTTTTAATTTGAAAAGAATTTATTTGAAATAAAGTATAACAAAGATTTATTTGTACATTTCACCAAGAGTTGGTTGCATTTTCAACTCCTTTTCCCTAAAACTAGATGACTTTAATGTAGGTATTTTCTTTTTAATTTAATTTAATTTAACTTAATAAAGTTCCAGGATACCTGTGCAGGGCAGGCAAGTTTGTTACATAGGTAAACATGTGCCATGGTGGTTTGCTGCACCTATCAACCCATCACCTAAGTATTAAGCCCCACATGCATTAGCTGTTTATCCTGATGTTCTTCTTCCCTCTGCCCCCACAACAGGCCCCGCTGTGTGCTGTTCCCCTCCCCGTGTCCATGTGTTCTCATTGTTCAGTTCCCACTTATAAGTGAGAACATGCAGTGTTTAGTTTCTGTTCTTGTGTTAGTTTGTTGAGGATAACGGCTTCCAGCTCCATCCATGTCCCTGCTCCATCCAGGGACATCCATGTCCCTACAGGATAAATAGCTAATGCATTGTTCCTTTTTATGGCTGCATAGTATTCCATGGTGTATATGTACCACATTTTCTTTATGCAGTCTATCATCGATGGGCAATTGATACTTGATTAATTTTTCAACTTCTTGTAGAGATGGGATCTCACTGTGTTAATCAGGCTGGTCTTGAACTCCTGGCCTCAAGTGATCCTCCTGCTTTGGTCTCCCAAAGCTCTGCGATTACAGGCATGAACCATTGTTCAGGCCCCTTCTATTTCTTTGTGTTGTCTTTTGAAAAAGAAAAGTTTAAAGTTTTAATGGGAAGAGAATGTGCTGGCTGGGTATTTCTCCCTCTCTCTCCACTTGAGTGGCAGCTCTAGCCAGGGCTGCATCTACCCTGTGGTTCCAATCCATGGGCTCTATAAACTAGATTGTTTCCCTTTTCTCCTCCAATCTGAGGCTGGAGTGACGCCTTTATGCTCATCTCTGGGCAGTCTGGTCTTTCCCTTGAATGTCCACTTCTTTCAGCAATTCTGCAATTCTGACTGATATAATATTGCTCCCAGATATAACATCTTAAAACACCTGTTAGCATCTCTCTTTTGCAATATTTATCATATCTAATTTTTTTATAAGCCTCTAAAGGCCCTTAGTAATCTAACTCTAGATAAACCACTATATTGTTCTTTTGCACACCTTCTCCTACCATGAAATACTCTTACCTTTAGTGTAAGGCATAGCCCACATAAACTTGCTCTCCTCTTCTAGACTGTGGTTTAGTTCCATGACGGCAGGAGTCATCTGCAACTCCTGTTTTTTTTATCTCCATATAGCAGTTCCATACATATACGATTTGCATCATACAACAGAAGCCTACTGCTCACCAGAAGGGAATGTTTAGTGATAACAATGTAAGAAATGTCAAGGTATATCCAAGTGAAGAAAAGGCCAGTTGTAGACTCAATCTTGTTGGCTAGTGGCTCATCCACCAGGAAGAGTTTAGGACAGTCTTTCTATTGTCAGAGCACAGGTTGCTGCTGTGGGCAGAAGTATCTGCACAGCGTGTATGCTCAGAGCAAAGTGTGGCATGTGATGTCAATACCATGTGAAGCTTCTTTGCTATTCTTGCTTCATCTACCTTCTTCCCCCATCCTCTGCCCACCTGACCCCTACACATATTCACACATAAACACACACATGCACGCATACACACAGTTTTTCTCTTCTCTGCCTAGAAATTGCTATTTACTTGCTATGGTCTGAATGCTTGTGCCCCTTCAAAATTCATGTGTTGAAATCCTAAGTCTCAAGGTGATGGTATTAGGAGGCAGGGCCTTTGGGAAGAGACTTGTTGTATTAGGCTGTTCTTGTGTTGGTATAAAAATACCTGAGGCTGGGTAATTCATAAAGAAAAGAGGTTTAATTGGCTTATGGTTCTGCAGGCTGTACAGAAGCATGGTGCTTGCATCTGCTCAGCTTCTGGTGAGGCCTCAAAGAGTTTTTATTCATGGTGGAAGATGAAGCGGGAGCAGCATGTCACCTCATGAGAGCAGGAGCAAAAGAGAGAGGAGGGAGGTGCCACACACTTTTGAACAACCAGATATTGTGTGAACTCAGTCATCACCAAAGGGATGGGGCTAAGCCATTTATAAGGATGCACTCCCATGATGCAAACACCTCCTACCAGGCCCCACTTCCAACATCAGGGATCACATTTCAACATGAGATTTGGAGGAAACAAATATCCAAACTATATCATCAAGACATGAAGGAAGAGCTCTGAAGTTAGTGCTCTTAAAAGAGATCCCAGAGAGAGCCTTGCTTCTTCGACCATGTGAAGACACAGCAAGAAGGCACCATTTATGAACCAGGACATAAACCCTCACCAGACAAACATCCTGGTGCCTTGATCTTGGACTTCCCAGCCTCCAGAACCATGAGAAATAAATTTCTGGGGTTTAAAATTTACCCAGTTTGTAGTCTTTTGCTATAGCATCCTGGACTAAGATGTTACTCCTGAAAATTCAGACTACTATGTTATTCCCTCTGAGAAGGTTCCACTAAGCATAATTAATAGTTCCTTCTGGGTTCCTATGAGAATGTGGGCATATTCCTTACAGGCACTTAGCACATTGAATGTAATTAGCTGTGTGTCTGTCTCCCTCACTAGACAGACTGTTTTTTTAGGGGTGAGACCATGTCGCATACCTTTTCATCTTCAGAGCTGGCACAGAAGGATCTTAGCAGATATTTGCTGAGTGAATGCAATCCCTTTCAGTCTGATGTATTTTCATGCAGAGATGTGGTGGAAAAAATGTTTAAAACCTGAACTTGGTTCTGTACTGATTATTATCTAATTTCTGTAGAAATGTGAGGTGAACCAGGTCAAAACACCCCATTTCAATGTATCATTTGGACAAGGGAAACAATTTCCCAACCATTTGCAGCTTGTTCTATTGTTTCCATTAGTCATACAAACCTTCCCTCACCCTTCAACATAGGCATGTCAAGATAGCTGCCCTCCAAATTTTATTTTGAGCAAATGTCTTATTTTTAGAGCTTTATGCAACCATATAAAATCCTTTAATTTAGAAATTCTGGCTACTCTGGGCACACTGCCTAGTAGCCATGCTCTGCAAGCAGCAGTACAAAATAAAAATAAAGAAATTCTACATTCTAGAAAACTCCTCCCCATAGCTAAAATAAATACAATTTTGAATAACATTTTCAGACTTATCTTTCTACAGTCCTACTTCACTGCTTCCTTGAGTTCTCTGTTACCCATTGCAATGCCTACCAAAGTTTCTTGATGTTCAACTAAATCTTCATGCTCATAAATTATCACTTGATATTCATCTCTTAGAGGATATAGAATAGGAGCCACAGTTTGCTAGCCTAGTGGCATTCAGCATTCCTGTTAGTTGAAGTTCTTGCAACAGACATCTACACAGCAGGGAGATGAATCCACATTGGCTCCCATGAAATTTACCCTGGCTTCCAAGCTCTATACCAGCATATCTTGCAACATCTCCAGAGGTATAACTCCTTCTAGGATCCACTTAAGGATTATAAGAGTCACCACACTCTTATAATTCTTCTTTAGGGAAATCTCAAAACAGGGTACCCTAATTGGGTCCATTTGTAGTCTTCCCCAGTGCAGATGTGAGCTACCCATCAGGGTTATTTTTATGCTAATGAATGTCACCCAGGAGTATAGCTAACATCATATCAGACACCAGGAGAACACAGCCAATCAAAGGATGAATTCTGACATAGAAGGTAAGAAGGTTTAGTTGGTTAACCCTTTGCCCACACCCATATCAGGTAAAAAACAAATTTAGCACAGCATCCAAGGGCATCCACAGCCACAGGTCCAGGAGGCTTTCTGGGTTTATTCACCCTCCCCCCTCATCTTAAGCATCAGTTACATCTAATGTCTCAACCCCATCTGGAAACACATTGCTCAAATGTCTTACCTCAAAGTTTTTCCTACTTATAAAGTTTCCTCCCCTGCCATTTTCACTCTCTCTCTTTTTCAACTCATATTTCCTTGTGAAGCTCCTAACCATATGTGACCCACTTCTGCTAAATGTTCTCTGAAATGACTCCCTAAACACATTTAGTCATTCTCATACATCTGCCCCCAATGACCTTTATTTACACCATTATTTAAAATGAAAAAAAGACAGGAGGAAAGAAACTAGATGTCGTCACCTTGAATTTTAATGAACTTTTCTTTATCTTTGAATCCCATATGTAGCAGAGTGTGAGCATGTGGTCAGTACCCTACAAATATTGTTGAGAATGTCTTGGAATCATATGGATCCCAATAATCTCCTAGAAAATCTATGAACCATTTTAAAGGTAAAACAGCCCTGGTTCACAATGTTTCATGAAGGTTTACAATAATAGCAAGTACTTCTGGAGAGCTTAATTTCTGGCCACAGTTTATATTTTCTGGGTTAATACTCGGCATACCCCTATGAGATATGCACTGTTACAGTCTCCATTCAACTGATGAGGACACTTAGGTTCAGAGATGTTGAGTGATTTGTCCATGATCACACAGCTGTCAGAAGTGGAGCTGGGATTCCAACCCAGGGAGGCCATCTACAGAGCCTAGCTCACACATCTCTGTTCTTCCATCCTTCTTAAACCTTGTAGAATGCAGTGGAGGAGCACGGCAAGCTGCGGACCATGGGGATTCTTTATTCAGATTATCTGAAAAGACCAAAGAGTTTAGACTGCTCACTGGGCTTCCCTTCTGCCCATTGTCCATGGAGAACAATGTCAAGGTCAGCTTTAAATTTCACCGTGTATGGTCTCATTGGAACAACTGATGAGTAGAATAGTCCATTTATTGTCTTATTTGAGAACTCCGTAGACATTACTTTTATAACATTAGTAAAATACACCTCAACATTTTGACTTTTTGCCTCAAAGATCATTTTAACAATTGAGTCACTGTGATGGGAGCTGAATATTTTTAAGCAGCATATTGACAAGTGTTTCACACACAAAGAAGCCAAGACAGAAGTGAAGCTTACAGTGCCAGGGAGATAGTTTGCCTAGTGTTAATATTTGTGTCATTGGGTTTGTAACTTTACATATGATCACAAATGTTATGTTACATATTAACATAAACATCCTCAATATTCAAATCTATCTGTGTTTCATTTGCATGGTGTAAGAGCGACAGCATCTGTCACTTAAAGAGGTTGCCCAACAGTCTTTAATCCAAAATAGAAATGTGTGAGATTTTATCCTTTTCTTTGACGCTTTGTAATTATACAAGTTATATTTTATCTAAGTTTATATCCATCAAGTTTTATCTAAGTTTATATCCATCAGGTACATTAAAATAAAATATTTTAATTACCTTTTGAAATAATTTGTCCAAGTCAATAAGTGGCATGAATTACATCAATGAGGCCATAACAAGGATACACAAATATGGCAGAATCACACAGATTGTTTGTCTACACAAACAGATGGTAGAATCCATCCTGTTACTGAGACTTTTCCAGAAAAGCCTATTATTTTTGGAAGCAGATGTGGTTTAATCTTATTTGAGTGGTATTTTTGATATAATGTGCCTGGGAAGTAGGTAATGAAATTGTCTGTGTGCATTCATGTGTTCATTTGTTCAGGCATGTATAGAGCCTTCTGTAGTGAGCTTTATTCTGTAGAATAGACTATAATGGTACTTTCTTCATTGCTACAGTCTTGGCTTGCAATGCTTTTTTCTTGCTGGCCTAAAACCCATCTCTAGACCTAAGGAAATTTATTTTCTAACACCTTGAGATAGTGATATGCTGTGTGTGGAGGAGATAAGATCATCACTTAAATAAAAGCTAACACTGAGACTTTCTCCTCCCTGGCCATCTGCACATTGGACAATACCTGATTCCAACCTAAAATAATCAACTCCAGAGTTATACTTAATGCCTCTGGCAGGCCTGCCTATTGCCAGAGAGTTTTGGGCCTAGGAATAAAGGCAACAAGGGTTGGCCATTTCTGGAGGTAGGAAGCAAATGGAAACTCATAATTTTCAGATAGCTCTGCATCTTTGGGGTAAGAACTGGATGTTTGCAGTGTTTTATAGACTATATTTATTTGTCCATCTATAGCTTCCTACCTTCCATCTCCCTCTCTCTCTCTCTTCCTCTCACCCCTCCCATCTATTATTTATCTCATTTTAGATCATTCTTAACATAGCTGTAGAAAAAGTAAACCTTCTGGTGTGTTTTAATTCTGGATCCCTCAGGGTGACCTTTGGTCTTTGGGAACTGGCTTATGCTGGTGCTGAGGGTGGCCATGCAGCTGTGGTGACAGGGAGGGATAGAGGGGGTGTAAATGCACGTTATCTTCATGGCACTCCATCTCGTGACTCCTGGCATGTCACAGTGTGTACTGTGGTCCCACGGACTCAACTGGGCTTTTATAAATAATTTGAATTGTTCATTTAGTTGCAGTTTAAACTACAATATATGGAGGTTTAAAGAAAAATCAAGTTACCACTGGGGTGTTTTGCTCTGTTTGCAAATTAACCTCTCTTCCTATATAGATGAATATAAAAACTTAACCCAATAATATGATATAAAGAAAAAACTGTAGCCAATATGTTTGGGTTAGATTAAATGAAAAAGTGTGCTTATTACACTTTTACTATTTTTTTGTGGTTTTATTATAAAGTAAGAAATCCCCTATCGCAAATAATACCTTATTTTTATAGCCTCCTTCCCTAGGGCTGTCAAAGAGCTTAATTCCAGGGATGAAACTTCATTCTCACAGGACTCACCTGGAGAAAATCTATCTTTAGGCCTTTTAATCTCTTATGTCTCAAAGCATAAAACTAGTGACGCCATAGATTAGCTCCTCTCTTCTCTGAAATGCAACATACACTGTACATGCATGCACTGTACTGTAAAAGAGCATCACATGCATGTAGAGTGTGCAGGGAATACAGGAAATGAAAATGCATTTCCCTGAGCTGTAGATGGTTTAGGTAAGAGTTTATGGAAAACACATTTATTGACTGGTATGTATTTCAATGTGTGTTGGGTGGAGTTGCTCATGGACTCTTAGAGTTGAAGTGCAACAGACAGGTCTCCTAGCTCTCCAGCTCTGTTAAACAAGAGAAAGATGCTTGTGATGCCTCAGCTTGACTGTAATGAGGTCAACTCCTATCACTGCCGTTTCATCTCAGTGTTGATTCAGAACACTTCCAGTTAAGTCCAACGCCCAAATCATCCTCACAAATTCCGTTAAGCCACAGCTCCCTCATCTTACTCTACACCCCTTCAGAGGTTTATTCTCACTCCACCCACTCTTAATTTCCCGCGGTCCTCCCAGAACTTCAGTTCCTCCATTTGCTTTCAGTCCATCTGGATCCACCTGGCTTTACTTCCCTCTTTATCCAGCCCGGCCTCCTTGGTTGCCAGGGTTTGTCAGTTCTCACTGGTAATCCCCCTCCCTCCTTGTCTACTTGTCATTCAGAGCTGGCAAAATTCCACCTGGGAACCCATACATCATTGGCCTTCTCCACTCTCAAGCCTGAGGGCTGAGCCTAGCTGGAGAAAATCACTAAGATCCTTCAACCATTCCCACCAGGAAGCTCCCGCGGCTGTTCCAAGCTGTTGCCTCTCTCCCATGCTCTGCTTCACTGTCCTCCTGTCTCACAGCAGATTATCCGGCCTCAGCTTCCTGCCTCAAATGCCCAGATGAATGCATCTGTACCCAGACCCGTTTTTAATTCCTGCTCCTCATTTCCTCTCTCTCCTGCCAATCCCATCAGCCATGCTCTGACCTGCTTTCTCTCCTGCTTCCTCCAGACCTTGTTCCCTCAACCCTCTTCCCTCTCTGCAGTATCTTCATCTCCCTCTCTACTAGGCCTTCCCCTTAGCATAGAAGCATACTTACATGTTTCCTCTGCATACAAATAAACATAGCAATGAGTTTTAGAAAATGTTTCCATTCAACATGCTTTTCTTGACGTTCTCAATTCCATTGATTTCCAATTCCCCCAACTCCAGGCACACTCCGCTAGGGCCACACCTTGCATATTACCTGGAATTCTTCCTTCTCTGCCAGGATCCCTCTCACTGCCCATAATATTGTGTTATCCTTTGTCATCATTCTGTTTGCCTACTACACCTGTTCTTTGATCTCTTAGAGGCTCTGATTGCTCCATTTCCTTGTTGCCTTCATTCCTGTTGCTTAGTGGCCTGGATCTCACGGCTTTTGCCTTGAAGCCGTGAAGCTCATGGCTTCAGCCACTGTCTGTCTACATCTTCTTTCCCATTCTCATTTTTCCACCACACTCACTGGTAAACTCCATCCCTGGATTAATACAACCATCCACCTTTCCTATACCTGGACTACTGGTGAAGCTCACATACCATTAGGGTTGGTGCCCTATGCAGCTATAGCCTCCAGCTTGAACTGGAAGCTCAGCTATATCCCACTGTCCTTCCACAGGTCCCATAATACCTTCCTCTTCCATTCCCCTAAATCATTGTTTCTCTACAGTCTTCAAATCCCCCTTGGAACTATCTCTTCTCTTTCTTTTATGGGGTGACAGGTCTTCTTAATACTCCAATTAATGAGAACTAACTCAAAGTAACACCTTCAGTGCTCTGTCTCAAGCACTGGTTACAGATGGACCTACTATCAGAGCCCTGAAATTTCCATGGAGAAGGTGATACGCACTTCTCACAGCTAATGTTCCCACATGGACTCCAGTTCCTATCCCCTACATGCATCCTTCATGGTCATGCCTTATTAATCATCTCATTATCTTTCATTTCTAGTGGCTTTTGTTCTATTGCCTCTTCCCTCTAAGCACATATAATGACTATGTTTAAATCTCCATCCACAAACCAAATTAAAAATAAGAACAAAGCACAAAATTCATCCTTGATCTTATATCTTTCTATACTGTCCACCTTCTCTTTTGCTTCCATCACAGGCAAATTTTTGGAATTAATTAATGCTCTCCCTCATCTCATAAACCTTCTGGGGACCTTGTTTCTGTTCCAGCATGCCACCCAAACTATCTTTAAATTACTGGGACTTTCCTATTCTCATGCACATTTGTTTCATGTTCTTCAACTTCTACAGGTGCTTTGTTGGGAGAAATTATCTCCTGGATTTCTGTGATAGTTTACTCCAGGTTATCTCTCTCTTCCTCCCACCATTTCTTCTCACGATCCTCAACAGGTTTCTCTTCCTCTGCTTTTCTTTAAAGTGTTTCTCAATCCAAGAGCCCTATCGGAATCCTGCAAAACCTACCACTGAGTTCTCCTTGATGAAGTGTTTCCTAAATGAATCCCCTAACGAATTGAACTCTCTCATTTAGAGATTCCCAATACTATGGAAATTTACCATCCTGATCATCATTTGTTCTTTGTATACTTTCCTTATCTGGCCCATGAGTTCCTCATGAGCAGGGTCATGGCCCTACGTCTGGTTGTGGCTTACAGAGAAGACAGCCAGTCAGTACTTGTTTAATGTAACCCTGTTGAGCTGTTATCCTTTCTCTCTGTTGTCTGTTTATATTATATATTAGCTGCCCTTACAGAAGATCTGTCCTGCCTTTGTTCTTTTACTTGACTCTCATTTTAGGTCTTAGCAAATTTTGCAAACTTCTTTGAAGCACAAAGATTCTCAACACTATTTCTTACTTGCATTTATATTCATCTTCTTTCCTTTTTTTTTTTTTTTTTTGTACAAGTGTTCTTACATCTGACTTTACCAGAGAATTTCCTGTTTGGCTACCTCTTGAGATACTTCCCCATTTTCTTCCCAGTCGGGATTGTGCTATGAACAAGGACCCTTCCCTCTCCAGACTTGTTTCATGCTCATGTCTTAGAATTCCACCAATCTTTGCTCTAAGCTTTTAGAGTTCTGCCTCCTCAAAAGGCGGTCACCCACCTGACAATACCCAACTCACCCATGGTTGGCTGTGGGAGGCTCCAGAGTAATCTGCTCCTTTTATCTCCAGGGCCCCTGTCACTTCCTCCTTGGTTAGAATAGATCCAGAGAAGCAGCTCTGCCTCGCTTCCTCTTTGGACTGAAGTCAATTTCTAGCAGCTGTCCCTGTGGGCTCCCTGCACCCATGCCCCTCCCTCTGCAGTCACCCAACCTCTCTGGCAGCATCCATGCTGTTTGATCCATGCCTGGAAAACATCAGTGCTTCCTCCATCTGGATGGGTGGTCTCCAGCATTGTCCCACTCTCCCTCCCTCCTTTAATCTTCAACCAAACTCTCTCTGCACATTCCTCCATCATGGTCACACATTTCACTTCAGGTGTATATGGCTTTGCTTGGCTTAGCTATTGATCCTATTTCTTTTGAACATGGCATTTCCTAGACCTTGGTGTTCTAGGCCAATTAAAAACCTGCTTCCTTATATCCTGGTGAGGGCAAATAATGGTGTTTACCTTCCTGCATTAATATCCAACATGCATTTTATTTGTTAACTATATTTTATCCCTACCCATTTGGTACATGAACATAATCACTCATTCTGTGCTTCTTCAAGTTATTCCTGACTGTGAATTACTTGACACCAGTAGTATTATTTTTCTCTGTAAACTTTCCCAATATTTATTTGATGCTACACATTTTGCAGAACAAAGCCTCGATTATTTTTATTCTTTATTTTTTAATTTTGACTTTTAAAGTTCCTTATTTTCTATTTATTATTCTATTGTTCTATACAACAAAGTTAATTATTACTATTAACTTTTTTTTCTTTTTCTTTATTATTATTATTATTATTATTATTATTATACTTTAGGCTCTATGGTACATGTGCGCAACGTGCAGGTAAGTTACATATGTACACATGTGCCATGCTGGTGCGCTGCACCCACCAACTCGTCATCTAGCATTAGGTATATCTCCCAATGCTATCCCTCCCCCCTCCCCCCACCCCACAAAAGTCCCCAAAGTGTGATGTTCCCCTTCCTGTGTCCATGTGTTCTCATTGTTCAATTCCCACCTATGAGTGAGAATATGCGGTGTTTGGTTTTTTGTTCTTGCGATAGTTTACTGAGAATGATGATTTCCAATTTCATCCATGTCCCTACAAAGGACATGAACTCATCATTTTTTATGGCTGCATAGTATTCCATGGTGTATATGTGCCACATTTTCTTAATCCAGTCTAACATTGTTGGACATTTGGGTTGGTTCCAAGTCTTTGCTATTGTGAATAATGCTGCAATAAACATACGTGTGCATGTGTCTTTATAGCAGCATGATTTATAGTCCTTTGGGTATATACCCAGTAATGGGATGGCTGGGTCAAATGGAATTTCTAGTTCTAGATCCCTGAGGAATCGCCACACTGACTTCCACAAGGGTTGAACTAGTTTACAGTCCCACCAACAGTGTAAAAGTGTTCCTATTTCTCCACATCCTCTCCAGCACCTGTTGTTTCCTGACTTTTTAATGATTGCCATTCTAACTGGTGTGAGATGGTATCTCATTGTGGTTTTGATTTGCATTTCTCTGATGGCCAGTGATGGTGAGCATTTTTTCATGTGTTTTTTGGCTGCATAAATGTCTTCTTTTGAGAAGTGTCTGTTCATGTCCTTTGCCCACTTTTTGATGGGGTTGTTAGTTTTTTTCTTGTAAATTTGTTGGAGTTCATTGTAGATTCTGGATATTAGCCCTTTGTCAGATGAGTAGGTTGCGAAAATTTTCTCCCATTTTGTAGGTTGCCTGTTCACTCTGATGGTAGTTTCCTTTGCTGTGCAGAAGCTCTTGAGTTTAATTAGATCCCATTTGTCAATTTTGGCTTTTGTTGCCATTGCTTTTGGTGTTTTAGACATGAAGTCCTTGCCCATGCCTATGTCCTGAATGGTAATGCCTAGGTTTTCTTCTAGGGTTTTTATGGTTTTAGGTCTAACATTTAAGTCTTTAATCCATCTTGAATTGATTTTTGTATAAGGTGTAAGGAAGGGATCCAGTTTCAGCTTTCTACATATGGCTAGCCAGTTTTCCCAGCACCATTTATTAAATAGGGAATCCTTTCCCCATTTCTTGTTTTTCTCAGGTTTGTCAAAGATCAGATAGTTGTAGATATGTGGCATTATTTCTGACGGCTCTGTTCTGTTCCATTGATCTATATCTCTGTTTTGGTACCAGTACCATGCTGTTTTGGTTACTGTAGCCTTGTAGTATAGTTTGAAGTCAGGTAGTGTGATGCCTCCAGCTTTGTTCTTTTGGCTTAGGATTGACTTGGCGATGCGGGCTCTTTTTTGGTTCCATATGAACTTTAAAGTAGTTTTTTCCAATTCTGTGAAGAAAGTCATTGGTAACTTGATGGGGATGGCATTGAATCTGTAAATTACCTTGGGAAGGATGGCCATTTTCATGATATTGATTCTTCCTACCCATGAGCATGGAATGTTCTTCCATTTGTTTGTATCCTCTTTTATTTCCTTGAGCAGTGGTTTGTAGTTCTCCTTGAAGAGGTCCTTCACAACCCTAGTAAGTTGGATTCCTAGGTATTTTATTCTCTTTGAAGCAATTGTGAATGGGAGTTCACTCATGATTTGGCTCTCTGTTTGTCTGTTATTGATGTATAAGAATGCTTGTGATTTTTGTACATTGATTTTGTATCCTGAGACTTTGCTGAAGTTGCTTATCAGCTGAAGGAGATTTTGGGCTGAGGCAATGGGGTTTTCTAGATATACAATCATGTCATCTGCAAACAGGGACAATTTGACTTCCTCTTTTCCTAATTGAATACCCTTGATTTCCTTCTCTTGCCTAATTGCCCTGGCCAGAACTTCCAACACTATGTTGAATAGAAGTGGTGAGAGAGGGCATCCCTGTCTTGTGCCAGTTTTCAAAGGGAATGCTTCCAGTTTTTGCCCATTCAGTATGATATTGGCTGTGGGTTTGTCATAAATAGCTCTTATTATTTTGAGATACGTCCCATCAATACCTAATTTATTGAGAGTTTTTAGCATGAAGGGTTGTTGAATTTTGTCAAAGGCCTTTTCTGCATCTATTGAGATAATCATGTGGTTTTTGTCTTTGGTTCTGTTTATATGCTGGATTACATTTATTGATTTGTGTATATTGAACCAGCCTTGCATCCCAGGGATGAAGCCCACTTGATCATGGTGGATAAGCTTTTTGATGTGCTGCTGGATTCTGTTTGCCAGTATTTTATTGAGGATTTTTGCATCAATGTTCATCAAGGATATTGGTCTAAAATTCTCTTTTTTTGTTGTGTCTCTGCCAGGCTTTGGTATCAGGATGATGCTGGCCTCATAAAATGAGTTAGGGAGGATTCCCTCTTTTTCTATTGATTGGAATAGTTTCAGAAGGAATGGTACCAGCTCCTCCTTGTACCTCTGGTAGAATTCGGCTGTGAACCCATCTGGTCCTGGACTTTTTTTGGTTGGTAAGCTATTGATTATTGCCACAATTTCAGCTCCTGTTATTGGTCTATTCAGAGATTCAACTTCTTCCTGGTTTAGTCTTGGGAGGCTGTATGTGTTGAGGAATTTATCCATTTCTTCTAGATTTTCTAGTTTATTTGCGTAGAGGTGTTTGTAATATTCTCTGATGGTAGTTTGTATTTCTGTGGGATCGGTGGTGATATCCCCTTTATCATTTTTTATTGCATCTATTTGATTCTCTCTTTTTTTCTTTATTAATCTTGCTAGCGGTCTATCAATTTTGTTGATCCTTTCAAAAAACCAGCTCCTGGATTCATTTATTTTTTGAAGGGTTTTTTGTGTCTCTATTTCCTTCAGTTCTGCTCTGATTTTAGTTATTTCTTGCCTTCTGCTAGCTTTTGAATGTGTTTGCTCTTGCTTTTCTAGTTCTTTTAATTGTGATGTTAGGGTGTCAATTTTGGATCTTTCCTGCTTTCTCTTGTGGTCATTTAGTGCTATAAATTTCCCTCTACACACTGCTTTGAATGCATCCCAGAGATTCTGGTATGTTGTGTCTTGGTTCTCGTTGGTTTCAAAGAACATCTTTATTTCTGCCTTCATTTCGTTATGTACCCAGTAGTCATTCAGGAGCAGGTTGTTCAGTTTCCACGTAGTTGAGCGGTTTTGAGTGAGATTCTTAATCCTGAGTTCTAGCTTGATTGCACTGTGATCTGAGAGATAGTTTGTTATAATTTCTGTTCTTTTACATTTATTGAGGAGAGCTTTACTTCCAAGGATATGGTCAATTTTGGAATAGGTGTGGTGTGGTGCTGAAAAAAATGTATATTCTGTTGATTTGGGGTGGAGAGTTCTGTAGATGTCTATTAGGTCCACTTGGTGCAGAGCTGAATTCAATTCCTGGGTATCCTTGTTGACTTTCTGTCTCGTTGATCTGTCTAATGTTGACAGTGGGGTGTTAAAGTCTCCCATTATTAATGTGTGGGAGTCTAAGTCTCTTTGTAGGTCACTCAGGACTTGCTTTATGAATCTGGGTGCTCCTGTATTGGGTGCATATATATTTAGGATAGTTAGCTCTTCTTGTTGAATTAATCCCTTTACCATTATGTAATGGCCTTCTTTGTCTCTTTTGATCTTTGTTGGTTTAAAGTCTGTTTTATCAGAGACTAGGATTGCAACCCCTGCCTTTTTTTGTTTTCCATTTGCTTGGTAGATCTTCCTCCATCCTTTTATTCTGAGCCTATGTGTGTCTCTGCACGTGAGATGGGTTTCCTGAATACAGCACACTGATGGGTCTTGAGTCTTTACCCAATTTGCCAGTCTGTGTCTTTTAATTGGAGCATTTAGTCCATTTACATTTAAAGTTAATATTGTTATGTGTGAATCTGATCCTGTCATTATGATATTAGCTGGTTATTTTGCTCGTTAGTTGATGCAGTCTCTTCCTAGTCTCGATGGTCTTTACATTTCGATATGATTTTGCAGTGGCTGGTACCGGTTGTGCCTTTCCATGTTTAGCGCTTCCTTCAGGAGCTCTTTTAGGGCAGGCCTGGTGGTGACAAAATCTCTCAGCATTTGCTTGTCTGTAAAGTATTTTATTTCTCCTTCACTTATGAAGCTTAGTTTGGCAGGATATGAAATTCTGGGTTGAAAATTCTTTTCTTTAAGAATGTTGAATATTGGCCCCCACTCTCTTCTGGCTTGTAGGGTTTCTGCCGAGAGATCCGCTGTTAGTCTGATGGGCTTCCCTTTGATGGTAACCCGACCTTTCTCTCTGGCTGCCCTTAACGTTTTTTCCTTCATTTCAACTTTGGTGGATCTGACAATTATGTGTCTTGGAGTTGCTCTTCTCGAGGAGTATCTTTGTGGCGTTCTCTGTATTTCCTGAATCTGAATGTTGGCCTGCCTTGCCAGATTGGGGAAGTTCTCCTGGATTATATCCTGCAGAGTGTTTTCCAACTTGTTTCCATTCTCCCCATCACTTTCAGGTACACCAATCAGACGTAGATTTGGTCTTTTCACATAGTCCCACGTTTCTTGGAGGCTTTGCTCGTTTCTTTTTATTCTTTTTTCTCTAAACTTCCCTTCTCGCTTCATTTCATTCATTTCATCTTCCAGGGCTCATACCCTTTCTTCCATTTGATCGCATCGGCTCCTGAGGCTTCTGCATTCTTCACGTAATTCTCGAGCCTTGGTTTTCAGCTCCATCAGCTCCTTTAAGCACTTCTCTGTATTGGTTATTCTAGTTATACATTCTTCTAAATTTTTTTCAAAGTTTTCAACTTCTTTGCCTTTGGTTTGAATATCCTCCCGTAGCTCGGAGTAATTTGATCGTCTGAAGCCTTCTTCTCTCAGCTCGTCAAAGTCATTCTCCGTCCAGCTTTGTTCCGTTGCTGGTGAGGAACTGCGTTCCTTTGGAGGAGGAGAGGTACTCTGCTTTTTAGAGTTTCCAGTTTTTCTGCTCTGTTTTTTCCCCATCTTTGTGGTTTTATCTACTTTTGGTCTTTGATGATGGTGATGTACAGATGGGTTTTTGGTGTGGATGTCCTTTCTGTTAGTTTTCCTTCTAACAGACAGGACCCTCAGCTGCAGGTCTGTTGGAGTACCTGGCCGGCCGTGTGAGGTGTCAGTCTGCCCCTGCTGGGGGGTGCCTCCCAGTTAGGCTGCTCGGGGGTCAGGGGTCAGGGACCCACTTGAGGAGGCAGTCAGCCCGTTCTCAGATCTCCAGCTGCGTGCTGGGAGAACCACTGCTCTCCTCAAAGCTGTCAGAAAGGGACATTTAAGTCTGCAGAGGTTACTGCTGTCTTTTTGTTTGTCTGTGCCCTGCCCCCAGAGGTGGAGCCTACAGAGGCAGGCAGGCCTCCTTGAGCTGTGGTGGGCTCCACCCAGTTCGAGCTTCCAGGCTGCTTTGTTTACCTAAGCGAGCCTGGGCAATGGCGGGCGCCCCTCCCCCAGCCTCGCTGCCGACTTGCTGTTTGATGTCAGACTGCTGTGCTAGCAATCAGCGAGACTCCGTGGGCGTAGGACCCTCTGAGCCAGGTGCGGGCTATACTCTCCTGGGGCACCGTTTCCTAAGCCCGTCGGAAAAGCACAGTATTCGGGTGGGAGTGGCCCGATTTTCCAGGTGCCGTCTGTCACCCCTGGAAAGGGAACTCCCTGACCCCTTGCGCTTCCCGAGGGAGGCAATGCCTCGCCCCTGCTTCGGCTGGCACACGGTGCACTCACCCACTGACCTGCGCCCACTGTCTGGCACTCCCTAGTGAGATGAACACGGTACCTCAGATGGAAATGCAGAAATCACCCGTCTTCTGCGTCGCTTGCGCTGGGAGCTGTAGACGGGAGCTGTTCCTATTCGGCTATCTTGGCTCCTCCCCCCTACTATTAACTTTTTTTTTAAAAAAAATTTTAAGTTCAAGGGTACAAGTGCAGGTTTGTTACATAGGTCAACTTGTGTCGTAGGGGTTTGTTGTACAGATTATCTTATCACCCAGGTATTAAGCCTACTACCCAATAGTTATTTTTCCTGATCATCTCCCTCCTCCCACCTTCCAAACTCCAAAAGGCCCCATTGTGTGTTGTTCCTTTCTGTGTGTCCATGTGTTCTCATCACTTAACTGCCACTTATAAGTGAGAACTTGTGGTATTTGGTTTTCCATTCCTGTGTTAGTTTGCTAAGGATAATGGCCTCCAGCTCCATCCATGTCCCTGCAGAGGACATGATCTTGTTCTCTTTTATGGCTGCATAGTATTCCATCGTGTATATGTACCGTATTTTCTTTATCCAGTCTATGATTTATGGACATTTAGGTCGATTCCATGTCTTTGCTATTGTGAATAGTGCTGCGTAACTTAGTTCAGCCATTGTGGAAGACAGTGTGACATTTCCTCAAAGACTTAAAAACAGAAATACCATTCAACCCAGCAATCCCATTACTGGGTAAATACCTAAAGGGAGAACATTATTTTTTATTACTATTATTATTTGACCATTTGGGGAGGTTATCTTCACGATTTATACATGATTTTCAGGAACCCCTATTTCAGTACAATAATTTATGATGCAGAAAATTAAATCCCATCCTGAGGATAATAGTAATAGTAGTATTAGTACTAACAGCACTAGCAATAGTAGTAGTTATTCTATTAAATATCCAATACATATTTATTAAGCACCTATCATGTGCCAAGCGCCCTGCTATATGCAGGGGAGAAAACAGTGGAATACATTCAAATGTCCCTGACCCAGTGGAGTCTGCTGTCTCCTGAGGAGCGCACATATTCACATGAATAAAAATAAAAGTTAGACCTATGGTACAGGCATGGCAAAGGCTACTGGTCACCCCCCACTAACCCAATCCATCTGTAGATTTTTAGGGGTAGAACCTCTGAGGTAGCTGGACTCATGGCTGCTCAGCCAGAGACAGAGCCATATCTCCCTCTTAACTGAGAGGGAGCATTCTATTTAATAAGTGCTTCTACTGCACTCCCTGACTGCTAGCCACTGTCCTAAGTCCTTTAAGCATACTAGCTCGTCTTATCCTCTTGAGAACACTTTGAGGTAGACAGATGAGGAAACAAAGGAACAGAGCGGTTGAATATTTTAAGTCACACACCTCTTTTTTTTTACAGATGAAGTCTCACTCTGTTGCCCAGGCTGGAGTGCAGTGGCATAATCTCGGCTCACTGTCACCTCCATCTCCTGGGTTCAAGAAATTCTCCAGCCTCAGCCTCCCGAGTAGCTGGGACTACAGGTGCGCCCCACCATGCCTGGCTAATTTTCGTATTTTTCATAGAGAAGAGGTTTCACCATGATGACCAGGCTGGTCTCAAACTCCTGACCTCAAGTGATCCACCCGTCTCGGCCTCCCAAAGTGCTGGGATTAAAGGCATGAGCCACTGCGCCTGGCCTAAAGTCACACACATCTTAAGAGAAGTAGCTAGGGTACAAATCCAGCCAGTCTAGCTTCAGAGTCAATGCTCCCTGTGTCTATGTATAGGCATAGATTTTTCAATTTCATATGTGTGTGTGTACATACAACCTATATGTGTAAACACAAACCTGCAGACTGTATGTGTACAGAGGTCACACCAGTCCTTCCATTAATTAATTAATTAATTTATTTTTGGAGACAGGGTCTTGCTCTGTCTCCCAGGCTTGAGTGCAGTGATGCTATCTCTACTCACTGCAACCTCTGCCTCCAGGGTTCAAGCAAATTCTTGTGCTTCAGTGTCCTGAGTATCTGGGACTACAACCAGGCACCACCACACCTGGCCATTTTTTTTTTTTTTTTTTTGTATTTTAATAGAGATGGGGCTTCACCATGTTGCTCAGCCTGGTCTCGAACTCCTGAGCTCAGACAAGCCACCCGCCTCAGCCTCCCAAAGTGCTAGGATTACAGGTGTGAGCCACTGTGCCTGGTAGTCCTTCAATTTAATACTGCAAATTTAACCTTGCTTCACTGTACGGCATCAGCTCCTTGGACATCTACACGGATTGTGGACACCATTTGATCCAAAGTATAAATAGTTCTCCCCATGGCTATTCAACTATACGTGCCCCCAATATTCAAAGGACATTTGGAAACTCATCTGATATCTCCAAGAGCTGCTGCAAATAAGACCCTGATGCTGTTTTAGGCACCTGAGTAAAGTCAAAATCTAAGTACAACTATAACTATGACAGTTTTAGAGAGATTCTCGGCTTACTGCTGTTGAGCCACTTACACAATTCTGCAGAGAATAACTGTAGGAGAGAACAACCTCTTTCCTGCCACCTGACCTTCACTTGGTGGTCAGCCGTGCGGAGCTGGACGTCACTGTCAGCTTCAGTGGAGTCCAGCTGCTGACAGATAAGTGGGAGCACATGGCACGTGCGAGATAACAGCCTGGCGGCCTGAAATAAATGGCAACAACAATGCTCTTCTAAGTGGTCTTCCGAGAAAAGCCCTGTTATCATCAGCATTGTTCACACTTAGTAACAACTTTTCTTGAACGGGGTTTTCAACATGTTTGTTCCTTTCAGTCTGAATCATCTGCCAGGGAAGAAACTCTTTCTAAAGTCCGTCAACAGTTGTGAGAGTGGGTTGAGGCTCTCAAAGCAGTTTCCGGCTGTTGTCAACACAGCAGGAAAGGGCAAGGATAAAGGGTGATTTAGGAGCCTGTGCCTGGGTAGGTCCTGCCAGAGCCAGCCCAGCCCAGCACAGCCCAGCACAGCCCTGCCCAGTAGGTCACGCGAGCGCCATCAGCCAAGGCTTTTGGAAAAAACTATGGCAAGGTTTTCAGCTTTTCAGAGATGTGCCAGGACTAATGCAGTGTTACTGGGGAGCAATTAAGAATTTATCCGATGTGTGATTCCCAACTTCATTTTCTGCCTACTCACTTTAAAGAGCCAGTATACAAGAGGCCACTCAGCCATGGAGAAAGTCCCTGAAAGTTCTATGAGATATTCTGATCTTAGTATATTGGGTTCTTAATCTGAACCGTATTGAAAATTCCACCATGTAGTTTGAGCTTTGCAAAGTCAGGTCCCACCATAATTTTTTTTTTTTTTTTTGAGATAGAGTCTCACTCTGTCGCCCAGGCTGGGATGCAGTGGCATGATCTCAGCTCACTGCAGCCTCCACCTCCCGGGCTCAAGTGATTCTCCTGCCTCAGCCTCCCGAGTAGCTGGGATTACAGGCACGTGCAATGATGCCCAGCTATTTTTTGTATTTTTAGTTGACACGGGGTTTACCCATGTTGGCCAGGCTGGTCACAAACTCCTGATCTCAAGCAGTCCGCCCGCCTCGCCCTCCAAAGTGCTGGGATTATTCACAGGCGTGAACCACCACGCCCAGCCCCATCATAATTTTTCTGTAACTCCCCAGGTGACCAGTGCATCCGGCACAGTCATGCTTGATAAACAAGAGTTAAAGTGAATGGAGGATGCTAAATGCCACCGCCAATTGTCATCTACTGATGTATGTTTGAGAGCAATCTTACGGTGATTCCCACAGCTGTCCTGGAGTCATATAAAGAGATATTCTGAGGGATTAATTCTAAATATTGGGACTGGAAAGAGAGAAAAGCTCTGAGAAAACTTCTTCATTTCGGTGACCAGGAGAAGATGTGTAAAGTATCATGACTTGCATTTTCACTCTCTGGACTAAGTTGTTTTCTTATTATTTTTTATTTTCATTTGTTCATTCACTCATTTATTGATCCACAGGCTTTGGAGTCAGACCCAGGGCTGTATCCATCCTACTGTGCACCTAAGGTGTGCCATTGGGCAAGTCTCTGGTATCTCTTAGCCTCAATATCCTACCAAATGTAAAACTAATTCATTCAGTCAAGAGATGCTTTTAAGCACCTCCTAGGTTTCAGGTGTGGAAGAGAGTGAACAAGAGAGACACAGGCCCTACTTTTGTGGAGCAACTGAACATGAAAGTATCAAATTAGAATATAGGTTTGAAGAAATGTGGAATGCTGCACACAGGCACAACAAGATGGAAAATATGAAAGGGTGAATAAGAATGATAAGGACTAGTTAAAATTTCAAAACAAGAGACTAGCGAGAGAAGAAATGTTTGAGGATAAAAGGTTGATGATTTTTCAGATATTGGGAAAGACAAAGGCCTTAGGTCCAGAGGGGACAAATGTCCCCTCTGGATCTGGAGATATTTGTATTATAGTGACATTATAAAATGCCAGAGATGATAAAAATAACTTAAAAGCAGCCCTAGAGAAATGACAGACATCAAAAGGAACAATAATCAGATCAACAGAAGTTTTGACAACAATGGATACGCAAAGACGATAAAATTCTAAGAGAAAATAACTTTGCCAAGCCACTCTACCTTTCAAAAACAAGGTTGAACACATTTTCATATAATAAGATGTAAGGACTCTCACCTTGAAAAAAAATCCTCATGAAAGGAACTTCTAAAGGACACACTTCGGGGAAAAAGGACATAAATACAGAAGAAATATCTCAAACCTCAGATATGATCAAGAGTGTGAGCAAAGAAAAATTGGTAGCCACATGGATAAATCCAAACATACTTTGACTGAATAAACCAATAGTCACATTAATAACAAATTATAGAATAGAAAACATTGTGGAACTAAAAACCTAACTAATTAAATAATGGTAATTGTTTAGGTGAGAGGAAGATGGCCTGTACTACAGGATGGACAAGGAGGAAAGGACATTAGAAAGCATGTTAGAGCAAGTATTAATAAAACCTGGGAACTGGAGATGAAAGTAAAGAAGAGGGAGGATTTAGGGATGCTCAAAGTTCTTTTCTTGGGCAAATTAACTTCTCAAGACCTCAGGTTCCATATTAGAATAGTGAATGGATTGCATGAAATGACATAGAATTATTTTTATTCTGCTATATTAAGTGTTCAATATGTGCCAGCAATTATTACTTCCACAATATTGAGAGGGTGTTTTGTTTGTTCCCCATGGGTGAGACAAAGATGACCTGAACATGGTCGAAGTGCTGAATAAGCTTAAAATGTGGTAAAAGAAATACATACACTACTAAGTCTATTTCAAGCCAGAGTGTGATCCACATGCCGTCAGGGAAGAGCAAACATTGTTTTGAAAAGCAAAGGAAGAGGAGATGATCCTGCAGTGAAATCCGGGGAAGATTTTCTGAAAAGGTCAAATGGGGCCCTGAAGATTCTTTAGGATTTAAAAATATATAGTTCTTATCTTAATGGTAATATATACCTGTAGGAAATCTGAAAAATTAAAATAGTATGAAAAAGAATGAAATTACTTCCAAATCCTATTATCCAGAAATAAGCACAGACAACAGGCTACTAGGCATCTCATCGGACTTTTCAAACTCTGATTCTCTGTTTCCATGAAATACCTTAACAGTGAATGTTGCATATAACATTATAAAATGTTATGCTTTTATAAAATTTTTAAGGCTCTAGAGGGTTCCATTGTATGAATGTGTCATAGTGTAGTGAAACGATCCTGGATGATCAGACACTAATTTTGTTCCTAATTGTTTACTTTTGCAGTGGTACTGACATGAACTTTGCAGTTTTACATACTAAGAATAGAAGAAAAATGAACAATCATGATAGGATGTCTCAGGCATAGAAATCAAGACAAATAGAGGTAGAGTGTGCTCAAGAACATTGGTTCTTTCCAGTTTCACCGAAATGAAAAGTTTGTGTACAGGAATGTGTAGGAACTAGATAGGGGAATAGTAGATGAAACTAGACCCCATCGTGATGGGTTCTGAATGAATGATGTGTTTGGACATGATTAGGAAAGTAACTGGGAAGTTGATGATCAGATGTGCAGTTGAGAAAGTTGTATGTAATTAAAAGCAATAGAGAGTGTATGTCAGTTAAAAATGCTTTCTGCTGCAAGTAATAGTAAACACTTCAAAAAAGTGGCTAATAAAGAGTGTTTATATTTTTCATATAACCGGAATGGTGACAGCCAGCGGTGGCTGATTGGGTTCAGATGTTCAGTGATATCTACAGAGGGCACCGGGTCTTCCTGACGCTATGCTCTGTGATGCTTAAAGCACATTATTGGCTTTGTGCTTCCTGGCCACAAGATGACTGGTGTAGCTTCAGGCATCATGGCCTCAAATAGGAGCCAGAATCAGGGGTGTTGTTATGGCAGAGAAAAACCTGCTTGTGTCCCTCTCATCTTTAATCAGTACCTTAGTTTGCCAGGGCTGCCATAAAAATGTACCATAAACTGGTGGCTTAAAACAGCAGAAGTGTGTTCCTGAGGCTAGAAGTCGGAAAGCAAGGTTTTGGCAGGGGCATGCTCCTCTGAAGGCTCTAGGGAAGGATGCTTTCCTACATCTCTCCTAGCTTCAGGCGATTGCTGCAATCCTTGGCAGCCCTTGGCTTGTAGCTGCATCACTCCAATTTCCGCCTCTGTCTTCACATGGTCTTCTTCCCTGTGTGTTTCTTCTGTGTGTCTGTATGTTCAAATCTACATCTTCTTACCCTTACAAAGATGCTAACCATTGGAATTAGGGTCCAAGGTAATCTAGTATGACTTCATCTTAACTTGATTATATCTGCCAAGACCATATTTCCAAATAAGGCCACACTCCTAGGTGCCATGGATTAGGACTGGAACATACCGTTAGGGGGGTCATAATTCAATCCACTACAATTGGGGACCAAAAATTGTTCCCACAATTTCCTGGTAGGTGCTCCTTCATAGCTCATGGCCAGTTCTGAGTCACTACTCATCCCTAGGCCTGGGGTATACCCACTTTCTATGGATATTACGAGCTCTCTAGTTGATACTTGACAAAAGTCAGAATTCAAACAAGGGAAAAAAGGAGGAGTAGAGGATGTTTGCCAAATGGGCTACAGGATCTGCCACATAGAGAGACAACTTAGAAACATATATTCCATATCTATGTTTATATATGGAATATTACATATATTACATAATATTCCACATATATGTTTGGAATATATATACATGGAATATATATATATTTCAAAGGTTGGTGCAAAGTGCAGTTTTGCCATTGTTTTTAATGGTGTATATATATAGTTGGACAAGACATAGGGACTGAACTAAAACAAAAGGCATAATATGTCAACAATATTTGTGGAGATAGACTCAATATACCTTGGAAACTACAATTATGAGCATGAGGGTCTATGTGCAGGGATGAGATCAATCTAGAATCTGGGAGCTAAGGATCTCTGTGACCTTGATATTAAAAGAGTGAATAGAGGGCAATTTGGAAAAGGTGAGCAATAATTGAGCTGTAGAGAGACATGTGCATGATTAAAGATATAGTTCTACTGCTTTTTTATTAGTAATTTCCATTTCTAGTTCCACACACTCACCCATCCACTCAACTGACCTAAAGTGGGAAGGATATTTCCAGCCTAATAAATCTCTGGCAAGAACAGCAGCTCTCTGGCAAAATACTCAGCACCTGCCATGGAAATTAGAAGGCGTTGGGATGACAGTTGCTTTTGTTTGGAGGATGAACATCAGGAGTGCTTGAGAAGTGATAGTGGAACTGCTTCCCTCTCACCATGTCTGTATTTGGATGCACATAGAATGTTTTAACCATTCCTGAGGTCCCATCTCCACATACCTGAGCCTCTGGGGTGCAGACACACACCTGTGGTTTTTTTCTATTAGTCACTTACTTGGTAGGCCTCCAGTTGGAAGGAGGAAAGGACAACATTGAAAGCCAAAGTCACCGCTTTGATTCTGGTAACCTTGTTGGAGATGCTGCACTCTGAAAACACAGTACATCCATTTCCAGAAAGTGAAGCCTGGAAAATTAGTGCCTAATCGATTTCATTCATAAATCCCCATCATGGCAGCTTACATGACGTTCAAGGCAAAACTTCTCAAGTCTCTTCATTTAAAATAAATGTTAGCTTTTATAGTAACATTGAGCAAAAGATTTATCTCCATTTTCTTCACATTGTTTGACTTCTAAGTATTTTCCCACACTTTTCATCCAAGGTAAACTTTCAAAAATATTTTCCTTGAGGCTAGGCCTGTAGGAAATAATACATAGTAATCCCAGTAATTTTACTGGCTGTGTTTGTGTGAGGATTATCTAGTAAACTCAGTGCCTTTGGCAATCTTATCTCTTATTTAGTAAGAGATTAAAGAACACAGAGCCAATTATCCCCATTTTTTTGGATGAAAAGACTGAGGTACAAAGGAGTTTGAAGACTTAATTCGGTTGCCCAATAGCTAGTGCCAAGTCTGGGGAAAAAAATTGACTTTCCCACCCCCTAAGATGAAAGGCAGCCTCTAGTTTTCCTGTGGTAGGGCACAAACATTGAGGAAGATAATTAAAAACATTAAATGATCCTAAAATGCACATATATTGAATTGACATAAGCTATGTGTAAATGCTGAACATTGTATCTACCATGTAGAACATAATCTATAAAATTTAACTTCTGTTTTCCCAATCTTTACCTGAGTGTGCATTTTTATATTAACATTTAGGTTGGGGACTCTCATATACTTGAGTTTGAACACAGTAATATCACAGAGTGATTTTTTGACCTAAACCAGAAATGATTTCTCCTTCCAGCTGAGCAGCTGAGCAACCTTCGTTTGTCTTCTGTAGAAGGGAAGAACAGTCCTCGTCTGCTCATTTATTGAGAAAATTTAGAATCTGTGTTTTAAAATGGTCCATGTATACTTGAGTGTGTGAGGGAATAAAAGTGAATTGAAATATGAGGAACTGAGTTAACAATTGAGTTTATCATCTAGGAAGATTGATCCCTGGATCTGCCACTGCTTTTCTGGAGGTCTCTGGTGGGTCACATCACCTGCTCTGAACCTGCCTTTCCAGTGATTGAGGTTATTATGATATAGGAGGTCTAAATTTCCTTTCAGCTACAGAGTTTGTTATGCTTTGGATTGTGTCTCTCCCAAATTCAAATGTTAAAGTCATAACTCCCGGTACTTCAGAATGTGGTCTTATTTGGAGATAGGCCCTTTACAGAGGTAATAAAGTTAATATGAGGTCATTAGGGTGGCCTCTAATCCAACACGACTCATGTCTTTATAAAAAGAAGGGGGAATTTGGATATGTAACCATGTGATGACACAGGGAAAAGAACATCATCTGCAAATCCAGGAGAGAGGCCTCAGAGGAAATGACTCCTGCTGACATCTTGATCTTGGGTTTTTAGCCTCAAGCACTATGAGACAATACATTCATTTTGTTCAAGCCACCCACTCCGTGGCACTTTGTTATAGCTTCCTTAGCAAACTAATACAGAGTTCTCTCATTCTACTCTGTTTAATTGTGTCATTACACTTTTAGTACTGGTTAGTAGCATTTTTGTAAATGTTTATATGTATGCATTATCTTACTGAACCCTGACATTGTGTGAGGCAGGAATTATTGTCCTAATTTCACAGGGATTAGACACTCCATTACAGTTTAAAGTAAGTAAAGGCAGGCTCTCATGTAATTTGACCAAACTCAATGTTCTGGGGGCAGATCTGGGTCACAAATAAGAGGCCTCTTTCCAAAATTCATGCTGTGTCTTCTATTTCATGTTGCTTTGTGAAGGATCATAAGAGCTTGTGTAATTGTTATAATCAGAAAATACATGCTTAAAAAACAGAAATAGGGAAAGTTAAGGCAGCTCTCCTGGGAACTTAGATAGACACTGTCTAAACAGAAGAAGTTAGGCCTCTTTATGTGGGTACCATCCATGAATGGAGAAAATACAATGGGAACTCTTGTCTCCTCAATATATTTCATTTGCTTGCTTATTTAGCCCAATTTGGCTGGAAAGATCATTGTTGAGGCCAAAATCCACAAGACAAAGGAAGACACAGATCTTTCAGAGAAAAAAAAATATTCCGAGTGAAATATTCCTGTTCGCAAACTGTTAAATGTGCAGCTCCAAGGAGCACCCTTTAATATATCAAGGAAGGATTTGTTGTCCTCACAATGAGGAGATGGGGCACACATGCTGCAGGAAGGGCTGCAGGTTGGCAGAATGTTCTGGAAGGCAATTTGGCAGCATGTCCCCAAAGCCTCCATACCCTTTGATCCAGAGTTCTACTTTTAGGGGTTTATCCTACCAAAACGATGCAGTCCAAAGTGGGGAAAATATGTGTATGAGAATGTCCTGAGCAGCTCAGGTATCTACCTCAGTGGTCAGAAGAGGAGCATGAGGTGGAAGAAGAGAGCTAGGACTGGAGGGTGCCAGCACTGGGCACCCAGACTCAGGATTGACTGTCAAGCAATCACGGTGAATGTTGACATGGGCACATGTATGTCTAATAACATGTGATGGTGTTCATGACATATGTTAAATACTAACAGAAAACATAGTAAAAACAGTGTATGTAGTATGACATGGATATGTGTATCTATGTACATGTACACACGTGTATCCATGTACATATATGCACAGACATGTTTACATGTGTTCATACACACATAAGGGGTAGCAGGACTCAAATGACACACACCAAATGCTGACTGTGGTTGTCCTTGTGTCGTAAAACCATGAAAGATAGGTTTATTTTTTCCATTTTCTTTGCTTATATAGTAATTTCTTTCTTTCTTTCTTTTTGTTTTTTGAGACACAGTATCACTCTGTCGCCCAGTGCAGTGGCGTTATCTGGGCTCACTGCAAGCTCTGCCTCCTGGGTTCATGCCATTCTCCTGCCTCAGCCTCCTGAGTAGCTGGGACTATAGGTGCGTGCCACCATGCTCGGCTAATTTTTTGTATTTTTAGTAGAGACAGGGTTTCACCGTGTTAGCCAAGATGGTCTCGATCTCCTGACCTCATGATCCACCTGCCTCAGCCTCCCAAAGTGCTGGGATTACAGGTGTGAGCCACTGTGCCTGGCCATATAGTAATTTCTAAACTTCCTACAACATATATTTATCAATCTAGTAATGAGAAATGTTTTTAATAAAGATTTGACCTGTTAATGTCTATAATATTGTCATTGTCATTATTTTTAATTTAATGTATCATCCAGGTCTTCCAAATTGTTGGATTATTAGAGCTAATACCAATATTTGCTAAGAACATGAAGCACTCTCTTATTTAACCTGGGCTGTCATTCTTTCTTTCTTTGATGCAGTTTGCCTTAACCCAAGTTCAGATGACATGAAAAGTCATTTGTATTAGGTTCTTGGAAGCTTGGACAATTGTATTACTCACATTCTACATGTCAAGGGATAGCTAATGGTTAGTAGTTTTACTGAACGGTAAGGTCACCTCTGATGGAATATTCATTGACAGTACTGATATTATGTATCTTGTCTGTATTAGTAAGAGTCTTCCAGAGAAATAGAACTAATAGGATGTGTGTTTGTGTGTGTGAGATGTTTGTGTATAAAGAGATTTATTATAAGGAATTGGTTCACATAATTATGAAGGATGAAAAGTCCGAAGATCTGCAGTTGGTAAGCTGGAGACTCAGGAGAGCTGATGGTGTATTTCCAGTCCTAGCCTGAAGGCTATAGAACGAGGAGAGCTGATGGTATAGGTTGCAGTTGAAAAGCTGGTAGGCTTGAAACCCCTGAAAAGCCAATTTTTCGGTTTCAGTCCAAAGACAGGAAAAGACCAGTGTCCCAGTTCAAATGGTTAAGTAGGAGGGATTTCCTTTTGCTCAGCCTTTTTTATTCTGTTTAGGTCTTCAATTGATTGGATGAGCACACCCACATTATGGAGGGCAACCTGCTCTACTCAGCCTACAGATTCAAATGTTAATCTTTTCTAGAAACTTCTCAAAAACACATCCAGAATAATGTTTGACCAAATGTCTGAGCACTCTGTGGCCCAGTCAAGTTGACACATAAAATTAACCATCATATTGTCCAACATACAAATGTGTCTCAATGGGCATAAACTGTTGAACCCAAACCTCCTTAGGGGCTATTACCACTTGTCCTGTTAAGCTGGAAGACCTCATGGGCTGACTTACTCTTCTGTGGCCACTTCACAGGGTAGGTCCACAAGAGTCCCTTGATAATATGGAAGACCAGGACTTAGTTATTGAAATGCACTTCTGTATATTTGCTCTGAATTAAATTATATACAGCAAATGGACTCTATCAGATAAAAATTATAAAATGAATGCTTTAAATTCTCCACTGACTTTTATAAAATACTTCTCACTCTTTGGCTACCAGCTGATTTCATTGGGTGTGTGCACAAATGCAAGCTCTTGCCACCATTAAATTGGCTATTTTATATATATATATGTATATATATATGTGTGTGTGTGTGTGTGTGTGTGTGTATATATATATATATATATACACACACATATATTCTGCTCAGATCCAAATTCCCAAAAGCTGAGGGGTAGAGCTATTTACCTGCTTTCCCCCTGGGTGTTCCACCCTAGACATTTTGGCATTAAGAAATAAATGCTAAGGTACAGAGTTGGTTGTTTGGTCCTGAATTCAAGATTCTATCCTAGCTCAAGTCTCAAGTTTGAAGGATGGTGGCTCTCTCAAGGCAGAATTGGAACCAGGAATAACATCCACACACGGGGGCTAGGAGAAGTGACTTGGCTAAAGAAGAGGACATGCCAGTAGAGAGATCTAACCCAGTGTCCAAGCCATCTTATAGTCTTGTCAACTCTGGAAACAGCCAGTTCTGGTTTCCAACCTGAAGGTAGATCACCGATGTAGAAAATCCAGTGGGCTGAGGACTGGAGTATGAGGCTGTGGTCACCAGGAATAGCTGTGCATGGACAGTAGGATCCAAGGTGAAGGCTGGGACACAGAAACGTAAAGCAGCTGTCCAGGGAAGGGCTCAATTTTAGTATGGCAGGGATTCAGGTCTAAATCCAGCCTAGTGGTTCTCAATTAGGGACTATTGGGCAGTATCTGGAGACATCTTGGGGCATTACAACTGGGATGATTGGCATCTAATGGGTGCCATCCTACAATGCACAAGATAGTATCCTACAGTAAAGAAGGATCTGTCCTCAAATGTCAACAATACCGAGGTTGAAAAACTCTGGTAACCTTCTAGATTGGGACAGCAAAGACTTGGGGAGGCAAATATGGAAGGGCAGGAAGGAAAGCTGGGTCTGGGGGCAGATCAGCACCCTGAAAGCCACCACTGGCAGCCCCACATGTGGTCTGATTTGCAAGAATGAGCACCAAGTGGCAGGAGCCTAGTGCTGAAAATGGGGTCATGATCATGGGCTGAGCCTGGGGTTGTTTCTTGTGAAGAACCACAAGACATGAAGAAGGAAAATGAACCTTAAGATGTGCCTCTTGCCTCAGGCAGGGATGACTCAGGTTGGGGTCAAGGTGAATGGTGGGGCATCACTGGGAGGCCCATTGAGGGGACATAAGAGAAGACATGGGCAATGGCAGTGAGGCCTGAAGTCCCAGAAAGGAGCATGCAAAGACTTCCCATGAGGGACATTGGAAGAACTTTTGCTTTTCCTTCCAGCCAGCCTCCCCTTGCATAGGTTATCTGGGAAAGGAATGGACTGTGGTGATAAAGAGCATGTGCTCTGCAGCTGGCCTGCTGGGACTGGGATCCTATTTCTGTTCTTTGCTGGCTATGTGACTTCTCATAAGCTATTTAAATTGTTCATGCCTCTATTTCCTCATCTGTTAAATGAGAACAATAGGCCTGGCGTGGTGGCTCATGCCTGTAATCCTAGCACTTTGGGAGGCTGAGGTGGGTGAATTACGAGGTCAAGAGTTCGAGACCAGCCTGACCAACATGGTGAAACCCCGTCTCTACTAAAAATACAAAAATTAGCCAGGCGCAGTGGTGGGCACCTGTAATTCCAGCTACTCGGGAGGCTGAGGCAGGAGAATCTCTTGAACCTGGGAAGAAGAGGTTGCAGTGAGCCCAGACCATGCCATTGCACTCTAGCCTGGCCAACAGAGCAAGATTCCATCTCAAATAAAAATAAATATATAAAAATAAAAAAGAATATTAAAATAGCATCTCATAGAGGTAATGAGAGTTAAATGAGTTAATACAGCTGACCCTTAAATAGCACTGGTTTTAACTGTGTGGGTCCACTTACAGGCGAATTGTTTTCAACCAAACACAAGTTGAAAATACCTGTGTGTGCTGAGGCCTGACTTTTCATACAGCAGGTTCTGAAAGCTTGACTGCGGAACTTGAATATGAGCAGATTTTGGTATATTGGGGGTACTGGAACCAATCCCCTCAGTATACCTTTATTTGCAAAGATAAGGGTAACAACTATGATATTTATAAATATATATATATTGCACACCCACCCATGAATGTAATATTTGTGAATATATATTTTAATATTTGTAAAGATGAGATGTGATAACTGTGTTTCTTAGTTTCTCAAAATAGATACTAGTTTATTTTCCACCTCTTAAAATTAAACATCTTGTGAAATTGAAACAAGAAAAAAGAAAAGTTTTTTGCTTCTGCTGTCCTTTTCTCACCACTCCCAGGTTCCCAGTCACACCTTTCCTGTAGGGATAGCACGAGTGGGCTGTGGTCAGGGGTGTTGGTCAAAACTGCCTTGGAGTAATACTGAGGACATATTCCTCCCTCCTCCCCGACGCCAGTGCTGAAACAATACTCAGCTGAAATAGTTTAGGTCAGACTTCCTATGTCCAGTCTGCCTCCCCATATCAACTTTAGTTGCTTGTCACAAAAACATTTTGCTCACAAAACATTCCAAAATGCGCAGGTTAGAGCAGGGATTTACAACCAAGGTAGTGTGAACTGCCATCCTGGCATCTGTATTGAGTGCAGCTAATCAGTTACAAATATGCACACTCACCAAACACAACTCTGTACCTCAAGTGTGGGAAGGCCCCTAAATCCTATATCCAGCATATGAAGAAAATAAAGGGAAAAGTAATCACACTGAGATGTATAATAAATCAGCATGACTTATTTAAAAATTTTGCTAAAGTTTAAACATGCACAGGGGAAGGTGTCTATTAATAGTCACTCATATGCATAGAGATCTTCACATATTTCACTCACTAATGCATGCCAGAATTTTTCTTTTCCTGCTAGGATTTTTCCCCCCACCAGTTTTTCTGTTGAGATTGTGCTTCTTAGAAAAAGATAAGGCAAATGTGGTTGAGCAAGTTGGACACTGGACACTTGACTGTGTGTGATGACTTCACTAATAATTCTAGCTTGATTAAAACTGGTAACCTAGAAGTGAATATAGTATTAAGAATTAGGCTTAGAGTCAAAGAGCCAATTTAAGAGAATTGCAAATGGGTTCTTACTGCCTATCAAGATTCAAATAACGCTCAGGACACTCATGGCTACTGGGTTTTTGTTGAAAAGTGATAGCTCTGGGTATGAAGAAAAGGATGACCTCACACACATCTTTCATCCCTGTGGCCTTGGGAAGGAAATCTTCAGTTGGAAGGTTTTTAGGCTACAAATAACATGAATGAGTAGAGTCGTGGCCCTTGTTTTTTTCTTTGTGATTTACACTGCAATGTTCTAAGGAGCGAGCAATGACCTTCGACATCTACATGGCCTTATTTTACAGGGGAGTTGAAAGCCACTGAATTTATGTCCTTGTTTGAGCTTCCAAAACCAATTAGCGTCAGAGGCAAGCCTTGATCATGCGGCTCTTGGTTCTCATTTCTGGGCTCCTTCCCTCACCCTGGGTGGGTCCCTTCCGGCAGAGACATCTGCTCTGGAGCATTCATGCCTAAAGAGTGACATGACATTTTTCAGCACCTATTACGGCCTGAAAACTGGAATCCATTGTGATGTTAGGATGCTGCACTTTGTGCCAATGAGTCTTTATTTCCCACTTTGCTTTAACTCAAACCTTGTGTGATACTTCCAAATGTCTGTCTCAATCCACTCTGATCTTCAACACCAGCAAGTTCCAATGGGAGACTTTAATTCCCAGTCTGCTCTTGGGAAAAGGATAAAAATTAATTCTCAGGTTCCTCTTCTCTCAGTCTGTGTTTGAAACTGGAGATGCAAGTGGTACTCACACAATTAACCTTCTTTGTGACCATCTCTCCCAACCCCAGCTTTGCTGTCAAACTCTCTATACAATTCAGTGCAAGAAACACACTATTGTGGGGATCCTATATAAGATGGTGGATAGGAGTCAGGACTAGCTTACAGCTCCCATGGGACAGACACAGCAGTGTGTGGAGACTCACATCCCGAACTTTTGCTCAGAGAATGACCACAGAAACATGCCAGGAAAGCCAAGAGAATCCATAGACCCTTCGAAGGAACTGGGTTCACTACTGTGGGCTCCCTGAGATGCTGAAAAGCAAGTCTGCTTGCTTTCTCAGAAGGGAGGCTCGTGGTGTGGGGCAAGTTCTCAACCCACGTCACCGGCTGCTTGGAAATAGACTCGGTGCTGTTGGAGGGGGATGGTGGGAGTGAGACCAGCCTTCAGGACTGCGGGCTGTGTGGGAGTGGGGTGAGGCCTGTGATTGCTGGCTTTCCCCCACTTCCCTGGTGACCTGCATGACTCAGCAGAAGCAGCTATAATCCCCCTGGGAATACAATACTCCATTGGATTGGGAACTGCACCCGCATCCCCCACAGCAGCCATAGCAAGCCCCGCCAAAGGAGAGGCTAAGCTCAGACAAACCTATCCCTAACCCCACCTGGTGGTCTTTCTCTGCCTGCCCTGGTAGCTGAAAACAAAGGTCATAATCTTTTGGGAGCTCTGTGGCCCTGCCCACAGCCTGAGAAACCTGAACACTTAACCAGGGGTCCCTCAGACAAGCTTGTATCCTCCCTATAGGACTGCGGCTAATGTACTCTTGAAAGTGCTACCCCTTGGCTGGAAGCCAAGCAACACAAAACCAGCACACTAAACAAAAACATAACCAAGGACACTCACATAGTCCACTTCACTCCCCTGCTGCCTCCACCAGAGCAGATGCTGGTATCCATGGCTGAAAGATCTGAAGACAGATCACATCACAGGACTCTTTGCAGACACTCCCCACTATCAGCCCGGAGCCCTGAAGCTCTGCTGTGTGGCTAGACCCAGGAGAGCAAAAACAATCACTACAGTTCAGCTCTCAGGAAGCTCCATTGCTAGGGGAAGGGGGAGAACGCCACATTCAGGGAGCACCCCATGGGACAAAATAATCTGAACAGCAGCCCTGGAGTCCCAGATCATCCCTGACATAGTCTACCCAAATGAGAAGGAATCAGAAAAACAGCTCTGGTGATATGACAAAACAAGATTCTTTAACATCCCCAAAAGATCATCCAGCTCACAAGCAAGGGATCCAAACCAAGAGGAAATCTCTGAATTGCCAGAAAAAGAATTCAGAAGGTAGATTATTAAGGTAATCAAGGAGCCACAAGAGAAACGTAAAGTCCAACTTAAAGAAATCAAAAACATGATATAGGGTATGAAAGGAAAATTCTTCAGTGAAATAGATAGCATGAATAAAAACAATCACAACTTCTGGAAATTAAGGACACACTTAAACGAAATGCAAAATACACCGGAAGTCTCAGCAACAGGACAGAACAAGAAGAGAGAACTTCAGAGCTCAAAGACAAGGCTTTTGAATTAACCCAATCCATCAAAGACCAAGAAAAAAGAATTTAAAAAATAAACAAAGCTTCCAAGAAGTTTGAGACTATGTTTGAAACATCTAAAACTAAGAATAATTGGCATTCCTGAGGAAGAAAATAAATCTAAAAGTTTGAAAAACATATTTGAGGGAATAATCAAGGAAAACTTCCCTGGCCTTGCTAGAGATCTAGACATCCAAATAAAAGAACCTCAAAGAATACCTGGGAAATTCATCACAAAAAGATCATCGCCTAGGCACAGAGTCATCAGGTTATCTAAAGTCAAGACAAAGGAAAGAATCATAAGAGCTATGAGGCAAAAGCATCAGGTAACCTATAAAGGAAAACCTATCAGATTAACAGCAGATTTCTCAGCAGAAACCCTAGATTCTAGAAAGGGTTGGGGTTCTATTTTTAGTCTCTTTGATCAAAACAATTATCAGCCAAGGGTTTTGAATCCAGTGAAACTAAGCTTCGTGAATGAAGGAAAGATAGTCTTTTCCAGACAAACAAATGCTGAGATAATTCACCACTACCAAGCCAGCACTATAAGAACTGCTAAAAAGGAGCTCTAAATCTTGAAAAGAAAATTCTCCAATACACCAAAATATAACCCCCTTAAAGCAGAAATCTCACAGGACGTGTATAACAATAACACAATGAAAAAAGGTATCCAGGCAACAAATAGCATGATGAATAGAATAGTACCTCACATCTCAATACTAACATTGAACATAAATAGCCTAAATGCTCCACTTAAAAGTTACAGAATGGCAGAATGGATAAGAACTCACCGACCAAGTTTCTGCTGTCTTCAGGAGACTCACCTAACATTAAGGACTCACATAAACTTAAGGTAAAGGGGTGGAAAAAGATATTCCATGCAAACGGACACCCAAAGTGAGCAGGAGTAGCTATTCTTATATCAGACAAAACAAACTTTAAAGCAAAAGCAGTTAAAAAAAAAAAAGACAAAGAGGGACATTATGTAATGATAAAAGGACTAGTCCAACAGGATAATATTATGATTCTAAATATATACACACTTAATACTGGAGCTCCCAAATTTATAAAACAACTACCACTAGACCTAAGAAATGAGATCGATGGCAATACATAATAGTGGGGGACTTTAGTACTCCACTGACAGCACTAGACCAGTCATCAAGACAGAAAATCAACAAAGAAACAATGGACTTAAACTACACCCTATAACAAATGGACTTAACAGATATTTACAGAACATTCTACCCAACAACTGCAGAATTTACATTCTATTCATCAGCACATGGAACTTTCCCCAAGATAGACCATATGATAGGCCACAAAACAAATCTCAGGAAATTTAAGAAAATCGAATTTATATCAGGTACTCTCTCAGAACACAGTGGAATAAAAGTGGAAATCAACTCCAAAAGGAACACTCAAAACCATGCAAATACATGAAAATTAAATAATCTGCTCCTGAATGATCATTGGGTCAACAATGAAATCAAGATGGGAATTGAAAATTTCTTTGAACTGAACAATAATAGTGACACAATCTATAAAAACCTCTGCGATACAGCAAAAGTGGTGCTAAGAGGAAAGTTCATAGCATTAAATGCCTACATCAAAAAGTTTGAAACAGCACAAATAGACAACCTAAAGTCACACCTCATGGAACTGGAAAACAGGAACAATCCAAACCCAGACCCAGGAGGAGAAAAGAAATAACCAAGATCAAAGCAGGACTAAATGAGACTGAAACAAAAGAAATACAAAAGATAAATAAAACAAAAGAAATACAGAAGATAAATAAAACAAAAGGCAGGTTATTTGAAATAATAAATAAAATTTATAGACCATTAGCGAGATTAACCAAGAGAAGAAGAAAGTCCAAATAAGCTCATTTACAAACAAAATGGAAGATATTGCAACTGATACCACAGAAATACAACAGATTATATAAGGCCACTATGAACATCTTTATGAGCATAAACTAGATAACCTAGAGGATATGGATAAATTCCTGGAAATATACAACACTCCTAGATTAAATCAGGAAGATACAGAATTTCTGAACAGATCAATAACAAGTACTGAGATTGAAACGGTAATAAAAAAGTTGCCAAAAAAGTCCAAAACCAGATGGATTCACAGCTGAATTCAATCAGACATTCAAAGAAGAATTGGTACCAATCCCATTGACACTATTCCAAAAGATAAAGAGGGAATCCTCCCTAAATCATTCTATGAAGCCAGTATCACCCTAATACCAAAACCAGGGAAGGACATTAAAAAAAAAAAAAGAAAACAATATCCCTGATGGACATAGATGCAAAAATTCTCAACAAAATACTAGTGAAACGAATCCAACAGCATACAGAAAAGATAACCCACCACGGTCAAGTGGGTTTTATACCAGGGATGCAGGGATGGCTTAACATATGTAAGTCAATAAATGTGATACACCACATAAACAGAATTAAAAACAAAAATTACATAATCATCTCAATAGATGCAGAAAAAGCATTTGACAAAATCCTGCATCCCTTTATGATTAAAACCCTCAGCAAAATTGGCATAAAATGGACATACCTTAAGGTAATAAAAGCCATCTATGACAAGCCCACAGCCAGCATTATACTGAATGGGGAAAAGTTGAAAGCATTCCCCTGAGAACTGGAACAAGACAAGGACTCCCACTTTCACCACTTCTATTCAACATAGTACTGGAAGTCCTAGCCAGAGCAATCAGACAAGAGAAAGAAATAAAGGGCATCCAAATTGGTAAAAAGGAAGTCAAACTGTTGCTGTTTGCTGATGATATGATCGTATACGTAGAAAACCCTAAAGACTCATCCCAAAAGCTCCCAAAACTGGTAAATAAATTCAGCAAAATTTCAGGAAACAAAATTGTGTTAGTCTGTTCTCACACTGCTAATAAAGACATACCTGAGACTGGTTAATTTATAAAGGAAAGAGGATTAACTGTTTAACAGTTCAGCATGGCTGGGGAGGCCTCTGGAAACTTACGATCATGGTGGAAGGGGAAGCAAAAACATCTTTTTTTCACATGGTGGCAGGAAGAAGTGCTGAACAAAGGGGGAGAGACCCTTATAAAACCAACAGATCTTGTGAGAATTCACTCACTATCATGAGAACAGCATGGGGTGACTGCCCCTGTGATCCAATCACTTCCCACTAGGTCCCTCCCCCAAACGTGGGCATTAACATTCAGATAAGAATTCAAGATGAGATTTGGGTGGGGACAGAAAGGCCATATCAAAAATTAGCGTACCCAATCAGTAGCTCTGCTATACACCAACAGTGACCAAGCTGAGAATCAAATCATGAACTCAACCCCCTTCACAATAGCTGCAAAAAAAAAAAATACTTAGGAATTTACCTAACCAAGGACATGAAAGACTTCTACAAGGAAAACTACAAAACACTACTGAAAGAAATCATAGACAACGCAAAAAAATGGAAACACATCCCATGCTCATGGATGGGTAGAATCAATATTGTGAAAATGACCGTACTGCCAAAAGCCATCTACAAATTCAATGCAGTTCCCAGCAAAACACCACCATCATTCATCACAGAACTAGAAAAAACAGTCCTAAGAATATAGAACCAAAAAAGAGCCTGCATAGCCAAAACAGGACTTAGCAAAAACAACAAAACTGGAGGCATCACATTACGCAACTTCAAACTATACTATAAAGCCATAATCACCAAAACAGCATGGTACAGAATAGAGAACCCAGAAATAAAGCCAAATACTTACAGCCAACTGATCTTTGACAAAGCAAACAAAAACATAAGTTGGGGAAAGGACACCCTATTCAACAAATGGTGCTGGGATAATTGGCAAGCCACATGTAGAAGAATGAAACTGGATCTTCATCTCTCACCTTATACAAATATCAACTCAAGATGGATCAAACACTTAAATCTAAGACCTGAAACCATAAAAATTTTAGAAGATAACATTGGAAAAATCCTTCTAGACATTGGCTTAGGCAAAGACTTTATGACTAAGAGCACAAAAACAAATGCAACAAAAACAAAGATAAATAGATGGGACTTTTGAAAAGCTTCTGCACAGCAAAAGAAAAAATCAGCAGAATTAATAGACAACCCACAGAGTGGGAGAAAATCTTCACAATCTATACATTTGACAAAAGACATTATCCAGAATCTACAAAGAACTCAAACAAATCAGCAAGAAAAAACAAACAAACAAAAGACAACCCCATCAAAAAGTGTGCTAAGGACATGAATAGACAATTCTCAAAAGAAGATATACAATTGGTCAACAAGAATATGGAAAAATGCTCAACATCACTAATTATTGGGGAAATGCAAATCAAAACCATTATCTGATACCACCTAACTCCTGCAAGAATGGCCATAATCAAAAAAATCAAAAAATAATACATGTTGGTGGGGATGTGGTGAAAAGGGAACACTTTTACACGGTTAGTGGGAGTGGAAACTAGTACAACCACTATGGAAAACAGTGTGGAGATTCCTTAAAAAACTAAAAATAGATCTACTGTTTGATCCAGCAATTCCACTACTAGGTATCTATCCAGAGGAAAATAAGTCATTACACGAAAAAGATACTTGCACATGCATGTTTGTAGTAGCACAATTTGCAGTTGCAAAAATATGGAAACAGCCCAAATGCCCATCAATCAACAAGTGGATAAAGAAAATATGGTGTGTATGTATATATATATATACACTATGGAATACTACTCAGCCATAAAAAGGAACAAAATATTGGCATTCACAGCCACCTGGATGGAATTGGAGGCTATTATTCTAAGTAACATAACTCAAAAATGGAAAATCAAATACTGTATGTTCTCACTCATATGTGGGAGCTAAGCTATTAGGGCACGAGACATAAGAATGATGCATTGGACTTTGGGGACTGCGAGAAAAGAGTATGGGGTGGTGAGGAATAAAAGACTAGACATTGGGTACAATGTCCACTGCTCAGGTGATGGGTGCATCAAAATCTATCTCAGAAATGACCCCTAAAGAACTTATTCATGTAACCAAACACATCTGTTTCTCAAAAACCTATTGAAATATAACAATTTAAAAAATTAAAAAAAGAAAAAAGAAACACACCATTGTGGTTTTTACGAGACCCCAAAGTTTGAGGAATTGGTTCGTTAGCTCCACATTTTGACACTCACCATGTGTGTAACACAGCATAAAGCCTCCCCTCTGTGAGCTATTAGATGAGAAAGATAAACAATACTGGCACATCTGAAAAAGCATAAGAATGAGCAGAATGGTGCCAGTCATGTAACAGAGAGTGGTGAAAATAGTGTGTGCACTCATTTTTGGAAAGAATGAGTGATTGGCATCTGGTGCTTGTTCACAGAAAATGTATAACTTCAGGACCTGGGAAAGAGTTCATTCAATATTTTGATTGGCTGTGGTTTAAACGAACAACTGTTTCTGAACACTCCGGTGCCAATGACTGTCTCCCCATCTGCTGACCATCACCCCGTCAGTACTCATCTGTGAGCAGCATCTCTGTGAGCCATGCTTCAACACAAGGTTTGCTGTGCTGCAATCTGCTTCTGTTTGCATACGAAAGAGAAAAGTGAATAAATGTTTCAAAATTCCTACTTTGGAAAGATTCTGAATCCACCCCAGTTGTCATCAACTTCTTTATTTAGAATTATTCATATGTGCATTATTTACAGTTTATTCATGTGATGTTCTTTCCTTTGTGTTTCTCTTAACATTTTTCATGACCAAAGGCAAACAAGAATCAGTTATTTTATCACAATTCCTTCCCATTTAAATGGAGATGGCCAGATTCTCCTATGGCATTCATACTATATCTATTTTCTTTCTTACTTTCTTAATTTCTTCTCTTAAGTCTTATCTATATCTTTGTTAGGAAGAAATAATTTCAGATAGAATAAACTAATTAATATATAGTTACAGATATTTTCAGAACTATCTATTATAGTTTCAGAACAGACTATTTTGATATGTATGATACATATGTATTTGAATATATATATTCAAAATAACAAAATTTTAGCTGCAGCTAAATAGCAAACTTAAGAAGATGAAAGATAGATGAGCCAGAATTGTGATGGGCCTGAGCTTCTAAGATCTCAATAGGTGTTTTGCCTCCTAAACCAACACTGGGAGAGCGTTAAAATTATTTATCTCTGCCCTTCAGTTACATAAGCTATCTTCTATTGATCTGTCTCATTAAACTGAGGAAGGCCCGTGAGACTCACTGCCAAGGAATTCAGTTGCCTCATTGCCACTTGTTGCTATTTATGTGTGAAAATGACAGAAATTTATCGTGCCATCCAGGATTTTAAACAAAAACAAATAACTTAAATGAAAAAGGCTCATTTTCTGTTGGGGTTTCCCTTGGGAAGGAAACATTGCTCTTTTTAAGTGGGATGAATTTTGCACTTCATTAAACGCCTTGATCTTTTCATCACTTTAGCCTTTAATGCAATAACATAATCTTAGATCATCTAGATTAATGATTACAATAAAATTGTGCATATAAATCTTACAAGGGCCATGAAAGTGAGCAGCTGCAGATGCCGAAGTCTGATTTCTGAAACTTTAGACAGATTTATCTCTATTGACATATATCCTACTTTTTTTGTCTAATTAAACCAAGCTTAATCTTTTCACATGTTTCTCTCCTAGAGACTTATCAAACTTCCAGTCAAGGAGCTGAACAGGTTTTTGGGAAGCAATCTGTTCCCTGGCCTAATGTTTAACTCAAATCCTTCTGGTGTCTTTCAAGTTCCATCTTGATATCTGTGGAAATCCTAAACTGCACAAGAGCCCTGTTTACACACAGAATGGCATTCTCCAAGAATCCCTGCAGCCCAAGATTGTGCCCCAATTTAGGACAGGGTGATTAACACTATTTCACTGAGAGAAGCATCCCTATTGTTCACCTCTCTGAGACCTACTAAGCCAGGCAAGAGGAAGTCTCCTTGGCCTACTTGCACCAGCAGGAGCAAGCGACTCAGACCTGCAATGAGCCCAAAGAACATGGGGCAACAGCCTTGGCATGTAGGCCAAGGATTTTTAAACTAGTCTTAATAACTCAGGTCAAGTTCCCAGCCAGGGTCCCTTAACAAGTCAAGCAAAGAAAGACTTGGGGAGTTTGGAGCATTTTAGGTTCTGCCATGTAAGGTAGCAGTTCTTGGTTCTACCAGGAATTCCAGACATATTTTCCTGGAACATTCTGTGGTTCCATAGGTGCAAGACACAAAATATACTACTATTCTCTTCTTTGAGGCTAGGTTTTCAGATGCGTATGTGAAAGAACCAGGAACCATGTCTGCTTTGTAAATACTGGCGTCTTCATAGAGGTCCATGTGATAAAGCAGGGGAGGCCTCAGTGTGGTAGAGACTTTGTGTCTCAGTTTGGGCTGCTATGTGGGAATACCACAGACTGGGTGGCTTAAATAATAAGCATTTATTTCATTTCCCACAGCTCTAGAGGCTGGGAAGTCCAAGAACAAAGGTGCTAGACGATTCTGTGCCTGGTGAAGGCCCACTTCCTGGTTCATAGATGGCCGATTTCTTGCTGGGTCCTCACATGGTGGAAAGAGGGCTGGAGAGCTCTCTAGGATCCCATTTATAAGGGCACCAATCCCATTCATGAGACCTACTCCTTCATGACCTACTTGTCTTAAAAAGGCCCCATCATCTAATACCATCATCTTGGGGGTTAGAATTTAACATATGAATGGAGGGTAGAAATATTTAATCCATCATATCATACAAACTGTACAGTCCACTGAGTTTAATATCCTGGAAGAGCACATACATGATCCATTCACATGTTACTATCACTCAAGTAGGTGCAATTGTTGGTGGCTCTGGCCAAGATCAGAAGCCTAACTCTAAGACGTGAGGGTATCAGTAGGTCAGAGTACCAAAGGATGTTGTCCTTCCTCCCATAGGAAGTAGATAAGCTACACATAGGTCACCCACATCTGCTTTGGAGAGTAGCCTTCACAGATCCTATTTGAAATACAGTGACTTAAAGTCAGCCAATTTGCCAAACATCCGTCACAGATGAAATATCTATCCAAAGATATGATATACAGAAACTGGGTTGAAGGTGGTAAAGCATAAAAGAAAACAACAAAATAAACCCAGAACTACCCAGTTGGACTCTAAACAGAATCCTCTTCTAGAGAGATTCAGCTCTTGAAATTTCCCAATTGCTTGGCTTGGGGTTGGTGATGGGAATAGTCCTGATAATTTTTGCCATGCCTATGTGGACCCAGGGGGCTACTGGTACTCATTAAATATTTTGAAATATGTAAGGTAAGTTTGCAATATTCAAAATGGCTTTACTAAAATTTGTGAGACAAGACAAGAAAAGTGAACATCACAAATGAAGGAAACATGAACGAGAAGGCTGGGGATACTGCAGGCTCAACCCTTTCCATGGAACCAGCAAAACTCAAGCTCACCTGGTATTTTTTCCACCTCTCCTGTGTTTTACCTGCATTGTCTTTACACTGCAACACTGGGGAGCAATTTGCTCCATATGAGTTGCCGAAACATTCAGACCAAGAAAGAGAGAAAGCATCATCTTTCCCACTTCTTAGGATCTGCCTTCTGTCTACTTCCATTCATTACCCAGAAATTAAAACCATAAATGGCCTTTCTACCCAGGCAAAGTTCCACTTTCTACCCAAAGGAATGCAAGCTTGCCTTTGCAAGCATGGATTAAAAAATCATACCTCCATACCATGACCCAAAAACCCATACAATCAGTGTGTACCCGATAGTCAAGGCTAACTCATTTATTTAGCATCACAGAGATACCTTAATTCTCTTGTTTTTCATTGCTTTTTAATTTTCCCTCCCCAGGCACTGTTTTCTCCTTCTGAAATCCCTACTATTTGTGTTATATCTTCCAAGTCTCTTATGTTTTCTTTTTTATGATTTTTATTGCTTTGAGATTTATTCAAATTGTAAGACATTTCTTTTTGGTGTTCTGAAACACAAATTCACATTTTTTCAGTTTATTTATGTTTTCAATATCAAAAGCAGGCTTCTTAGTTCTCCAAAGTTACTTTTGGTGCTATAATTGCATATCCCTGAAGAGTCTTATCCCTTTCCAGTTTTTCTTCTTCTTCAATTGGAATCACCACTGATAGGTGTGGCCTTGGGGCCTCTCCCTTGGAGGACCGAGTCCCGTTCATCTTCTTTGTTTTCCTTAGCACACCTGTAGCTGTGTATTTTCCAGCACCCATTCTGGTCTGGATGTTGGGAGTCTCTTGAACAGGGACAAGCTGGAGGCTGGGGGAGGGTAGGGCAGACTCTGGTTTGGGTCTGGGAGAGACAGACCTGGCCACCCAGACCTCTCTGGAGCATACACTAGCAGCCCCTGTCAACCACAGGAACATTGGGTAACTTCAACTCACGAAAGAGCTTTGACCTGTGTCCACCAGGGCTGGCCATGGGAAGCCATTCCATGCTCCATCCAACAAGGAGACAGGTACAATCCTTTCCAAGAAGAACTTAAGGGCTCTGCTGGCTGGGCCTCCTTGGGGAACCTTGAAATCAGTGGCATTGGCCTCAGACGTGGAGGACAGGCCAGCCTGTACTATACCATGGGTCCCTTGGCTCCCACTAAGAATAATAATAATCATGTAAACATCTGGCGCATACCTAGGGCTGACACTAAGCAGAGAGAAGGTAAGGTGGACCACCCTGTGTAGTTGCAGTTCTTGGAACTCTCAGTGCCACAGACACCCTTCCAGCTCCACAGTAAGCCTGCTTACTTGTGTTATTATAAGAAGGAATTGAGGGTCAAAGGGATTGGAGGCATATATTCAGATATGCCAGAGGTTGTTTTCTTTCAAGGTGATACATGCTAATAAGCACGAGGCCAAAGCAGGCTTTCCTGAGAGCAGATGGGTGTGTGCATGCGTGTGTGTGTGCACACACGCATGTGTATCAGCACTCTGTGGACTGACAGCAATTAACCTGACCAGAATTAGCTCAATGCATCATGGCCCAGGGTCAGAACAGTATCTCACTTACCCAAGAGATGGGTTCCATCATCATTCATCTCTCCATTTCCCACCTATCCATCCATCTTCCCATTCAGCCTATTCCCCACCCCCATCCCACCTCTCCATCTACCCATTTATTTTTCTATAGTATTCCTGAAGTCAGGGCATTTAATATGTGATTTTGTGGAAAAATGTAGGAGACAGGGAGTTTATCTCCAGGATCACGTTTCATTCATATTTAACACATCTGTACTGCTGGAACAAGATGCAAATCCCACAAACCCTTATATTGCGACACCTCCTCTCCCCCCGCTTTTAAACCTGAACAATAACTTTCAGCAATATAATTCTAGGTCACTAAGAGAAAACATTGGCTGGGTGCGGTGGCTCACGCCTGTAATCTCAGCACTTTGGGAGGCTGAGGTGGGTGGATCACCCAAGGTCAGGAGTTTGAGACCAGCCTGGTCAACATGGTGAAACCCCATCTCTACTAAAAATACAAACAATTAGCTGAGTGTGGTGGCGGGAGCCTATAATCCCAGCTACTTGGGAGGCTGAGGCAGGAGAATTGCTTGAAGCCGGGAGGCAGAGTTTGCAGTGAGCCGAGATCGCACCACTGCACTCCAGCCTGGGTGACAGAGTGAGACTCTGTCTCAAAAAAAAAAAAAAAAAAAAGAGAGAGAGAGACAGAAAACACTGATGCATCACATGAAATAATAACATTGAGATAAAAATGGCACATTACGGAAATTTAATGCTTTGTGATTTTTCAAAGCACTTTCACATTCATTGTCTTATTTGGTTTCCATAGGCACCTATCCATCAGCAAAGTAGGGCTGGCATCTTTATTAATTTCATAAACTTGTTTAGAGCTTATTTTCCAGATTTCATAAATAGCTTCAGTTCTAAAAAAGGTGAGTAGCAGGGTTCTGGAGTATACATATTTAGTGTAATGATTTGGTAAAAGAATTACACATTATCTGTAATCCTAGCTACTCAGGATTACTGAGGCAGGAGAATTGCTTGAATCCGGGAGCGGGGTGTAGCAGTGAGCCAAGATCACGTCACTGCACTCCAGCCTGGGTGACAGAGTGAGACTCAATCTCATTAAAAAAAAAAAAAGAATTATACAGTATCTTTAAAATAAGTTTCTCATCATCCATTATTATTCATGCTCCCTAAGCCTTTTTCAAACCCCAATGCCATCCTCTTTCCTTCCAGTACATTTTAAGTCTACCTTATAAGTATCTGTAGAGCAGTAGAATCAAAACCCACATGAACAGCCTTCACTCTATTTAACAGGGCAACTCTACCACTAACAGCATTTTAGCTGGCCTGGTGTCTAAGTGAAAAGAATAAGTAGGAAATAATAGGAAATAGAATTTTAAAAATAACGAGAAAAATTTTGAGGGCTTCAAATACAAATAGTGGAAGACAATGAGGTATCTTCATGTTAGAATCGTGTCTAGACTCAAATCCCAACCCAAGCCGTTGCTAATTTTGTCATCTTGAGCAAATCTTATTTCTCTGATCTTCAGTTTCCTTGTCTAAAAATGAGGCATAAAGAGCACACATGAGGTGGGACACATGTACAGTGTTAGGCCCTTTTGCTCTTGGCTGATTATAGGAGTCTGGTGACCAACCATCTTGGTTTGCCCAGGGCTGGTGGGCTTCCCAGGACACGGGACAAGGTGGGTACCCGAGGTGGGAAGCGTGACAGGAGAAAAGGGTCCTCATGCATAGACAGCTCCCCTCCAAATTCCACTCGTGTCCCAAACCTATCTCTCCAGGAAACACACAGAAGCCATCTCCGGTTGGATTCCTAACACTACTTTATGTCTCTTTTCATTGTTCTTGTAACCTCATGCTAGTGATGTGTTTATGCTGCTCTAAAGTTGTGTGCTATTTTCTTTAAACAGCATATGAGGGTGTGAGCTCCCTAAGGTCAGAGGTCATCCTTCTGTTCTTGGTAGGACCTAGTCTAACCCCCTCCCGATGCTCAATTTGCATCATCAGTCCTGGCTCGGCAAAGTCACACATCTCAAAGAGATACAATTCTGATTGCAAGAGCATCAGGGAGTCAAGTAAGTTCTTACTGAAGCCTCTTGAAGAGGCAAAATTGGGGAGGATTACATCCTTGGAAAGACAGAGTTAAGGGCTGTAAGACTTCTCCTTAGAAAAGATTCTTCTCAAAGTCCCCTGTTCTCTTTTTCAGTCTCTCCTTCATCACTCCTGTTGTTTTCAAGGTTTAGTCTTTTCTCTTGGGAATGACTCGGAGTCCTTTCTAACACAGGCAACCCATCCTCCTTTGGATTTTTCCAATTTCCTTTTTCCAATCCTTTCCAATCAGGATTGCAGAATACTCCAGAAAGGCTCAGGAGTCCAGCAGGTCAAACTTGTGTGTGTATGTGTGTGTGTGTGTGTGTGTGTGTGTAGCTGAAGGGCAGGGGTCTGTAAACAGTTTTGCTGCATCATAATAACACATGTTTCATAAATAATTGGTGCTTAACAAATATGTACTGTCTTGGGTTATTTCTCTGTCACCTGGGTGGGTGGCTCTAGGAAGAAATTAGTTGTGGGTCAAATGCATTTTACAATGATGGACCCCAGCCAGGAAAAGAACAATCTTCCTCTCCCTACGAGGGCTTAGAGTGGGCCAGGGAGTGGAAGAAGGCATTGTACCCTTAGTAGCAGAAGTGAGAGTCCCTAAAGGGAGATATTGAAGAATGAGTGTGTGTGTTGGGATGTGTGTGGGTGTGTATTTGTGTGCAGGGGTGGTGAGCAGGCATTAGTCTGCCGATCTGGGTCAATATAGTGAAAATGAAGAACATGGGGTTGGGCATTGAAGGCTTGTATGAATGCACTAGTCCTAGGACCTTGAACAAACTCCTTAACTTGTCTCCATGCCACAGTTTTCTTATCTTTCTTTATAGAGTTCTTGGGAGGACTAAATATCCAAACACACATAAAACACTTTAGCACAGAACCCGGCATATAGTAAACACTCAATAAACCTCAGTGATTACTGTTATTAGGGCTGACCCCAACCACAGCTGAGAGGAGTCCAGGCCTCAATAAACTCCTGAGAGGGGACCACAAGGAGCTGAGGGTGAGCTGGCTTGCGTTTTTGGAACTGTCTTAATATATTTGAAATTTATGCTGAAATCCAATGTGCCAAGGTCCCTTGATAAAACGGGGGAAAAAAGTGGAAGCATATGGTGGTCTGAGTCTTGAAGAAGAATGACTTCAATTATAGAAACAGGCTGTCGGAGAAATATGCCTTTTCAGCCCCGTCAGTCACGAACCTTTTCCAAATGTTGATATTACGCATGATATTAATATACTATAAAAAATCCATGTAAAACTGGAAAAGCCCAAACACACCATGCAAAGCCTGAGTCCTGCTAATGCCCCATCAGGATTAGAAGCAAAAATTCAGTTAGTTCTGCCTGTTAGGGTTTGCAGTGGCTTATATCCGGAAGTCTATGATAATTAGTCATCATGTAGAAATATGGCTGCATCTGGATTTTTCTAAACTAAGGGAAGCATTTGTACATCAAAAGTCTTATTAAGGTTTTACTTTACTATCAAGAACTTTTTGCCTTTTGGTTCTCTTATAGGTTTGGTGGGTAAATCCCCATTTAGAATAAAGGCCTATTTCTTATCCTCTGAGCTGGATAAGTTATTCAGGCAGAGAACAACCTTTGAAGTTAAGGGAAACTGTGCTATCAAGCCAAACGTGAAATAAAATCAGAAGGGGACCCCTAATGCATTATGGAATACAATGCAGAATTTGGCCGAAGGTGATGCTAATTTTCTGCTCTTGCCAATGAAAAACAGACGCCAGGATGACTTGCTTGCATTCATCTGAATCCACATGGCAGCGTCAGAAAGCTGGTGAGCCTGGTGGGCTGGGGGGAGCCGTGGTCTGGGGCAAGGGCTGGTTCCTTTATTTTCCTTGGCATGGCTTATGGAAAAGTCAGAGAAAATGAATTTCAAATGATGGGTCAAAACTCAAGATTTGAAACACATTTCTTCCACCCTGTAGGTCTCATGGATCCATGGAAATAATTTTGATAACTTTAACTCCATTTCCAGTTGCAGGTATGTTGTCCATAGAGTTCCATTAAACAGTATTTTTATTTCAGTCATTTACCATTCAATGAGTCTTTTAAATCCTGTAAAGTCGTGGAAAAAAGTTCAAATGGGCTATAAATGATTACACTAATTTTCTGTTTTCTTTCCATTTCTTTTCTGGTTTTCCTTTTAAAATTGCCCCTTTTGCCTGCAGCATATTTTGCATCAAAAAATGTATGGAGGACAGAAGACCCTTTTCACGCAGCAGCTGGGACAGAGTATTGCTCAGGCAACTTGTTCCCTCACACTAATTTTTGTCTGCATTGTAAAAATATTTTAAATGCTTTTGCATGCTGCATGAAAATGTGGAAATAACTTATACTATTTGGTGGTAAAATGTAAGAAATTAGACAGATGCATGAATGCTCTTATGGGCAGAAGAGAAGCAGCTGCTTTCCAAAAACACTCTGAACTTTCAGAAAAGGGAACAGTCACTTATTCTAGAATCAGGAGGAAGAATATATAAATGTTATCTGTTGCTCCTTTCGGTTAATTTGGTTATGGAAGGCAGCTTCTGAAAAGGGTCACATGAACCATATTTTGGCATAAAAACAGAATCACAAGGAAGAGAAGTACCTCCCTCACCCCTACTTGGGCTATGGGAGGACCCTCATCCATCAGCGTCTCTGGTACAGGGATAGCTGCTGGCTCAGTGGCTCTGGCCTTCATCCTGGGGTCCTGCTGCTGCCAGGGTGCTGTCTTCTCACCCTTTCAAAGACCCTCATCTCTACTGTCCCATATCCATCCCTGTTGACCAAAGCAAAATGAGGTTTTTCTTGCTTTTCCTGGGCTGAGCCTCTTATTGTTCCTAGACACAGCCAGCCTGGTGAGCACAGGCAAACTGGACATTGGAAGACCCAGCTGCACAAAGACTCCTTCCTGTGAGAGGCTTGGAGAAGACTTTGTTCTAGGCACACAAGGGAGCCTGTGGGAAGGTGAGAGAGCTATCCCTTCTCATTCCAAGCCTCTACTGGGAGGAAAGGTTGCTCCCAGAGTTGGGGTTGTGGAGCTGTTTATCAGGGTTGGGTCAGATGGAAAAACAGAGGACTGTGTCTAACCTAAGGTGAAGTAAAGAATTTAAATATGCTCAGAGAAAGGCCTGGCCTTTTACTCTCAGCTTCTGGGAAGTGATCTGTGCCTTTGGAATGTCATGTCTGATAGGAGTGGCTTTGTTTGCCTGCAGGCCTTGGACCAGCCAGATAGTAACAAGGTGATTTTGGGTGGGGCCTTGGGTCACATCAACATGCCTTAGTGAAGATGGGGGCTTTAGGTCATGTGGTCTCAGCTTGGTCTGAGGGGCTGGGAACTAAGCCCAGTTACATGGGCAGCCAGCCATGCCTAGGTGGTGATAAGACCCCAGCGGAGCCCCTGGACACAAAGGCACGGGTGGGTTTCCCTGCGTGGTGTGTTGTTGCACAGCATGCTAGAAAAGTGACGCTGTTGTTATCCACAGGGAGAGGACAATGGAAGCCCTGCCTTTGGTACTCTCTGGGTTCCGCTCTATGTGCTTCTTTCCTTAGCTGATGTTAGTTGCATTCTTCCTGGTAATAAACTGCCATCGCCATTGAATAGCTTTAGTGAGTCCTGTGCTCCTTCTAGTGACTTATTGACACTGAGTATGTTTTTGAGAACCCCCTGAACTTGAAATTGGTGTCAGAAATGAAGGTGGTTTTGTAGACACTGTTGCTCTAACATTGCAGTCGGATAGAGGTGGCAGGAGTTCACCTGTATTTTCTTTCCCTAAAGTAGGGTCTAATTCACCCCCATTAAGAGGCGTATTCTAGAATTTGCACGCGGACCCCTTTCTTTCTCATTTCTCTGCTTTTTAACAGAACCACTTACTCTTATACCCTCTCAGCCATACATTATCCACTCACATTATTTTTATTTGAATCACATACTCACGTTAGTACTTCCTTCGTACTTATAGCTGATAAAGTTTATTTATTTATTTATTTATTTATTTATTTTTTAGGCTCTATTAACATTGACATACCAGGCCCCCAATACACGTTAGTTCTCATCTCTATTAGTTTTCTGGAGCTGCCATAACAAAGTACCACAAATTGGGTGACTTAAAATAACAGAAATTTATTGTCTCATAGTTCTGGAGGCTAGAAGTCAGAAATCAAGGTGGTCGGAGGCCCATGCTCCCTCTGAAAACTGTAAGAGAGGCTTCTTCCTCATCTCTCTCGTAGCTTCTGGTGGTTGCCAGCAGCAGTACTGGGCATTCTTTGACTTGTAGATGTACTATTCTAATTCTCTGTCTGCACATGGCCCTCTCCCTGTGTCTGCACAAGGCATTTTGTTTTTTTAAATAAGGACAACTATCACATTAGATTAGAGACCCACCCTACTCCAATGTGACTTCATCTTAACTCATTACACCTGCAATGGCCCTATTTCCAAATAAGGATACTTTCCATGAAACTGGGGGTTAGGACTTCTATACACATACATAGATATGTGTGTGTGTGTGTGTGTATGTGTGTGTATAAGAGGACATAATTGAGCCCATAACCCCATCCATTTCCCCTCATGAAAGATAAAGCTAGGTATGTGAGCTCCTGCGCCTCAGTTCCTTCCTCTGTGAAATGGGAAAAATTACATCACCACCTCCCAGCCTGGGAAGGGATGAGAAGAGATACAGCCTCTACATGCCCAGCACAGCACTGGGCACACAGTGTCTCTGGGAGGACTGTTTCTAAGTAGGGTGTTTTCTAATGCATTTAAGTTCATTAAAAGCCAAGGTGTGCAACAACACTCCCCTCACCTGTGCTTTCTCGTCCTTCTGCCACCAGGTGCCAGGGGAGCCAAGAAGAGCAAAACCAAGGAGGCATTGTTTCCTCCAGAGCCTCATTCATCAACTTGCTCTGAACAGTTAGCACGCTCAGACAGTCATCTTCTGCACCTTGCCTTTCCCTGTGTCTTGACTGAGGGCTTATCTGAGAGCCTTTTGTTCAGGCTCATAATTATTCAGTGACTCAGGAGCCCACAAGCATTACCCATGGAGCCAGACAAGACCAGCAAGCTCTGAGGACCACCTGTTCCAAGTCATTTCCTGTGTGGGCGGCAACTTCACAGGGCTGAAAATACGAGTTACGGTAAAAATGTCTTCAATCCTGGCGCTCTGGATTGTTGAAACTAGATGGAATCTTGCTTGATTATGTTCAGGCTAGACACATTTCATTATCATTCTTTGCATATATATTAAAAACTCTAACCCCTTTACAAACAAATGTTCTCAAGGGGCAGAGAGCACACCCTTGCCTTGTGACATTGCTCTAATAGAGAAAACACCCCAGTGTTTCACCCATTAGGTCAGATCCATGAACACAGAGTGCAGTTGGAAAGGATGTGGGCAGTAATTAAGGTGATGCTTTTTGCTCCTGTGGGTGCTATGGACAGGTGAGGGTTCAAGGATATTAACAACAAATTTTAAGCTATACCTTACACTAAATTAGAGCTTAATCAAATTCTCTGTTCACAGTATGCCTAAATTGGCCAATGGAATGGAAAAAAAAAAAAAAAAAAAGCAACCCACCCCCAAGAGTTATTTATGTCATGTAGACAAAACATGGGTTCGTTGACTGACTATTTCCACTCTCTAGTGATGGTCGATGCATTTTCACTCTGAGTTGAATTGCTGCATTTTTCCATAAATATATCTGCTCCTCTGGAAGAAGGTTTGTTGCCTAGCCTTACTGCCCTTCACATCTGCCTTTCTGACCTCGTAGACTGTCAAACTCTTAGTTGGTGACTAAAGTATAAAAGTAATTTCTTTCTCTCTTTTTTTAAATTATTAAAGCCACACATGCTTACTACAGAAAAGTTAGAACGTAGATATGTGTGAAGAAAAGAAAAACTAGCCATTAGGCCCACAATCTAGGGAAAACTCATTTTGGGCATTTGGATGGCTTTAATATGCATTCACTATTAAATGATGAATATGATATTATACATAGTATATTAATATATTATGATGATGGATCAGTGCTGATGTGTTTTAACATAAATGTGTATTTTAGTAATGCTGCTGTTTTATCTTAACTGTTTTTCAAACTTGCATTGTTTTGCCCTTCAGCTAAAAGGGTAGGGAATTTGCTAGGGATATAAATTCATTAATCATAAAAATTATGTCATAACAGCCTGCACAGAAATCACAATAGGATGCGGGACATGGATTAGACTAGAGGTGAGATTCTTGCCCCAACCACAACTGTTCAGGCTTCAAAAAGAAAACAAATCTTTTTTTTTTTTTTTTTTTGAAATGGAGTCTTGCTCTGTCACCCAGGCTGGAGTGCAGTGGCGCGATCTCGGCTCACTGCAAACTCCGCCTCCCAGGTTCACACCATTCTCCTGCCTCAGTCTCCTGAGTAGCTGGGACTACAGCGCCGGCCACCATGCCCAGCTAATTTTTTTGTATTTTTTAGTAGAGACGGGGTTTCACCATATTAGCCAGGATGGTTTCGATCTCCTGACCTCTTGATCTGCCTGCCTCGGCCTCCCAAAGTGCTGGGATTACAGGCGTGAGCCACCACGCCAGGCAGAAAACATCATTTTTAAGCACTGATTCTAAGTCAGCATTGCCCGGTTAAGCTCTTACATTTTCACAAGAAATCAACCCCCAAGACTTAGCAAGGTTGAGTGACCTGTTCCCAGTGGTGCTGTTCTGACGTGTCTGATGTCAGATCAGAAGCTCAGGCCTTACAACCCCACGCATTAAACTTTCTTTTGGTATAAGTATGTTGTTTGTATTGCTTATACTAAAATAATTATCTGTTGTTCATCTGAAATTCAAAGTGCATGGAGGTCCTGTATGTTATCTGGAATCTCAGTGGAATGAACTAGGGGTTTTATAATCAGCATTTGTCCCTACTGGTGAGGCTGTGGCCTGTGAGCTGTTAAGTATTTTGACCGTATCCTTCTGCAAACACTGGACCATTTTGTCTTTCATACAGCTGACTTATTTATGATCAAGGAGAACGGTATAGAGAAATAGACCCAAGTTCATATTACAGGAAGATTGTGTGATGTTGCAGAAAGAAACCTAACCACCTGGTTAAAACTTTAGCTGTGTGATCTTGTACTAGTTACTCAACCTTGCTGAGGCTGGGATTATGCAAAATGGGGCCAAGCACACCTGCTTCTCAGAGTTTTGGTGATAATGAATGAGATAATGCATATTATCCCATAATGTGCCCTCAGCTGCAAAGGGAACTGTCTTATCTACACTTATGATTTAGTCAAGTCAACTAAAATGCTGACTGCTCCAGTCCCACACCTACCTCCCATACACCCCAGTGACTTAAGTCAAAGCCAGCATCACACACACCAATTTTTTTTTTTTTTTTTTTTTACGGAATCTCACTCTGTCGCCCAGGCTGGAGTGCAGTGGCACGATCTTGGCTCACTGCAACCTCCACCTCCCAGCTTCAAGCAATTCTCCTGCCTCAGCCTCCTGAGTAGCTAGGATTACATGTGCCTGCTGCCACACCCATCTAATTTTTGTATTTTTAGTAGAGACGGGGTTTCACCATGTTGGCCAGGCTGGTCTTGAACTCCTGACCTCAAGTGATCCGCCTGCCTCAGCCTCCCAAAGTGCTTGGATTACAGGCGTCAGCCACCGCTCCTGGCCACAGGAGGCTCATCTCTGATGGCCTCACTCAGGTATGAGCCTTGGACTTTGACTGGGACCAATAATTCACAGAGTCATGCCTTCATTTATTAAAAAATACCTGGGGAATATACTGTCTTAGGATCTGGGGATATGAAATGTATTGTGCCTGGCCTCATGCTGCTTATGGTCTAGCAGGGTAGATGGGCATTAAGCAAATACTTGTGAAGATAAGGATTTTAGCACAAGCTGAAATTAGTGTTATGAAGGCAAAGTACAGAGTGGTATGGGAAAGTAATGCAGGAGGAGGTGAGTTAGAACAGTGCTTTGTCATCCACACAAGCCCCGATTCCTCCTGTTCCCAACCAGGCAAACATGCTGTTCATGCAATGCCAACCAAAATTAATGGGGAAAAGGAGTCTGGGGATATAAAAAGTGAGATAAAGGGTCCACTTTTTTTTTTTACTGTTGTTTCTGCTTGTTTATATAAAAAGTTCCTTTCAACATTTACAGAGCTTTAAAGTATGATGCGAAAAATAAGTACTTTGTACTTATTATGGTGCCTTTCATCTGAGTTGCTCATAAGCCGTGCAGACATTGCGTCATCCATTTTCAGAAGACTCCTCAAAGGAAGGTAAGAAGAGACTCTTGCCCCCATTTCACAGATGCAAAGACTGAGGCATGAGAAGGTAACAGGGGCTACAGAGTAGTGTTGGATCAGGGGCTGAGGTGCCTGGATCCTAGGTCTGGCTTTGCCATTCGATAGCTATGTGACTTTGGGTGCGTCCCTCTGGGTTCTTATTAAGAATTTGGAATAAATAATTCCAAATGTCTCATACAGTTTGAAGGATCTGTGATGGTGTCAGGGAAAATGGGTAAGTGTCACAGTGCCAATTCCTGGGACATAATTCAAGTCTTCACTCATAACTTCAGCTTCAGAATAACATTTCTGCAAGAAGGCCATCCAGAAAAATGGAGACAATAACTGAATCCTGGAGTTGGAAGGACGCTTGGATGGCTCCGTGTGGCTTAAAATGCCTAAATACCAGAATTGTTGAATGCTTGCTCATGACCCAGATTCTTGGAACCCAACCCAGTCTGTCTATCCAAATTTATAGGCCAGAGGCCTGAGGAACAATTAATGAAATCATCAAGTCTGGAAAGCATATAGTCCAAATCAGTGGTCTCAAGCTGGGCTGCACATTGGAATCACCAGGGAGCTTTGAAAAATGGAGATGCCAGGATCCCACTTTGGATATTTTGATTTAGATGGTCGCAGGTATGTCCTGGGTAACTGGAGATTTTAAAATCGTCCTGGGGATTCTAAGGGAACCCAAGGCTGAAAACCACAGACCTAGATCAAGCTCTCTTGTGATGCTGATGAAATGAATGGGCTTGATGAAGCTAATCTCACCCATGAGAAACCATGGCCAGAGCCACTGCTGACTTGGGGGGCAATGCAGAGCTGGACGCCCCCCTTCTGACTCTACCTCCAACTCTGTCCACTATATTATGTTGACTCCCATAATGCCTAAGTGTAAGAGTTTTCTTTTTAATATGCAGAAAAAATTTAAATTATATTAGGTCAAAAAATATTTATTAAAAAAATTAAATTGGGAATTAAATGAAGCATTTAGAAATCAAAATTTTCTGTGTGGCCCCCATCACCACTACCGATAGCACAAAGGTAGTTGAAAGAAACATAAACTTGGAAAAATACTTGCAACATAAATTATAAAGGGTTATATGAGAACCTTTAGAAACCAATAAGAAGATGACTAATTCAATACAAGACTGATCAAAACTAATGAATAGAAAATTGACACACAAAAAAATTTAAATGGCCAATGAAAACATAAAATTAGGTTTTTATTATTCTTTAATTATTATTCTTAATAATTAAATATAAATTAAATATTAGTGACACATTGGTATTCATTCATCAATTTATGAATTATTGAAAGATTGATAAAATCCATTTGGGTAGGGAAGGTAACTACTGGTGAGAAGCAAGCTGGCATAAGGTTTCTGGAGAGCCATTTGGCAATATATACCAAAGCCTTAAAATATGTGTATATTTTTTATTTTTATTTTTACTTTTTTTGAGATGGAGTCTCACTCTGTCACCCAGGCTGGAGTGCAATGGCGCAATCTCCGCTCACTGCAACCTCCACCTCCCAGGTTCAAGTGATTCTCCTGCCTCAGCCTCCAGAGTAGCTGGGATTACAGGCCTGCACCACCACACCCGGCTATTTTGTATTTTTATTTGAGGCAGAGTTTTGCCAAGTTGGCTAGGCTGGTCTCGAACTCCTGAACTCAGGTGATCCACTCACCTTGGCCTCCCAAAGTGCTGGGATTACAGGTGTGAGCCACCACATCTGGCCCAAAATATGTGTATACTGTTTAACTTGGTAATTGTATCTCAAACAAATTGTCTTAAGAGAAAAGTGTGTTCAGATGTATATATAAGAAAATTATTCATCATAGGATTATCTATCATATCAAACCTTTGGAAATAATCCAATCCTCCATCAGTAAATGTTTAGTGAAATAAATTTTTATAGATCTACATGGTGGAATAACATGCAACTATTAAAAATTGTATTGCAGATTTACACTTGTTGACATGGAAATATATTCCATATATAGAAGTGATTAGAGAAAGTTACCAAACTATGTATCACAGAAGTTCATTTTTCATGTATGAGTGGCTAGGTTTACATTGACAACAAAAACCTAGGCTTGGGGTCCTCTACTGGTTTTGTCTATGGTGACCAACTAACTGTCTGGGTTTTCCCAGGACTGGGGGATTTTCTAGGATGTGGGACCTAATATTGTAACCCTGAGACAATCCTGAGAAAACTGGGATGGTTGATCGCCCTGATCTTGCCACTGAATCACTAGCAGTGTGACTTTGGACAAGGCTTTTCATCTGTTTGTGAAATACAGCACTTTCCTAAAATAATGAATTTGAAGTGGCTGTGGCTGGAAAATTGGCCCCCACTCTCATATTAACAATGTTTCCATTGGGTGTTGGGATTTGGGCGTTTTAAAATTTCTTTTAAAATATTTTTAGAAGGTATATTCATAATTTTCATAATATAAAAAACAATAAAGTCATCTCTATTAAAAACACTCCTATGGGTCAACTGAGGTCTATTTTCAGTACCAAGATCATGGTAAGGACTATAAAAAGTGTTTCCATAGAATGTCGACCACAAATATTTACTACAGCATATGAGTGGAAACCTAGAGATTCTTGCAAGAACAAAAGGTACCATGGACAATTTTTTCCTCAAACTGCCACAATATCTTATGTGAAAAATGAAAAATAAATGAACAGAAATTTACTCTCCTGTTTTGCAGAAATTACAACAATCCTCATATATAGATTCAATGCAGATTAGATTTAAATCTAAAATGGTTTATTTGTACCCAAAGTTAAGAAGGATGCAACAAATTATGAACACATTTTCCAAGCAAGTAAATTTTGTTTGAAAACGCCAACCTTGAAAGTTTCTCTATTGATCACTTTTGCATTGCTTTGAAGAGTAAATAGTGATAGCTGCCTTTCAGAGAGTCTTATGATGATGGAATTAGTTTACAAAGGGAAGTGTCTGACAGACAAAGGTTTTACTCAGTCTAGAGGGCTCTCTGGAGGAAGGTTTCCGGCAAAGGCTTAGATTTGTGTTGAGCCTAAAATCTGCATGGTTTGATTATAGATGACAATAGGCAAAAATTTACCATATGTTCTATGATATAAACCATGGCCCCAAAAGTGACTAGGAATAAAACATACTCTTCTTAGAAATGTCAGAATTGCACATTTTGGGAGGTTTGTAATGCAAGGCTAATTCTGATGCCCCTAACACATTCAAAGTCCTGACTTCTTGCAGAACAGGTGTCACTGCCAATTTTTCACTTGTCCTGTAGCAGCTATAGAAATTGGAGGTGTCTGCAAAAAGCAAGACAATCTACAGGCTTTGCCCTGCAGGGTCCTAGTCCCTCCAGCAGAATCCAGGCCAGGCCCCTGAACAATTCACCTCAATGCTGGATACATTTTTTACTGCTACAACTTTAGAAATTTCCTTCCTAACTTCTTTCTTTGTGCTCTGTTCTCCAAGTCAGGAAAAGGCAGACAGTGCTGAAATGGTCAACAGCTCTGCCTTTGAAAGTCACTTTGCTTCCTTCTGTGTCTGGAAATTACACCTGGATCTCAAAGCATCATTTGTTGTTTTTGATAAGAAAGTCTGATGAGAGTGAGTCCGTGGTTTGATTCACATGCTACAATTGCTGCCAAGTTTTCACATGAATATTTCAATTTAGTGATACTACTAAGCAGTATATTTTCCTTATTTAATTTCATGTCCCCAAATAAATCTTAGGAAAGTAAAAAATGTTTGCAAAATTTTCCTCCACACACTTAGAGTCCCTCCATGCTGGCAGGGTGCCCAGACTGCTGCAGAGTTAGAGCCCAGGCTGGGCTGCTGGAAACGCAACTACGGGATGGCTAAGGTGCAAATCTAGACCTTTCCTGTCTAAAAGGCACTTTTCACCCAGAAAGATAAAAACACAAATTGCAATTCCAGATACAGACAATTAAAAGCACTGTGTGTAGTTTCTCTGGATGCTCTAAAAAATTATGTGTGAATGCAAATGTCTCTCCCTTAAACATTGCTATACAATGATAATGGTTTGGGAATAGAGTGCGTATGTATATATTGAAAGCTTTGAACTAACTTTACTATACCAAATTAGTTTGTCAAAATATAATGGTGTCAAAAAATTATAAAAATGAACCAACCTTTCACTCCCTTTCAAACTGAATATTTAAAATATTAAAATTGATTAAACCCTGACCTCAGTTAAGGACTTGGTTCTGCCACTAACTGGATAACAGGAGACAAAGGATGTCAGGGTCACTTTTCTAACAGTTTGTGTGTTTATGTGCATTTTAAAAAATTATTTTCTTGTTTTTCTTTCTCCCCAGCCCCCCCCCCCCTTTTTTTTTTTTTTTGTAAAGCAACTGATTAAGTAAAGAAAAATCATCTATCTGGTTAGGGAAAACTGGCAGAATCTGAATGTCCCTCACTTTTCAGATGGAAAGGATTTGTACAAAACCTTCATATAACAATTGTAAATTGTCACCGCTGTGTAAGATCGCCAAAAAGTGAGTGAGGGCTCAGAGACACAGAGGGACTTCTAGCTCGGCTGTATCGCTTTCTTGTTCTGTGACCATGGGCATTATAAGATTTTGAAAACTGTTTCTTCATGGGAATAATACTTGTATTTATCTGAGATAATTGTTGACAAATATAAAGTAGTAAAGTCACAAAAAATGCTTATGAAGGAATCCGGAATATACTAACTTCCCACTTTTATTCATGGTCAGTATCATCGTCATCATTCTCTTCCTCCCAGGCTAGTTAACAGAAGGGTAAAAACATTTTGACCTACAAACATAAAATAGTCATATCATCCTCCAAAGTAACACAGTTAATACACTATTTCAGAAGCACCATTTTAAACACTTTTTGCCCAGAGAAAATCTTAAAGAACCCTATTGATTCGTTGTTTCACATTTTCCAGTATTCAGAGAAAATCTGTTTAGACTCCCTTGAGGATCACTGTCCACTGAGTAGAACCCAATCTTAATATCCTTTTCCCTTTCCCATCGTAATGGTGACTATGGAGTGATCTTCAGAAACCTTACCACAAATGCAACCCCAGAGATGTCTTCAAAACAAACTAAAACCCACTGTAACATACCTTGAGGAAAAAATGCCACTGGAATCAATTTTCTGTTAATAAAGTAAGTTTTTCCCCAAATATTCAAGAATAAAGTAAGTTTTTCCCCAAATATTCAAGAATAAAGTAAGTTTTTCCCCAAATATTCAAGAATAAAGTAAGTTTTTCCCCAAATATTCAAGGTGTGTAATACCTGTAAACACTTTCTCCAAAGCCACTTTCAACCCACAAATAATATTTTTATGATTAATCATAGAGAGAGAGAGCAAATATATGCAGAACTATGTCACACTCCCTCAACCGAACTTTCTGGTCATTTCCCCCGTTAGGGTTGGGAGAAGTGGGGTGGTGCAGGGGATGGAGAGAGAAGGTCCTTTGTCTGGAACTTTTCATTACTGAGGGGTTTTACCAAAGAAGCAATTCTTTTCACATGCTATGTCTCACCTTGAGTTCTTATCCGCTGGGGACATAGTTGATCAATGATGTAATTCTACAATTACTTAAGGATAGTGATTCTTTTATTCTCACAAAGGGTTTGCTGAAAATTAAAAGAAGCCTGCAGTCATTTATTTTAATCTCCCAAGATTGTTTATTGTTCCTACAAGTCAGGACAGCCTCATCTTTGGAAAACACATTCCAAGAGAAAAGTTGATAAAATGATCGCATTGTTAGATGGGTGGGGTTTTGCAAAGTAGAATCCGTTGATGGTCTTTTAAAGCAGCACTTTATATTTTATCTTATGGTATTTCTGAAGGGCATGGATGGTCATTCGGTGCAAATGATAACTGTTCATTTACCTTTAGCGACTTTGTAATCATTGAGAAGACAATAAATGTATACAAATTATAAACTTCAATAATAAGTTCTTGAAAATGTTCATTTCCTATGCCATTTCCTTCCTATGCATTGCCATACAGCTCTTCGTATGTATAAATGAGGAAGAAGATATGCACTTAAGATGATTTCTTTGAATATTATAAGCCTCCCTGCTTCCAATACAATTAATCACCTTCCCATGTGTGATGGAAACTGCAAAATAATTTTTTTCCTTGTGTTATAAAAATATCCCTTGATTGTCAACGTTTAGTTTTTAAGTGCTTTGATCTACTTTGAATGTGAAGAGTGCAGGATCCCCAAACTAAGTGGGTGGCCTCCACCCTATGGTGTGAGAAAAAGCTGTGAATTTTCCCCCTTATTTTTTATGTCCATGAATTTCTTATTTAGAGGAAAATTTAATACACAATTGGTACCTTTGCAGTTAGCTCACCCAAATGTTATTTGTTTAAGAGGTATTTGATGTCCAACATACCCAGTGATTTTTTTTTTTTTTACAAGACTTATTTAAGCTCTTTTCCTAGGAAAAAGATGTTGCCTTTCTGCCAAGGGCATATTATCTTCAAAAACTGGCATTTTTAGCCTTTTTTCCGCAACTTAAATTTTCCACATCTTAAATTGTCTCAGGTCTGTGAACTGCAGATTGGGAGAATTAGAAAAGATCTTCCTTCCTAGTAGCTGACATTCCTTGCTTAGGAAACTTTACACAGTCTCCCTCACTTGATGGAAAAAGCCATCATTAAGCATTAATGGGAGAACAGCAAAATCTTCAAAATCTGACTCATTTTAGATAAACACTTTCTAGCTTTCAAATCTATTCTAAGCCACTATAATGCTTACCATGTTTAAAATGGAAAGAAATACTTTCCGAGGTAAATATCCAATGAACTGAAATCAAAAGAAATCCAGTTATGATGAAAATATCGAAGGAAAAGGACTAAATGAACTTTCAAACCCTCTAAAGAGAGAGTAGTTCACCTGTTATAACACATGTAAGGAGGTGAATAAATTGTGTCAACTAATTTCCCAAATACAAGATCAACTCTCATATCTATAGGGGAGGTAATTAATTGAACCATGACCCCAGCAATAAAATTCAGCACATCTCTGAAGAGGAATATTAACGTGGTTTGGGAGAGAATGTGCTTGAGATATTAATGTTTTAAGAACCAAGTTGTGGTTTCTTAGGCTACAATTGCATGGCTACATTTGCTGTGCCAAGAATAGAGTTTCATACTCTCCGAAAACAGCATGACTCCAGTGAAATGTTTGGTAGGAGATCCCAATCATGTAAGATACTGTGCAATTATGTCTGTTTCCTTCCTGTCCCTAAATTCTACCAATACCAAGTGCTTTTGGAACAGTGTGATCAGCACTTAGATAAAGGTAGTAAGGGCCCACCAGTCCTTGGATATTCTCCTGGGCTTCATGAAAGAAAAGTCTGCAGCAGGTAAAGACTGGGGTCAATGGCTCCCTCAGTCCAAACTGGATGGCCTTGGGAGCAGGCCACTCATGAAAATTTGGCTACAGAGATATGTTAGCCGTCTTTGTAACCAGCACTTTAAAAATAAAATAAAATAAAATAAAATAAAAAGATTCTTCAAGAGTACTCATGCAGGCCTCAGTGTTAATGTCTGCTCTTGGACTTGAAAACATTCTTGCCCCCTCCATAAACATTCTTTGCCACTGCTGAAAGCTGTTGAATGCTTGTCAGGCTTATTCAAAATTTGATGACCTTAATGGAAACCCCCAAAGATGACAACAGATAAAGAATAAAACCAGGACATATCACTGGTAAACACAGTCAATGCATCCATTTCTTGCTGTTTAATTAATCATCTCGAGCTAAGAGCTTAGAAATTCCATTCAGATTTAGACATTCTTTCAAGAGTATGTGTCTGATTTCCAAATTACCAGCCCGATAGTTCTGACTAATGTAAAATAATGCACTACTTTGCTTCAGGCAAAGTCAAGTACTTGATTTTCATAGAACCAACTTTTGATTAACTGTTCTGTGGATGTGTTTATCTACCATGACCTTTAGCTGATCTGTTCCAAACTGGTCAGGAAGAAAGAAGTGGTCTTAGAGGAAGCAAAGTCTGTTGTAAGTAACTCTGAACTGGAGTGTCAAGAAATCTTTCATTTCTTCTGTTCATGATTTTTGATAATTTATCTTCCCTGTGTCTTATTTTCTCATTCTGTAAAAAGAAGGAAATTTAAAAAATGGCATCTTACAGGGATCAAAGATGCTAGGAAAGATGAAAAAGGAGTAAAAATGTCATTCCTGATGGACCTCAAGGGCATTATGCTTAGTGACAAAAAAGTAAATGGCAAAAGATTTTGTGCTGTTTGATTCCATTTATATAACATTCTTAAAAGAACAAAATTATAGAGATGGAGAACAAATTGGTGGTTGCCAGGGTTGATGATGCTGGGATATGACTATAAGAAGGTGACCTGAGGGGGTCACAGAGTGACCTCTGTAGTAACAGAGCAGTTCTGCATCTTAGTTGCACTGGTAGTTACCCAAATCAATACACTAGATAAAGTTGCATAGAATTTCACACACACACACGTACACATACAAACATACAAGTTAATACATGTAAAAAATGGTGAAAATTAAACAAGATCTGCAGTACAGCTAAGAGTCAAACAATTGATGTTCTAACAACATCAGTTTCTTGGTCTTGATATTGTACTGTGGTTATACAAAATGTTATCATTAGGGGAAGCTGGGTGAAGGGTACACTGGACTCTGTGTATTATTTTTGTAACTTTCTGGGAATCTATAGTTATTTCAAAATAAAACTTTAAAAATGTTACTATGTAACTGACCTTAGGATTCTTCTTAACCAATCCCATGTTTCTTGTGTGTATGATTACAATAAAAATAAAAGTAGAAATTTTTTTTCGAAAAAGAGAAAGTGGTGAGAGAGTGGCAAATGTTACATTGAGTGGGATGAGTCACAGCAAAACCATGAGACACAGTTCTCCTCTTGTAACTTAACTTTGCATAAAAGTGAATACAATGACTCCTTGTTTAACACCACTCTGAACTTAAAAGCAAAATTCTTAGGAAGAGCCTTTTGAAATCTAAGACTTTTGTAAGTTGAGATGCCATGGAACATTTGTTCCATGGGCTGCCTCACAAAAACAAAGAATTTGTAGTAAAGTAAGTTTGAAAATGTTAAACATAATTTTTTTCCCTGGCTCTCCTTTCAAAATGATATTTTTAAAAAACACATACCTTTGAAAAACAGACTCCAGACTTCTACTTCCTGAAATAGTAGATGGGATGATGCAGATGATTTGGACCAACTCTATGCTAAGACAACTTGAAATCTAGGCAATACATACACACACGTATCATTGTCATCTTCATTATCATCATCATCTAATTGAAGGCATTGGAAAGCTCTTAATGCAGTAAAGGCCAAGATCCAAGAGAAAGCAGAAACAGAGAGATGAAATTTACCCTAAGGCAGAGGCCAGTACTGGAAGAGGGAGGAGAGTTCTCTAAAGAGAACTTGAAAAGGTAGTCAGGGCCTTTGCCAACTTCATGTAGTGAGTGGGAGAAAAATGGAAGTCCAGGGTCCACCCAGAAGAAGCTTCTGGATAACCTTCCATGCTTTAGATTAAGACAGGCAAGTACTATATCCTGGGAGTAAGGGTGGATGAAAAGTGAGATAGCCTTACAAGAACTGAAGTCTGTTTTATGATTATCTCAGTCCTTGAAATTGATCCTAGGATGCTGATACTTCTGGCCACCTGCTATAAAGAAAAATAAACCTTCCCTCTTTACCTAGGTTAAAGATAAAGTCTTAAATCATGTTTATACTTTTTTATATACATGAGACAGTCAATCAAACATATCAAGGCACAGAGAAGAATAAGAAAAGAAAAATAGAAACAGACCCAAAGGGGCTCCAGATAATAGTTACCAAGCACAGGATTTAAAATAACAGTGCTTAAATGGTTAAGGAGATTACAAGAAAAGATAAGAAATTTTGATGAATAGTTGGGACCTGTAAGGATAACTAAAGGGAAATGTTACAGCTGAAAAGTGCAATAGCTAAAATTAGAAACAGTGGAAGGACTGAAGCATATCAAAGAGTAAGAGAGAGTCAGTGAATTGAAAGATAGATTTAAAAAAATTCAGAAGGAGGCATAGAGAGAAAAAAAAGGATGAAAAATATAGAAGAAAGGGTAAGAGACAGAAGTTCTAACATAGATGTCATGAGGTTCCTTTTAACAGAATAACAGAATGAGAATGATGTAGATACGTTATATGTAGAGGCCTTAACTGACCATTTTCCAAACTGGCAGAAAATATCAAGCTAGAGATTCAAGAAGCAAGATAAATTCAGAGAAAACTACATCAGAGAAAATGGCTGAAAACCAAGGACAATGAGAAAATCTTAAAAGAGACTAGAGGAAAAAAGAAACACTAATTTTGGAGAAGGAACATTAAATTCACAGTTGCTGCCTTGAAAATTAAAAAATAATAAAATGATAAAATAAAATAAAAATGATGAAAACCAGAAGATAATAAAAGAAATGCTGAAAGTTATCCTCCAACCTAGAATTCTATATTGGGTGAAAATATTCTTCAAGAATGAAGACATGAAAACAAAATAAAGACAATTTCAGACCAAGAACCCCACCAAAACAAACAAAAAACCCAGGGAATTTGTCACTAGTAAACCTGAACTAAAGGGGATATTAAAGATATTTTTCAGGAAGAAGGAAAATGATTCCAGGAAGGAGCAAAAAGCAAGAAAAGACAAATATGTCTGTAAATTGAAATGCATCTTGACTATACCAATCTATAATAATAACACTTGAATAGAATATGAAATATTCCAGGCACGGTGGTGCACACTTATAATCCCAGCACTTTGGGAGGTTGAGGCGGGTGGATCACTTGAGGTCAGGAGTTTGAGACCAGCCTGGCCAACATGGCAAAACCCCATCTCTACTAAAAATATAAAAATTAGCAGGGCATGGTGGCATGCACCTGTAGTCCCAGCTACTTGGGAGGCTGAGGCAGGAAAATCGCTTGAACCTGGGAGGCAGAGATTGTAGTGAACTGAGATTGTACCACTGCACTCCAGCCCGGGTGACAGAGCAAGACTCTGTCTCAAAAAAAAAAAAAAAGAAACATGTATGCAATTAAAATAAATGACAACAACAGCAATAAGTTAGAAGGGAGTGAAAAGAAGTCTTTGCATTAACTGAGATGAGGCAAATAGTACTGCTTTATATCATATTTGAGTAAGTCAGGAAAGCCAGCTGCAATCTCTAGTTAAGCTGTAAAAAAATACTGAAAGAGTATTAACCATCACACTCATATTCTATTTCATAATCAAAATAGAATAAATTTTAAATATTCCATAAAAGCAAAAGAATACAAGGATGAAGAAAAAAGAAATATAGAAACAGGTAGAAGTAGAAAGCTAATAATAGAATAATAAATTATGCCCTAAATATATCAGTATTAATAGTAGCATAGTGATTGTAAACTGCGTTCTTAGGGACTGACAATAATAATAGCCATTAATTTATTGAAGTAATACTGTCTGCTAACTACTTAACATGAAGTAACTCATTTAATCCTCAGAGTATTCATACCCAGCAAAGACTGGTATTATCCTCACTTTAAAAATGAGGAAACATAGGCACAGACAGGTTAAATAACTGTCCCAGGATTACCCAGCAGGTCTGGAGCACAGCTGGAGTTTGAAACCATGTGTTTAACTTTGAGTGTGATATTCTAACCACCATGTTGTACTCTATGATCCTGCCTCTCCTGTGGTAGCACAAAGAAAGATCTAGACTTGTCTGACATGAAAGAAAATAGATTGTTTCCGACTTCAGGCATTTCCTTCAGATTAGATAATTAAGCCACCAATACATTAAAACTTAAAAAAAAAAATATCGAGAGAAGCTTGGTTGCCACGTATATTAAAAGTCTTAAGAAATTTCATTCTTGGATGGAGCATTTGCACATTTCTGAAGGCATCCCAAGAACAAAATAAGTATAGAAAAAGAAATAGATAAACAGAGATGCTCATTGCAGGCTTATCTGTGACAGTGAAAAGATTAAATGGTGTGAATGTATCATTAATGATGGCACATTTAGTGAAATAATATGTGGCTAGTAAAAGGGTATTATAAGTAAAAGCAATATATATATATAAATAGACACACACACATATATAAAATAAAAAGTTATATTAAGTGGAGGGGAAAGTAAACAAGAGAGCATATGCCAGAATTACCACAAACTGGTACAATTCCAAATTCCTATGTATTCTTGACAAAAATCCTCAGAGGAGAAAAAGAACTATGCAAAATATTATACATTCTTGAAGGAAATACACTGAAATATTAGAACTGTAGCATGTATATTTGGGTTGCAGGATCAGAAATGCATTTGCACCTCTTTTTGTATTTCCCAGTTCTCCTTGGGGCTTGCATTAGGATTGACATGTAAGTTAATTCATATAAAAGTTGTTTGGCTGGGCGCGGTGGCTCACGCCTGTAATCCCAACACTTTGGGAGGCCAAGGCGGGTGGATCACAAGGTCAGGAGATTGAGACCATCCTGGCTAACATGGTGAAACCCCGTCTCTACTAAAAATACAAAAAAAAAAAAAAAGAAAAAAAATTGGCCTGGCGTGGTGGCAGGCGCCTGTAGTCCCAGCTACTCGGGAGGCTGAGGCAGGAGAATGGCGTGAACCCGGGAGGTGGAGCTTGCAGTGAGCCAAGATCGCGCCACTGTACTCCAGCCTGGGCGACAGAGCGAGACTCTGTCTCAGAAAAAAAAAAAACAAACAAAAAACAGTTGTTGTTTGAAATGAAGACACTTTCTGTTATCTGATGGGGGGGATGTGCTTTTACTGAGTGTGTTTAGAAAAGGACTCATTAACCAAAGAGGGCAGAGCTCTTGCTGCGATGTAACCTTCTCTTCCCCCACCAAGTGGCTGAGGCTCATTCATCTTACCCTTTTGCCTCTAGTGTTGAAGGAACTGAAGGTAAGGCCACATGGTTCCAGGCTGATGGAGCTCAGCAGTGTTCAGAAGCAGCTGCTTTAAGGAAAGACCTGCTCTGGGGCCTCATGGATGGCATGAGTAGAGAGGAAAGAAAACATTCGAGAAAAAAAGACATCATCAACATATGTGAGGCCGATGCTTTCTTTGCAACTTCAAGTGATGTTTTTGTGGGATCACTAGTCTATCCATCTGTAGCCATGCATCCAGCAAATTCAGTGTCTGTCACATGGAAACACTATGCTAGGGGCCCAGAGGGGAGAAAATGAGTTTAAGGAACAGATAAAGATTTTGTCCCAGATACCAATCAATCATGAAAAAGGGGACTTCACTCCCTTTGTTTACCAAGGTCCATTTCAGTTTCCCTGTCTACTGCACACATTATATCATTTAGATGTTTGGCCTTCCTGAGAATCCAAGAACCCACTGGAAAATAGTGATGTCTTTCTGAAGGTAGTTTCTCAAAGTGTAGTCTATGCAGGAAGGAGCGGAGGGACAGTAGCTCTTCTTTATCTCAAGGGTTCTTTTGTTGGACACTTTGAGGGGTCCTTGGTTAGGGTTGTTGTGAACTTGGCTGGGACAAAATACATCTTTATTTTTACAAACTCCTAACTCAAACATAGCATTTTCTTCTATCATAAATATAGAAAAGAAATGGCAGTAGTATTAGAAGTATGTGTAACTTTCAGCCAGGCATGGTGGCTCACGTCTGTAATCCTATCATTCTGGGAGGCGGAAGTGGGCAGATCACCTGAGCTTAGGAGTATGGGACCAGACTGGGCAACACGGCAAAAATGTGTCTCTACAAAAAAAATACAAATATTAGCAAGGTGTGCATCTGTAGTCCTAGCTACTTGGGAAGCTGAGGCAGGAGAATTGCTTGAGTCCAGGAGGCAGAAGTTGCAGTGAGCCAAGATCGCACCACTGCAATCTAGCCTGGGTGACACAGTGAGATCTTGTCTCAAAAAGAAAAAAAAAAAAAAAAAAGGTGTAACTTTCTCACCAGTTGATTGAAATCATGGATAGCTTCAAATCACATTATAGTGCTTACAAATGTACCAAAATATTGTGTATGCTCATCACTACCCTGAAATTACGGTCCTTGGGCTTGGAAATAGGTCATGTTATTTAATGAGTTTAATGAGTTAATAAAGAATCATAACTGTTATTACTTACAATTTTTTAAAGAAGCATTTTGATAACTATATTAACCAAAATTCTCCAGAGAAACAGAATGGTTGGCAAGCTGGAGACTTAAAAGAGCTGACGGTGAAATGACTTTCCAGCCCAAAGGTAATCAGGCAGGAAGGATTTCCACTTACTTGGGGGAGGGTCAGCCTTTTGTTCTCTTCAGGCCTCAACTGATTGGATGAGGCCCCATTCACATCAGGGAGGGCAATCTACTTTACTCAGTCCATCAGTTTAAATACTAAACCTATCCAAAAACACCTTTACAGAAACACCCAGAATGTTTGACTAAATACCTGGGCATTCTGGGATCCAGTGAAGTTGACATAAAATTAACCATTACAAGTCCACCTGTTGTTAACTTGGAACACATACGCATCTCCTTAAGATGTATTCAATTAATCACCACACGAAGAGAGTAGCAAGGTTATAATTCTGCCTGACGTGATACAGCTCTCCTGCTCACAGTAAAAAATGTGCTAACCCTTTCCCAAGAGGAGGAGATAAAGCCCTTGAGTAATGTTTACTCTTCTCCTTGATAGTCTGTACCCCAAAACAGTGATATAAAACCAATACATTATATATTTCTTGAGAAGGGAATAATAGAAGGAAGAAAACACAGAAATTTGCCCTATATCTGTGTGCACATACATACACACAAGTAAATTCAGAACAAAATAAGGGGGAAATATTCATGACAATTACCGTCTTCATTTCCGTAACAGGTCATGTAACTGTAACTGCTATTTACAACTCCCTTTTCCCACTATTCATTATGTATTCTCTTTGCCTTCAGCAATCAGATCAGCTAGTCATGGTTCTTTACTTGGTGGAATAATCCAAGCCTTCATTCCTGAAGGGTCTGGGCCATTACTAGTCCTGCCTGAAGTGGGTGGTTATAGTTTCTCATTGACCTTAATGACAAGGCATGGTAATACTAAAGACACTCTAAGGGATCTCCTATGTTCCAAACATACTCTTCCTTCCCTCCAAGTGGTCCCATTTTCCCTTACTCATCAGGATCAATCACCCCTACCAGCAGAGTAACTCTCTTCTATGCCCGTTCATTTAGCATTATGAGGAGTACAAAGTGGGAGAATGGCAATCTTAAGTTCCAGTTCAATGAAATCATTGTGTGTCTCCTGGTAGAAGCATTCTTCCCTTCCCAGGAGCTGATATGGTTTGGCTATGTTCCCACCCAAATCTTATCTTGAATTGTAACTCAAGATGAGATTTGGGTGGGGACACAATTCCCATGCGTCATGGGAGGAACCCAGTGGGAGGTGATTAAATTATGAGGGGCGGGTCTTTCCTGCACTGTTCTTATGATAGTGAATGAGTCTCAGGAGATATGATGGTTTTAAAAATGGGAGTTTCCCTGCACAGGCTCTCTCTCTCTCTTTGCCTGCTGCCATCCATGTAAGATGTTACTTGCTCCTCCTTGCCTTCTGCCATGATTGTGAGGCCTCCCCAGCCATGTGGAACTGTGAGTCCATTAAACTTCTTTCTTTTGTAAATTGCCCAGTCTTTATTAGCAGTGTTAAAACAGACTAATACAGTAAATGAGCTAAGACCTCTAGGTCAAAGGACATAAGGTCATCGGAGCAGAAAGCAAAGGTTTTGCTAGTGGGTCACTAAGGATAATAGTGAGTGGTGTTATTTTCTCCCTTTGATTTGCAGGCCCATCAGTTCTGGCTATGAGAAAAACAGGACCATGTATTGGAAGCTGATTCAGAGCCTACACAGCCTTCTGGAGAATCTTACCCCAGCCCTACAAGATATTGCCACCTAGCTGACACCGCAACTGAGTCTTCAAAATGCCATTCCACTGTTTTATCAAACCAGTTGTTTCAAGATGGAGGGAAACAAGATAAGACCAGTGAATTCCATGAGCATGGGCCCACTGCAGCACTTCATTTGCTGTGAAGTGAGTTCCTTGATCAGAAGCAGTTTTTTATGGAATACCATGATGGTGGATAAGGCAATTCTTTAGGTCCACGGATGGTAGTTTTGGCCAGAAGCATTGCATGCTGGGAAGACAAATCTGTATCTATGGCATCTATTCCAGTAAGAAAAAACACTACTCCTTCCATGATGGAAGTGGTCCAATGTAATCCACCTGCCACCAGGTCAATCACCTGGTTGGTTTGACTCGGCAATAGGTCTTGATATTGAATGAGTCAATAAGGATACATAACTGTTACTATTCACAAATTTTAAGAAACTACTTTGACAGCTATATTTCAATATAATTGCCTTTAACAGAACAAATCCACTGGGCGTGGTGACTCATGCCTGTAATCCTAGTACTTTGGGAGGCCGAGGCAGGTAGATCACCTGAGGTCAGGAGTTCTAGACCAGCCTGCCCAATATGGTGAAACCCTGTCTACTAAAAATACAAACATTAGCTGGGCATGGTGGCATGCGCCTGTAATCCCAGCAACTCAGGAGGCTGAGACAGGAGAATCTCTTGAACCCAAGTGGCAGAGGTTGCAGTGAGTCAAGATCTCACCATTGCACTCCAGCCCGGACAGCCTGGACAACAGAGCAAGACTCCATCTCAACAAACAAACAAACAAAAAAATAAACAACAACAACAAAAAACAGAGCAAATTATTGGTAAAATACTGGATGTATCTTATCTTTGATTACCATTACAGATTAATTTAGAATAAGGCAATATCTTTTGTATTTTCTTACTGGCTAGGCAATTGGGAATAGTCTTCTATAAGTGGTGCTAACGAGACTATTTTATTTTTCTTTTCTCTCCACTCAGCCATGTCCCCAATATTTTGGACGTGAGGTATGAAAATATGTACCTTATTTCTACTCCCCCCAATTGTTCTATTGAATCTAGTTCTACTGAAATAGTTACATCTCTGTTGCTGCATTCCAATCATGAGCTTGATTGTAATCTCAGCATTTTCGGCATAGTAGAACAAGGAAGAGCTTTCCATCAGAAGTGATCACAGGAGACATTGTTCATTAGTTCAACTGCTATTTTTCAGAGCACACCCTGAAAGTCAGGAGCAATACCAGGTAATTTAGGGCTTCAAGAATGGATGAAACATGGCTACAACAGTAAAGGAGCTTAATCAAGCAAGAGACACAGGCATGTAGAAGGCCCTGGGAACCCAAAAAATGGAGCAGGAGACTCTGTCTGGCACAAGGAAGGTGGCTTTGTGGATGGAGGTACATTTACACCTGGTCTGTAAGAATGGGTATGGTTTCGCATAGTAGAAAAGGGACAAGGGAGAAGGACTGGATACAAAAGAAGGGGATTAGTGGTGGAGCAATTACAATTAGAGGAGGCAATAAAAGGAGTAGGGACATAGTGTATTTTAGGGAACACAACCAGTGTCTATGGAGCTAGAACAAAAATTATCAGGGTAAGAAGATGAAGTTAGGTGTTGCTGGAAAGGTAGGATGCTGTGGAGACTGGACTTGGGATTTGACAACTGAAAGCCATTAATAACTTCTAGGCAGGGGAATAACATGATCAGATGTGTGTTAGAAAGATGACTCAGGAGACCACATATTTAAGGAAAACAATGGAATCACAATATCCTGGGACTCATCTGAATTTGGGGAAACAAAAAGAGAGAGAGAGAAAGAAAAGAATCAAAGATACCTTTTGAATGTCTAGCTTAGGTGAGAGGTTTGGTGACATCCCTAATGGGGGAAAGGTCAAGTTAGAGGCAGAGAATCAAGGTCTGGAGATCAAGAGAGATCTTGAGTCTGGGAAAATAAAGGTATGAGTCATCTACATGGAAGTGATAGTTAAAGCTATGGGAATGAAGGAGCTTTCCTGGGAGAACGTCTAGACTTGTGATGTGAAGAGCCTTGAGGACAAAATCCGGGGGAGCACTAACGGGTAAGAGTGGTGCCAAGAAAGATGAGTCAGTGAGGGAAACAGAAGGAGAGGTGGCAGAGAATCCTACGGAGAATCAAGAAATGCTATAAGAGATTAGGAGGCAAACTCAGAGCAGCAAGGTGGGTGGGAGAATTGCAATAAGAGCTTCCAAAGTGGTTGTGGAAGCTAAGATTAGAAATTTGAATTCTGGGCTGGGCGTGGTGGCTCATGCCTGTAATCCCAGCACTTTGGGAGGCTGAGGCGGGCAGATCACCTGAGGTCCGGAGTTCGAGACCAGCCTGACCAACATGGAGAAACCCCATCTCTACTAAAACTACAAACTTAGCCGGGCCTGGTGGCGCGTGCCTGTAATCCCAGCTACTCCGGAGGCTGAGGCAGGAGAATGGCTTGAACCTGGGAGGTGGAGGTTGCTGTGAGCCGAGATCGCACCATTACCCTCCAGCCTGGGAAACAATAGTGAAACTCCGTCTCAAAAAAAAAAAAAAGAAAAGAAAAGAAAAAGAAAAAGAAAAAAGAAATTTGAATTCTGGAGGTGAAGTGACATTGTCCACATGAGGACAACATCTGGGTGCTGTTGTGGGAAATGTTGAGATGAGATGTAGGTGAAAAGATCTAGAAATTCAAAGTCAAGGGTGATTCAGTTCCTCCAAGAAGAGGTTTACAGGAGGTTATGCACTGCTTGAGAGGAGCACATAGATGAGATGACAAGTCACTTGCTTTCAGAGGCCTGCAGACCAAGGTGGCACCTGCATTTTCCCCACAATGGAGTGGCAAGATGAAGAAAGACCCTCCAACATGAAAGTTTGTTTTCCGGTTGGTTTATTGCAATATTGCAGTTGGTGCTCCTTGTGACTGTGAGATAGTCAAGGCTAGAGAAAGGTAATATACCCAAGGTAGAGTTTGTTCAAATCTATTTGGTTAGTTATGGGCCAAGCCATAGCCTTGGCTTCCTGACCACTAAGCTCTCAGCCACCTAAGAAGCCATCTTCTTCTGAAGCCCATTCCTATCAAGAGCCTATTCCCATCATTTGGTATGATGGTGAGCTATCCAGGGACATGCATGAAGAGGCAAATCTCTTTCCAAGCTCCATCTTCTGTAGAAGCCAAGCTTCTGGTCCTGCTCTTATCTCTTTCATGAACATTCGCCAGTCGCCAGTCCCTGCTGTCATTCTTGCTCCCCACAGTCTCTATCTGGCCCCTCAGCCAGGTTCCCTTTGAAATATAAGTTATATTGTAGCACTCCCCTGCTTAAAACTCTATTGTGGTTTCCCATCATGCTTAGACTAAAGCTGAGGGTCAAGGCCATGACCTAAAGGCCTTGCCATAATCTGTAGCAGTGGATCTCAATGTAGGGTGATTTCACATCCACCCCCAAGATACTTGGCAATGTCTGGAGACATTTTTGTGGGGAGAGGTTGCTAATAGCATCTAGTGAGTATAGGCCAGGGATGCTGCTAAACATTCCACAATACATAGGACTCGCCCACCATCTACAACGACAAACAATTATCTAGCCCCAAATGCCAATGGTGTCAAGGTAGGAAGACCCTGCTCTACAGGGCCCTCATACTCTAGTCCTGCCTATCCTGCGTACCCTCGCTGACGCATTCCTCCTGGGTCACTCTCTTCCTGGCCAGCCATGCTTTCCTCAGATGCACCATTGCTACCTTAGGACATTTTGTACCTTCTTTCTCTGATGCCTCCCTTAAATGTTCGCCAGGCTTGCCCCTTCTCACTATGCAGGTTTCTGCCAAAACGCTGCTCCTTAAGGCTTTCTCTAATTCTATAATCTAAACTAGCTCCTCCTCTCCCACTGCCCTCCTGCTTTCTTCACAGCACTTTGATCATCTGAAATGCTATGACTTAATGGCCTCATTTTGTCTTTATCATCTGTCTTCTTTGCTGGGAGGTGAGCTCCCTGAGAGCACGGCTTTGTCCCATCCCCAGAGCAACACCAGCACTTGGTCACTCAAGAGATAGCTACCAATTAAGTAAAGGGAAGAATGCCTGTCTGGGGCCTGGCTCCCTAAGATGCTGATCCTGGGGTGCAATGACAGGTGATCCCTGACTCTCTTAATACTTGTCCAACAAGGACTCTTCAATTCGATTTTGAAGCTGTTTGGCCTCACATTTGCCTAACACCCACCCAACACAGCATAGGAAGGCCATTGGATCCAAAGGGTTACAAGTCATAGGACCAAATGCCAGGCATCTTGGATGAGCCTGCTTTGGTCAAAGAACCTTCACTGCATTCTCCTTCACTCTGGACTTTGGGTTTTCCCATTCGTAGGTTGGGTAGCATGACCAACCTCAAACACTATATTCAAGTGCAATTTCCAACCTTGTTTGGACTGCATCACGCAAATCACACGCGTGCATGAGAGTACACATACAGGGTCACAGACATGTTATCATATAGGGCACAGATCCTCTTTTAGCGAGCCAACCACAGTGTTGGTCAAACTACTTCTATTACAACATAAATGCAACACAAATAGAAGCAAGTCTCTGTAGTCTGAGAGTTGAGGAAAGGTGAGCCTGGTGGAAGCTCTTCAGAATGTCCCATGGGAACCTAGTGCTCCCAAGCACGGTAGGTTTGGGGTACGATTTAATTCATTTACAGTGGAAACATTTTACAGCATCACATGAAGTTTTCTTTTATAAAGTAAATTTCGAACCCACCCATCCTCATAACTTCTGATCTCCTGTCAGTACCAGTTTTCTTTTTTCTTTTCTTTTCTTTCTTTCTGAAGAGAGCTCTCCCTAGGGTAAAAAGTAAAAACAGCTTTTCCTGGAAAAGTTCATGCTACCCTCATTTACCTTTTGCATAACAAAAGCCCAGACTCTAATTCTGAATAGCTGTTTTGTGTAGTTGAACCAGGTGTCCCGCTTGGAGAGACTGAACATTGGAAGTCAGAGAAATGCCAATTTGCTGTGTTTCAAAATACTTTGTTTCAATTGCTGCCAAAGCCTTGGGGCAAAGTGCTATAATCTATTTCCAGTTGTAGCTTTTCAGCTGGCTCAGCCTATTTTTAAAAAAATTTATTAACATGCCCAAGTGACAGTATCACTTATTAACCTTATTGATCTGGGAAAAATTTTATTAACTATAAAACATATTCATTATTTGGGGTTAGTACTAGTGACTTCTTGACAGCAAAGTCTTAGAAGGTGAAAACTGATTTATAAACACATAGCAAACATGCTAATTAAAATACATCAGTGATGTATGTCTATAGATTAAATAATCAGATGATATTAAGTGAAACGGAGAAAGGTACATTGCCACTGTATTTGAAGTAGACTACTGACACATCTGATTACAACATATTTTCAATTTAGAGTGTGAGAGAGACATTTTACCATTGTCAGAGTCACATCACCTCTGGTCGATCCAGTCCTATATTTTTCTGAAAGTGCCGCATTTGCAAAGAAAGATCTTAAGGAAAAGGCAGCATATGGTTTGCTAACTACCAGAGACATGAAAGGCTTTCAGATAAATGCTTAAGTCTCATTCATTCAACAAATATTTTCTGAGGATTTACTAGGGGCTAGGTATGGCTGCAGATGCTGAATCTGCAAAGTAAACATATATACTTATGTGAACACAGTATTCAGCACCTGGGGCCCTGCACTGGGATTTTACCAGAATTCTTAGACAGCATTTGGATAAGCTTATTCCTCATAGATCTCTGCTTTCTCTCTCCAAAGGATGAAGCTGAAGACTGGAGAAGTGTATACAATGGAAAGGAATGGGATCTGTAGTCAAAGATGTGGAATCAAACTTTGACACTTGACAAACTGAGTTGGGCAAATGGTTTTACATCCTTGAGTCTCAGGATCTTTCTTTATAAAGTAACCCAACCTCATCAGGATGGAGTCATGGCAAAACAAGGTAGGGTATATACATTGCTGGTGGAATGCAAAGTGGTACAGCCACAGTGGAAAACAGTTTGATTGTTCTTCCAAGAGTTAAAGCTACCGTATGACCCAGCAATTCCACTCCTACCTACATACTGAAAACAATTAAAGACAGATGCTCAAACAAATACAGGTACTCCTATGTTCATGGCAGCATTATTCACAAGAGCCAAGAGATGAAAACAACCCAAACGCCCAATAATAGATGAATGGATAAAGAAAATGTGGTATATACAGACAATGGTGTATTATTCAGCCCTGAAAAGGAATGAAATTTGGATACATGCTACAATGTGGACGTACCTCAAAAACATTACACCCACCAAAAGAAGCCAGATGCAAAAGACCATGTACTGCATGGTTCTATTTATATGAAATATCTAGAATAGGAAAATCCACAGGAACAGAGAGTAGATTGGTGGTTGCCATAGGCTGTGGGAGAGGGAATAAGGAGTGATTTTTCATGGCCACAGAGTTCCTTTCAGGTGATGCAAACGTTTTGCAAGTAGATAGAGGTAGTGGTTGTACAACATCGTGAATGTACTAAATGCCATTGAAATGTCCACTTTTAAAATGATAAAGATTATTTTTGAATTTCATCTGAGTTGAAAAAAAATGAGTGTATATGAAAATATTCCATATATGTTTTTAGTGACTTACCCAGGGTCACTCAGGTGGTTGGAAGCTGGGTGGATAAAAGGCTATGTAGAGAGGTCAGAGGGAGTCTGAATCTTCTAGTGACTCATTCTATTTATTTATTAATAATCGAGCAATAAAAGTATATATTTGTGAACATCATGATGCTTTGATACATGTATCCCTTGTGGAATGGCTAAATCAAGCTAATTAACATATGCATCACCCTACTTCTCATATTTTTTTGTACTGAGAACACTTGATATTTACACTTTTAGCAATTTTTATGTATAAAACATACTGTTATTGACTAGACTCACCATGCTGCACAATAGATCTCCAGAACTTATTCCTGCTGTCTAACAGAAATTTTGTATCCTTTGACCATCATCTTTCCCAACTCTCATCCCCAGCCTCTGGTAACCACCATTCTACTCTGTGCTTCTACGAGTCTGACTTTTTCAGATTCCACGTATGAGTGAGATCATGTGGTATTTGTCTGTCTGTGCCTGGCTTATTTCACTTAACACAATGTCCTCTCTTTTTCAAGGCTGCTTAGTATTCCATTGGGTACATATACCACATTTTCTTTATCCATTGATGAATCTTTAGGTCGATCTCCTAACTTGGCCATTGTAAATAATGCTACAATGAGCATGGGGGTGCAGGCATCTCTCTGACATACTAATTTTATATCCATCTAGTGACTCTTTCTTGACAGAGAAAAACTTTTCTCTGAACCTCCCCCAAATTTTCCTTCATGTCTCACTGGCCAAAACGAGGTCACATGACTATTCCTAAATCAGTCATGACAGACAAATGGAGGGGGTTGTCGTTAGACCAGTTAGGCTCTGTTGAGCTTGGAGGAAGGTCAGCTTCCCTGGAAACTCTGGCTGCATGTGTGAGAGTGTCTGTGTCTGTGTATGGGGGCGGGGGGTGTAGATAAGGGAAAAGAAACAGTGTCGTCTTAGGACAAGGTAGAGGCATAAGGAGGCCACTTAGGCAACCCTCAACGATGCTGGTAGCAGAGCTGTCTTTGTGGCTAATCCCTTTGCGCCCATATGGTGGCCAAGTGTGCGTACTTCGGAGGCACACATTTTGTGCTATGGAAAAAGGCTGAACTTCCCCATAAAGACTCAGAAACACCTGGCAAATCTAAAGGACAGTCAAGAAGGAGATGTAAAACAGATACAAAACTGGATACAAAATATGGTGACTGCGTTAAGAAGACCTCCCATCGGAGACAGCTTTACAAAAGAGACGAGAGTAGGAGAATGATTTAGGGAGAGAGGTGGGTGGTGAACACGGTGGGCCCTTGGGGAGACAACACCTGAGAAGTCCTGGCTTGCAACTCCTACTCTGGAGGTGACCCTGGAAAAGTCTGGATTTACCCTGAATGAACTGAAGTCTCCCCGAGCTTCATTTTTCTCATCTGTGAAAAAAGGGTAGAGATGCCTTCCTCACAGAGACACTGAAAGAATTATACTTGAAGGTGGAGAAAAAATACTGCCTAATTTATGGTAAGATTAGAGACTGTTTAGTCTCTAGTCTTGACTGTCATCCCAAAATGACATGATTAAACATGGGTTTTCACTTTATAATAAATATTGTTTAGTAATAGATTAATATACCGACGGGCTTGAAAACAGTTCAAATATATTGAAAGAATAAAAGAAAAGAAAGAAAGAAAAAGAGTGAGAGAGAAAGAAAGAGAGAGAAGGAGGGAGGGAGGGAAGGAAGGAGGAAGGGAAGAAAGAAAGAAGGAATGAAGGAAGGAAGGAAAAGAAATTATCCCTTGAATGCCTGACTACCTTCACACCCAACATAATTGGAAGCAGAAATTCTGACTGGACACTGAGTTCCTCAAAATCCCCCAAATGGAGTAATCACTGTTGGTTCCCTGCCCAGCTCCAACAGCACCCTGCCATCCTTAGAAATCTCCAACACATACACCATAGACTTGGCTCAGAACCACTCTTCAGGGTATTCATTTCTTGGTTCCTTATGGCCAGGACTGGGCACATAATTTTCAGGACCCACTGCAAAATTGAAGTCCCTTGTTGAAAAAGAATTAAGGATCTCAAGATGGTGACAGGGGAACATTAACCCGAGTGTGGACCCTTCTAAGCATGGGGCCTCCTGTTACTGATCAGGTCACCTGTTCATGAAGCCAGCCCTGGTTACTCCCTACAGGTGAGAGATACAAATTCCTTAGCACGACATCTAGGGCTCTTCAGAAGGGGACCCCAGCCCCTCGTGAACACCTCACAGCTTCTATAATGTTTCCCTACTTGAGGGCCTTTGCACGTGCCCCTCTCAGGGTCAGGGGTGTGCATCCTCTCTGTTCCATCATCACACCCTCCACACCCACCCAGCTCCTCCAAACCCTTAACCCATCTTGCTCCACTCCCTACCCCCACACTCCTTAGGCAGAATCTGGTTCCCTAGGGTCTCCACTAAGCATTTGTCTCATGGCACTTAAACCAGATTTTTTATACCTTGGTCTCTTCCTATAAGAAGATGAGCTCCTTGAGTTCAGGGAATATTCTCTCCCTTCTGTGGCCCTGGCCTTCTCTCACGCAGTGTCTGGTGTCTGGGTTCATGAATGAGTGTAGGGCTAGCCACCTGCCTCAATGGCAGCAGATTGGACCATTCACACTCAGCCATGATCCTGGCCAGAACCTCTTGAGTCTGTCGGCTGCCTCAACCTTGCCTCTGATGTTGTGTGGCTCCTTACCTAGTTCCTCCCCCTTTTACTTGGTTTTAAGCTGCAGGGATGATAGTACCTCTCAGATCTCAACCCTAGGCATTCACGTGCCCATTATCGAGTGACTTAGTTTGAATTCCTCTAAAAGCAGACCCTAAGACAAAGATTTGGGCCAAGTATTGCATTTGGTGGGTGATGCCAGGAAGCACTGTGAGGGAGCAGGGAACTGAGAAAGTAGAGGGTGGAAAGCTACAAGGAGACACCTTGATTAGTAGGTTCCATTTTAGGCACATAGGACTCAGGCCTGCTGGGGACCCTCTGAAAATTTTTGGTGAACCCAGTCCAAGTGATCCTAACCAGGGGTGAAGAAAATGGGGTATTTATTTGCAACTGCTGCCTCTCATTGGTGATAGGTCACTCTAGGAACTCGCTGGCACTTCCAGTCCGTTCTATACCTGGGGGTGTGTCTGTGGTCAGAGGATGCCCTCAGCCAGGAGATGTAAGAGGCTATCTACATGCCTGCAGGCAGCCACTGAGATAGACTGCGGGGAAATGGGTGGGCCACTGATGGCATCTGCTACGAAGAGGAATGGCAGTTAACAATCCTTGGCAAAAATGTTCTGCTTGGATCATGAAACTTAGCCAGTGCATCAATAACCATACTAATTTCTTAAGGCTGCTGTAAAAAAGTGCCACAAATTGAGTCATTTACTGTCTCACAGTTCCGGAGGTCAGGAGTCCAATACCTTGGTATTGGACTTCTGGATCTGTTCTAGATTTCTCTCTCAGCTTCTGTAGCCTCAGGCATTCCTGGGCTTATAGGTAGCTGTTGTCTCCCTGTATCTTCACATCAGCTTTCCTCCATGTGTGCCTCTGTGTCCACATTTTTCCCTTGTCATAACAACACCAGTCATGTTGGATTAGGGTCCACCCTGATGACCTTAGTTTAATATGATTACCTTTGTAAAAACCCTCTTTCCAAATAAGGTCACGTTTCTTAGGTACTGGAGGTTTGGGTCTTCAACATATCTCTTGGGAGGGGGATACAATTCAACCAATTATGACCAAATGAGAGAAATTACCACCACACCCCACACGGTGGCCCTAAGTGGGCAAACACCTAACAAGGAATTGTGCACCTTGTTTAACTAGGTGTTTTAGAGCAGGTCCTCAAATCAACTGCCACTGTAATTTTTCACTTTGCTCACTCACATTAAAGAGAAAAGTGGGCCCAACTCTTTCAGCAGGAAGACAAACTATCACCCATGTCACATGCACGTAAGTACATGAGATAAAAGCCATTGTGGCTCACAAAAACCAATGGGTAATTCTGTCCAAGTGGAAGATTAATTGGAAGCTCTTTTAGGCTAAGACTGAATATCGTGGGAGGTATGTGGCAAGCTAGGAGCAAGTCCACAGGAGAGTCTTTGTCAAAACTAAAGTAATTAAAGCCTTCAAAAATAGGACCTTGGGAGAAAGGAAAAAGGAATTTGATAATTTTGCCTGCAGAGAAGCAGACTGAGGTGTGGTTCACAGTTCCCCCGCATTTGAAAGGTGGCCAGAGGCACTCCCATTCCTGCTGAGAAGAGCGTGATGGGAAAAAGGCTTAAACTGAAGGGGAGATTTAGGCGGGATGAACTGAAGAATGTTCAGAGTTAGCCTACAAGGCATGGGCACTCCAGGATTGGTTAACTCATGGTAAACACTTTGCTTTTGCACAACACTTAATGACTTGTGCAGAGTCTCTCTACTTGCTTGTCTCATTTGATTCTCCTGACACTCCTTTGAAAGGGTAGGGTAAGTCACATTGTACAAACTGCAAAGTGCAGTGATTTATGCTCTTAGCCTATACAATGCTTCATTTTCACTAGTCCAGGGTTCTTAACGTCAGCTGCATAATTCTCTTGTCGGGGGCTCTCCTGTGCATTGTAGGATGTTTAACAGTATCTCTGCAATACACCACCCCCCAGTAGAGAAACCTCAAAATACATCCAGTCATTGCCAAATGCCCTCCTGAAGGAAAAGTCACCCCTCGTTGAGAATCACCAGTGAGTCTAAATTCCCCCAACTACTGTTTAAGCCCTTTTACTATTTTTCTATCCCCTGGGGAGATAAGGAAGTATTGCTGTTCACCACATACACTTTTGAGAAAGATGAAAAGACATAGTCACTGACTTCTGGGAGCTCACAGACCACTGGGAAATGGGCCTGCCTTCTCCCCACAATGGGGAGGTAGCTGTCATGTCATGTCTTCAAAGGGCAGAGGTCACAGAAGCCTTCAGTCTGCCCAGCATCATCAGAAAGAAAAAATTTCTCAGAAAGGGGAGAGTTGAAACTAAAATATGAAAAGACAAATAGGGTTTATCTAATAGATACTGTCATTTGTATTATCTCAAGCTTTTAAACATAGTTTTATATACACCTGGGGTCATCAGACTATGAGCCAGAGGCCAAATCAGGCACACTGTCTGTTTTTATAAATAAAGTTTTATTGGAACACAGTCATATTCATCATGTATTTGTTTGTGGCTGCATTCCTGCTACAACAGCAGAGTTGAATAATTGTGACAGAGTCTATATGACCTGTGATGTCAAAATACTTACTATCTGGGCCTTAGCAGAAAAAAAATGCTGATCCCTGTCTAGGTCCTGGGGTTATGAAGTACAGGGACCTTTACTGAATGCTTGTCCTGTAGACTTGTATCACTTTTCATTGCTTTAGGTAAGATCATCTACTATGTACCAAGCTGTAAATTAAGTGGTTTGTATATGCCACCCAATTCTTCTGTTCAATGACCTTGAAAAATATATATTGTTATCCCAACAAATGCAAGGTCAGAGAAAATAATAAGCTTGTCTAAATCATAGAATGAGCAGACAGGCAGAGGCAGTACTTAACCTCCCATTTTCTTGACTTCAATGTCATTAAAACACCATGAACCTCAGTTTCTTCGCCTATCAAAAGCAAACAGTTACCTACCTTTCTTCAATTTACAAGCTTTCTTCCAAATTATAAGTGATAGGAATACTTCTAACAACAAAATGATGTGTAGGTAACATTTATCCCCATGGTATAATTAAGTCCTAGGTGAGTGTTCTGCTCTGTATTTTATCACCCCTGGCTTTGGGACCAGCTGTATCACATATGCAAATCATAGCAGACTCCTTTTACACTGGTGACAGCTCACTTAAGTAGAAGCTTCCTTCCCCATCACAAGGCTAAGTTGGCAAGACCAGGGAAACAAATACAACTCAAGCTTGGAGTTAAAAGAGTCATGAGAGCAGAGACATGCATAAATCTACTTTGTAAAGGGTTTAGAGATCCTACAGGCCACATTAAAGACATTCCCTAAATCAGCTCAGGATGGGGCTCCTTGGGTGGTGGTGGAGCTTGACATGCCCCAGAGATCTGACATTTCCTTCTCTCCGCCCCAGCTCAACCTGGTGGGTGGGAGAGCTGGTGGGAACTGTGCAGGTAGCTTCAAACAGTGGGTAAGGGGATCTTGCAGCCCTTCCTACCTTCTCTTCTTCCCTGGGTGTTCAATAAAAGGCTTCATTGGATGCACACATATTACTAGGCATGTGTGTAGAGAAATGGCAAGCATTACTATTCATTTTGGGGACAATTAATCACCAGTACGAAGCATAATACACAAAGCATTTTAAAATCATCATCTCACTTGTTATCCACAATGATATTTTGTGGTAGGTGCTGGTATATGGAGGCTGAAGCAACTCCATCTTGGAAGCTAATCTACCATGTTGGCTTCTGATTAACACCAGTTCTGGGAAGGCCTGTAAGATTTCCTGTTTGTCTATTATTTCTTAGGTAAGAGCAGGTACTTACTGTAAATCCTGCCCCTAGATTAAACAACCTTGGTGTTATTGTACTTCCATTGTCCTACACATCCCTTCGGAATCCCCCTTTCCCTATGGTCTTCAAGCCCTTGGTCTGGGGAGTAACAGCATAGGGATCAACCATCTCGTCTTGCCACTGCCCGAAACACAGACATGGCTTCTGTTCCTAAGTCCCTATTAAACTTTTCTTTCTAAGAAACTGGATTTGTCAGCCTCTTTCTTTACCTCTCAGCTTCCTTGGACTTTGGGGGTAGGTTTGCGTAGACCTGCTCACCACAGACACAATATCAGCTTCATTCTACAGATGAGGAAGGCGAGGCTCGGGGAGCTTAACCAACTTGTCGAGACTCATGTATATACCGACACTAAAAAGCAGATTTTCCAGACTCCCAGTCGTGCCGCAGGCACACCCCTCAGTGAGAGGTGGGGTTTGTAGTTGAGACTATTTCCTGCCCAGGGAGCAGGGAGGCATTCTAGCTTCCCTGAGCTAATGTGGTTCTGCTTGTGTCTGACTTCCAGGTCTCTGCCCTTGCCAAGCTCACTAGGATGGGCTTCGGGTGTGTCAAATGCCTCAGACAGTATAGATCCACACAGAATGGGCATATGCAACCAATCAGTGTCATAAAAAAGAAGGAAATGACTCGGGCCCCCTGTGTGTTCAACATGTCGAAGGTATCTGTGCAGCAGAAGAAAGAGGGGCAAAAGCCCCCAGTGCCACAGGCCAGAGGCAGCAGCTTGGGCCCATGTGGGAGGGTTTGCTTTCCCCTGCCAAAGTGATGGGCTGCTGCAGCCTGGGGCTTGTGGGGATCCTTCCTGGGCCTGTGTGGGAAGTGTAGGCAGGGAGAGTGCCCCCTTCCCAAGCTCATCCCAGCTACAGCTACCTTTGTGCTCTGGGATTCAGGACCCCTGAGGGGGCTGGCAGGAGAGTCTCTGTTCTCGGTTGGGTTGTCACCAGGGCATACGTGGGAAGTAGGCTCTCTGAAGTCACCCTCCAGGGGACAATGCCAGTTCCAGACACACTTACTGGAACCCCTACACTGATGACCTTTTGTTGAGGGTTGAATTGGGTCCCCAAAAAAGATACATTGAAGTCCAAACCTCTGGTGTCTATAAATGTGATTTTATTTGAAAATGGGGTTTGTATGGACTAAATTGTGTCCCTCCCAAATTCATATTTTAAAGCCCTAGCCCCCAATGTGACTATACCTGGAGACAGAGATCTGTAGGAGGTAATTAAGGTTCAATGAGGTCAGGTGGGTGGGGCCCTAAACCAACAGGAAGGACTGTGGCCTTATTAGAAAAGGAAGAAAAAGAGCATTTTCTCTCTTCTAGTATAAAAGGACACAGAAAGAAAGCAGATATCTACAAGCTAGGAAGAGAGATCTCACTGAGAACTGAATTTATGTACGTTGATCTGGAACTTCCAGCCTCCAGAACTTGAGAAATACATTTCTGTTGTTTAAATCACCAAGTCTATGTTATCAGGTTATGACAACCTGAGAATACTAACTCAAGGGTCTTTTGCAGATGTCATTGAGTTGTTAAAGTGAGGTCATTATGGTGGGTCCTAATCCAAGAGAAGAGATGCATGGACAGACGTGCACAAAGGGAGGACCAAGCCAAGACACACAGGGAGAATGGCCATGGGAAGCTGGAGGCAGAGATCAAAGTGAGGCACCCACAAGCCAAGAAATGCCAGGAGCTACCAGCAGCTGGAAGATGCAGAGAAGCGTTCCTTCTTAGAGGTTTCACACAGAGTATGGTGCTACTGACACCTTGATTTTGAACTTCTAGTCTCCAGAACTATGAGAGAATAAATTTCTGTTGGTTAAGCCATCAAGTTTGTGTAAGTTTGTTATAAGAGCCCTAGGAAATAAACATATCCATTTATTCAGGAAAGCCTGCTAGAGTGCAAATATTTGGAAAAGATACTACTATGCAAATGTTTGAAAAAGATATTACTCTTGATTCTGCCTTATGGGTTTTTCATTTCTGTAAGCTATTCTCAAAGTTTGGTTCTTGGACTACTATTGGTAATTAAGACTGCAACATGTTTGGCAACATCGGTTGAGAACTGTTGCTCTGGGAACGTTTTCGGCAAGCCTCAGCCCTTCTTTTCCCTTGGCTTGCATTGAGGAGTTAGGTGAGACTCTGCTGCTCAGGCCCATCACCTTTATGGACCATATTCCCCTGGTGGAATGACCATCTCTGCTTGCTCTGATCGGCTGTTGGAGTTTTCTAGCATGCCCTATTTAATATGTATGATTTAGCTCTTACTTCATTGGAAGGTACAGTTGCTCTGTAGTTGGCATGCAGTCATGGTGACTATGAAAATATGAAATAACGTTTTGGTTTACAGACACTTAGAAATAAGTTGTGTCTGAAAATTGGGTGACTATTCTAGTTATCTGCTACTCAATATCCTTGGGCCAGCCCTCTACCCAGAATCAAACTAAACCATGAGTGGCACTATAGAACGTCACCCCTGGGTCCAGGATACTATGGGGACTCAGAAGCCAAGCTCCCACTGGGGTATCTGGGGCACGCCTCCAAGGTAAGACTCCCTCCTCTTTGTTCAGCAGGAAGCACCCATCACACAACGAGGTAGCAATAAACAAGGATTCATCAAGAACAAAAGATACAGATGTTCTGCTGGAGCTTGGGTACATAGCATAAAAGGGAACAGTTGTCACAAGTAAGAGTAAGTTTTCCTCTGGTGGTGACAGTAGGACCTGTGGGGGAGGGAATTGGGAGTACTGACAGGAAGGCAGAGTGGCTGTCCAAATGAACAGATTGTTTGCATATGGCCTTTAGGGCACGTTGTGTTAGCCTTCCATTGCTGCTTATATTAGTCCATTTTCACACTGCTCATAAATGCATACCTGAGACTGGATAATTTATAAAGAGAAAGAGCCTTAATGTACTCATAGTTGCATGTGGCTGGGGAGGCCTCACAATCATGGCAGAAGGTGAAAGGCACATCTTACATGGAAGCAGCAAGAGAGAATTGAGGACCAAGCGAAAGGGGTCTCCCCTTATAAAACCATCAGATCACATGAGACTTTTTCACCACCATGAGAACAGTAAGGGGAAAACTACGCTCATGATTCAATTGTCTCCCACTGGATCCCTCCCACAACACATAGGAATTATGGGAGCTACAATTCAAGATGAGATTTGGGTGAGGACACAGCCAAACCCTATCCCTGCTGTAACCAATTCCCACAAACTCAGTGGCTCAAAACATCACAGATTTATGATCTTACCATGGTGGAGGTCCCCAAATGGATCTTCTAGGTCTAGAATCAAGGTATCGGCAGACCATTTCTTTTGGAGGCTCTGGTGGAGAAACCATTTCCTCGCCTTTTTCAGCTTCTAGAGGCTGCCCTTCTCATTCCTTGGTTCATGGCCACACTCATTTCCATCTCTGCTTCCATTGTGACAACTTCTCTGCCTCAGACCCTCCTGCTTTGCCTTTGTAAGGACCCTTGTGATGAGATCAGGCCCATCCAGGATTATCCCTCATCTCAAGACCTTTACCTTAATCACATTTGCAAGGTCTCTTTCGCTGTGTCAGGTAACATTTTCACAGGTTCCAAGGATTAGGGTGTCGACATCTTGGGGAGCTGGAGGATATTATTTCATCTACCACACACATCTCTACCTTGCACAGGCAAGCACTTGCAAAGTGCAATGTGATCCTCTGGAGCCACTGTCCTCCCAGAGCTTATCTATACTCTGAAAGTCAACTCTCAGACCACAACCTCCTGTCCATGCACCTCTCTCATCAACACCCCCAGCTCAATCACTTTCACTCCACCCTCTTTGTCCCCTAACTCATGGAGAAGAAAATCTAATCAGTAGGAGTGGAATTTGGCTTTCATCTTTACCAGTACTAGAAATACGGTGTGTGTCTTTTTGTAAAAATTCTCTCAACTAAATTGTTTTTATTAATTTCTGCAAAATGTGAACATTAACTCCCTTCATGTGAATGTTAATGAGATTAAATGAGCTGTCTCAGCTCCTAGCCTGTGCAAGCTAACACACAGATGTTTATTTCTTTCCCTCTTCTTTCCTTAATGAAGCCCTCTGCTTTGACATCTTCAATTCTGGAGCACTTCTTTTCTGAGGCCTCGGCTCCCCCACATTGCCCACCCTTTTCCTGCTCGTCCAGATTTCTGGCTTCTGTGCTCTCGTCTTTACCATCTCCCTGAACAATGTCATCCGTTCCAATGACTTCAACAGTCTCTCCCCTTACATATGATGCCTCTCAAACTCTGATCTCCAACTCTTCCAAAGAGCTCTGGACCTTTGTTCCAATCACCTGAAAAGCATCTTCTTGGATGTCCCATTAGCACTGTTAACTCAAACAAGAATTTCCCTCCCTCCTGCCTTGCGGTAGGTCCCCTAGGGATTGGGTTGTGTGGGAAGATGTGTGGAGAGCTCTTAGTTGACTCCCTCCTCTGCAGTTCTACCTCTCTAGAGACTTGGAGGACCCACTGTTTTCGCCTCGCTTTTTCAGGCCTAGAGATTGCTCGCTCCTGGGCTGGCTGCTTCATAATTCCTTATTAGTAGTTTCCCAAGCTTACATATCTGTAAATATTTACTTTAGTTAAATTCTCCCCAATTTCCACAATATGTTCGCTGCACATGCTTTCTACTAGGAGTCACACAACTATGATAAGAACCAAGAAATATTAGTAAACATTTTTTACCATTATTGGCCTATACCCTGGAATAGCCAACAAGAACCTAGAGCCTATCCAACAAGAATATCCAACAAGAACCTAGAGACCTGTCAGTCTATAGGTGGGAACTACAGGATGAGATTATTTTGTGTTTGAGCCACCATTGTGGAAAATGTGCCTCCACAGGAGCCTGAGATTACCTTGCTTTGTGTTGTGTTCCTTACTTTTTTCAAAGAGTTCCTCTGTATCTGCTGATGAAACTCTTGAGGCTTGTTTTGAAGCAAATCATAGGTTATTAATGCCCTACCCCATTTCTCATACTTTTGCCCAAGGACATTTCAATGGCAAATACATACCTTGTGCCCAAGTTTGCAGCTTCTCAGTCATCTTTCTTCTCCACTGAGCTGGGAGCACTCACTCTACAACAGATAGTTTTTTATTTTTATTTTTATGTATTTATTTTTTAACCCTTACAACTTTTCTTTGGCAGATTCCTGAAGTAGAAAATCCAACAAAAACCCTCTGATTACAATGGAATGTACCAGCTCATGTTGGAAAAGGTCATTCCATTGCATGACATCCTGTGACACATACAGAAAATCAGCTTAGTCAGAAGCATGTGTCATATGAGTAACATTTGGACCTGAATTGAGCATTGTGCAGTATAGCTTTAGCAGGTGCTCCTATCACTCTACAGTACCCCGCGTCAAATGGGCAATGCCAGATGATGCCAAGAAGCCCCAGTGAGTGAGTGCAGAAAAATCTCCAGTGTCTGCCTGTTACAAGTGGTCTCTGCACCCGGTACACTGCAGTGCCCAAGAATGAGACCATGTCCAAAGCCAAATGGGGGAACACCAATTGAAAAATGGAAGCTATGAAGGCCAAACAGGGCAAGCACAGAGTGCTGGTCTTAACTTCCCTGAAATTTGTTCAAGCAGCTTTGGACATCACAAAAAGGCAAATCAACCATTGGCCCATGGTGGAGGAAACACTCAGAAAGGACAAACAGAGTCAAGTGTGACAAGGGGCAAGTGTGAGGCTCCTATTTGAGAGTCTATATTCTAGGTAGTAATAGATGATTTGTCTCCAAATTCCAACAGCAGAATATATGTGAACCCTGAATTAATCTTCATTTGGAAAACAGCATTTTGTGAATAATTAAAAATAAAAGGAATAAATGTTACCTTCAAGTGGGTGGGAATTGACTGAGAAGGGGCATGAGAGAACTACCTGGAGTTATGGACTTGTTCTATGTCCTGATAAAGGTTGAATTGTACATATGTATGCATTTGTCCAAAGTTTAGAATGATACCTGTACAAACTTTTGCATTTCACTTCAGGCAATTTTTTTTTCCTAAAAATATACACAAAGCAATATTGAACTCTTGCTAATGATATACACATGGAAGTGTTTACAGATGACGTGTACTCATGCCTGCAACTTGCTTCAAAATACAACACAAATAACATGGGCTGATGGATGGACAGAAAGATGGATAGAGAACAGTTAGATAATAATAAAGCACATATAACAAACTAATTATTGTAGATTCTAGGTGGTGGGTGTGGGTATTTTCTGTACAATTCTTTTCATTTTTATGTTTGAAATTTTTCATTTAAAAATGTTGGAAAAAAACTAAAAGAAACTGATAAGAGAAATCCTAGGGCTTCTCATAGAGTTGAAAATATTTCAACATAAATGCCATTAATCTGTAAAATTATCAAAATATTTCTTTTAGAAATGCAGTCCATGACACAAGTAATCCAATTACCCTCAAACTAAACCTGGTCATAAAAACTGGTCCCTAGGGAGATCAACAGGTATTTACGTAGGAAAAAACATGAAGGTTGCAAGATTATAAGAAGTGCATGATGTTGAAGAGGACATTTCTAAAAAAACATTTTAGGGCTGAAGACTGATTCAGTCCTTACCCCTAGCATATCCACCTGCTGTCCCCCCACCTCTAAACCACTAACTTCACAGAAGTCAAGAGATGTGACTCATTTATGGGCTATGGGCAACTGCTGGGAATCCTGCCATGTGGTTGAAGAAAATTACAGACTCATACTTGCAGCTGCTTAGTAACATGGTTAAAATCGGAGCCCTTTAGCTCTTATCTTTTGTGTAAAATGTACAGTTTGAAAGATCCACATCTTTTTCTATAATTTAATATTGTATTATTTTTCTTCCAGCTTTATTGACGTATACTTGGCCAAAAAAGTAGGTATTTAAGGTATACAGTGTGATGTTTTAATCTATATAACATTGTGAAATGATTATCATAATCAAGCTAATTAACATATTCATCACCTTTAATTACCTTTGTGTGTGTGTATAGTGAGAACACTTAAGATCTACTCTCTCAGGAAATTTTGAGTATTCAATAAATTATTATTAACAATGGCCACCAAGCTGTACATTAGATCATCCACAACTTATTCATCCTATAACTGAAAGTCCACATACTTTGACCAACATTACCCCAAGGTTCATATCTTGACTCTCTTTTTGGAGTGAGTGTCAACAAGATGACTCTATTTTTATGTCAATGTCTGACTTACATAATAGAAGGCTATGTAGTGAGTACCTTGTGCAAAGGAGATGATTAGGAAACATTGGTTCGTGAAAGAATGAATGCATGGATGGGGGCAAGATTTATCAGAGATGCTTTGGAAGAGAGGGAAGGGATGTGATTCATTCAAACAGAAAGAAGATTTGACATGGATCAAAATAATGTAAAGAAAAACACTAAAGAAAACTATTAACCCAGAAGGAGCTGGAGAAAGATGCAATGTATTGTGAAGGCTTTGGAATAATACAGTTTTTCTGTAGCCTGGGTGTGTGACCTTTGGACAAATGCTAAACCTCTCTGAGCCTCAGTTTCCTCATCTGTTCAAAACAACAATAATTATAGCACTTATTTTTAGAGTCATTGTGAGAAATATTAAATAAGATGTAAAGTTCCCGGTGGAGGCTACCGGAGACCCAAAACAAAAAAGGGAAGGTGAATAAAAAAAGGTTTCATCTGCTGGCCTAGCCTGTTGGGCTGGCTTACAGTTGAAAAGGAGAAAAATACCACAATTCCTGTTGGGATGGAAAGTCGCCATTGTTGGGTCCTAAGAAGACAATGGAAGAGGTCGCTGAAGTGGGAGAATCAGAGAACTGGCCACAGTGCTTAGGCATTTCTTGAGAATAAGCCTGCTAGGAGATATATTTAAGGAGGATAAATACATTCCTGGGGGAGGTGGAGTTGGAAAAAAATGTGAGTGGACGGTAATCACCATGGGACAGATGGAACACCAGGGACCCCAAGGGCTTCAGGATTAAATGCTGTTTCTAATTAAGCCACCATTTGCACGACACCAGCACTGATCATTAAAAAAAATTTTAAGTTTTCATAATTACTAATTGCATCTCATATCTGTAATTCTGATGAAAGGATAAAATAGAAGAGATGATGATTATAGATATATTTCACTGCTAGGTCAAAGAAGAGCATTTCAAGAAAAACAAGAGCAGAACTAACTCATACATTTGATGATGTACAGGGAGACCAGGCAATCAGGCTCGAATTCTAGTGAAAATTGCACAGAACCCTCAAGAATGGTGTTTCCCACTGGTTTCTACTCCAGTTGAGTCTGAAGAGTTGCTCCTCAAACAGGACAAATTTAGATTATTTTAGTAACTTATTCCATGAACAAAGATGAAATCTTTTAATGGCAGTAGAAGGCAGTGCTGCAAACAGAAATAACTCCTTAAAGAAATGGAAAACAAGTATTTTATTGCACTCACAGTATATACAAAACAACATGTAATGTACAACAAAATTCCTCCTTAACATCTTCTTAGGACTAAATGGAGAAAAATACTGCTAGTGGAAAATCTTACTAAGAAAAAAATCAATCAAATTCTTAAGAAAGCCCGCATTCATTATCTGAGCCTAGATTTCTCAAGTATCAAAGATGACAGTTTTTGTTAATTAGAAATAATTTAAAAGCAGTTTTCCACTAAGATTTTTGCACATTAACTAAAGTTACATGGTAGAAATATTATAGAATATACTTATGTTTTCTTTGATAAAGCAAAAAGAAGGAAAAGTTGGTTTATCTTTCCTAACATATAAAAGCCCTTTGATGTTGTGCTTGAGGCTGAAAGAGGCTCAAATAGTTTACTGCAATATTTCTGTAAGTCATGGGCTACATTTTTTTTTCAATAGTACGGGGACATTTTTGTCATTGGTCAAAGACTGTTTTCAGAGATGGAGAAACTTTATTTGTCTACCAAACCTTGTAAAAAAAAGTCTGCTTTCTTCATCCCACCTCTGTGTTCCATCTGGGGGACCTACCTCCAATATTTGCTGGAAATTTCATCTTGCTTGTCAGCCTTTCAGATCTGTGGAAAATTTCTTTTCTTTTTTTTTTTGTTTTCAGATTTTTGTTATTATTATTATACTTTAAGTTCCGGGATACATGTGCAGAACACGCAGTTTTGTTACATAGGTATACACGTGCCATGGTTGTTTGCTGCACTCATCAACCTGTCATCTACTTTAGGTATTTCTCCTAATGCTATCCCTCCCCTAGCCCCCCAACCCTCGACAGGCCCCAGTGTATGATGCTCCCCTCCCTGTGTCCATGTGTTCTCATTGTTCAATTCCCACTTGTGAGTGAGAACATGCGGTGTTTTGTTTTCTGTTCTGGTGTTAGTTTGCTGAGAATGATGGTTTCCAGCTTCATCCATGTCCCTGCAAAGGACATGAACTCATCCTTTTTTATGGCTGCATAGTATTCTATGGTGTATATGTGCCACATTTTCTTTATCTAGTCTATCATTGATGGGCATTTGCGTTGGTTGCAAGTCTTTGCTATTGTGAACAGTGCTGCAATAAACATACATGTGCAAGTGTCTTTATAGCAGAATGATTCATAATCCTTTGGGTATATACCCAGTAATGGGACTGCTGAGTCAAATGGTATTTCTGGTTTAGATCCTTGAGGAATAGCCACATTGTCTTCCACAAGGGTTGAACTAATTTACACTCCCACCAACAGTGTTAAAGTGTTCCTATTTCTCCACATCCTCTCCAGCATATGTTGTTTCCTGACTTTTTAATGATTGCCATTCTAATTGGTGTGAGATGGTATCTCATTGTGGTTTCGATTTGCATTTCTCTAATGCCCAGTGATGATGAGCTTTTTTTCATATGTTTTTTGGCCACATAAATTTCTTCTTTTCAGAACTGTCTGTTCATACCCTTCTCCCACTTTTTGATGGGATTGTTTTTCTCTTGTAAATGTGTTTAAGTTCCCTGTAGTTTCTGGATATTAGCCCTTTGTCAGACGAGTAGATTGCAAAAATTTTCTCCCACTCTGTAGGTTGCCTGTTCACTCTGATGATAGTTTCTTTTGCTGGGAAGAAGCTCTTTAGTTTAATTAGATCCCATTTGTCAATTTTGGCTTTTGTTGCCATTGTTAATGGAGTTTTAGTCATGAAGCTTTTGCCCATGCCTATGTCCTGAATGACATTGCCTAGGTTTTCTTCTAGGGTTTTTATGGTTTTAGGTCTTACATTTAAGCCTTTAATCCATCTTGAGTTAATTATTGTATAAGGTGTAAGGAAGGAGTCCAGTTTCGATTTTTTGCATATGGCTAGCCAGTTTTCCCAACATCATTTATTAGATAGGGAATCCTTTCCTCATTGCTTGTTTTTGTCAGGTTTGTCAAAGATCAGATGGTTGTAGATGTGTGGGGTTATTTCTGAGGTCTCTGCTCTGTTCCATTGGTCTCTATATCTGTTTTGGTACCAGTACCATGCTCTTTCGGTTGCTGTAGCCTTGTAGTATAGTTTGAAGTCAGGTAGCATGATGCCTCCAGCTTTGTTCTTTTTGCTTAGGATTGTCTTAGCTATATGGGCTCTTTTCTGGTTCCATATGAAATTCAAAGTAGTTTTTTTCTAAATCTGTGAAGAAATTCAATGGTAGCTTGATGGGGATAGCATTAAATCTATAAATTACTTTGGGCAGTATGGCCATTTTCACGATATTCATTCTTCCTATCGATGAGCATGGAATGTTTTTCCATTTGTTTGTGTCCTCTCTTATTTCCTTGAGCAGTGGTTTGTGGTTCCCCTTGAAGAGGTCCTTCATATCCCTTGTAAGTTGTATTCCTATGTATTTTATTCACTTTGTAGCAATTGTGAATGTGAGTTCACTCATGATTTGGCTCTCTGTTTGTCTATTATTGGTGTATAGGAATGCTTGTGATTTCTGCACATTGATTTTGTATCCTGAGACATTGCTGAAGTTGCTTATCAGCTTAAAGGGATTTGGGGCTGAGACTATGGGATTTTCTAAATATACAATCATGTCATCTGCAGAGACAATTTGCCTTCTTCTCTTCCTATTTGAATACCCTCTATTTCTTTCTCTTACCTGATTGCCCTGGCTAGAAATTCTAATACTATGTTGAATAGGAGTGGTGAGAGAGGGCATCCTTATCTTGTGCTGGTTTCTAAGGGAATGCTTCCAGCTTTTTCCCATTTGGTGTGATATTGGCTATGGGTTTGTCATAAATAGCTCTTGTTATTTTGAGATACTTTCCATCAGTACCTAGTTTGTTGAGAGTTTCTGGCATGAAGGGGTGTTGAATTTTGTCAAAGGCCTTTTCTGCATCTACTGAGATAATCATGTGTTTTTTGTCATTGGTTCTGTTTATGTGATGGATTACGTTTATTGATTTGTGTATGTTGAACCAGCGTTGCATCCCAGGGATGAAGCCAACTTGATCATGGTGGATAAGCTTTTTGATGTGCTGCTGGATTTGGTTTGCCAGTATTTTATTGAGAATTTTTGCATTGATGTTCATCAGGGATATTGGTCTGAAATTTTTTGTTGTTGTTGTGTCTCTGCTGGGTTTTGGAATCAAGATGATCCTGGCCTCATAAAATGAGTTAGGGAGGAGTCACTCTTTTTCTATTGTTTGGAATAGTTTCAGAAGGAATGGTACCAGCTCCTCTTTGTACCTCTGGTGAATTTGGCTGTGAATCCGTCTGGTCCTGGGCTTTGTTTTGTTGGTAGGCTATTACTTACCGCCAAAAATTTCTATATATTTTTTAATCAAAGTGTTAAAAGGAAATACTTGTCATGTAAGCCTAAAGGAAAATTCATACTTTTCTGACTCATAAAAACACAGATATAAGCAGATAAGAACATTCGGACATGGATGAAACACTTCCCAGTACAATTTACAGCCTGTCATTTACCTTTTCTTAATTGACTTCGTGCCTTTAAATCACAAATCTCAAAGATCTCCCTTCCCTAAATTTTGTATTTAGAAATGGGGACGGGTGATGCTCCTTATCTGAGTAACCTGGATTTACTAGAAAGTCCCACAGGAGTAGATCTTTCCTGTTAGGTTATTGCAACAATCAGACTTTGCAGGGTTATGTTATAGTAATATATTATAAATACCCCCAAATCTGAGAGGCTTATAAAAATGAAGTTTCGTTTTCCACTCATCTTATGTGCTGTACATTACCTCTTCCATGCCAGCATCTGAATTAAAGGAGCAACCTTTTTCTGAGAGTGTTAGCCAGGAGTTGCCGTCAATGTGAACTTAGACCCATCCTGCCTTTGTGACTGCAGGCCAATGCTTAGGGGCAAGACAGCCATTTTGAAGCCACCAAAGGCTCTAAGGATGCTAGAAGGTGCAGAACTGTGCACATTTAACATGTGGCTACCAGCACCAGAATGGGTGAATGGCAGGGCCATGTAAATGTGAGTGTAGAATACACCAGGAATTAACCTCCTCCCTCAGTCTTTTCATGCTCCAGCTACTGGTGAAAGCCACATATAGAACTTCTATATCTGATACATTGTAATGCACATATCATCAATTAGATATCCCACTTACAGTCAGGAAACTGGACAGGTCATTCTGTCCAGGATGACAGTGTTGTCTACTTGGAATCACACAACCCGTAAATAACTAGGAAGTTCAAAGAAATCAGACTAATTTTCTGGGAAGTATGACAACAACTAACATTTAATGAACACTTCCCATGTGCAAAGTGCTTTGTATGCATTATCTCCTTTGATCCTCACATCAGCCGGATGAGGTGGCTTTTATAATGCTCATTTTTTACAGGTGAGGGAACCAAGGCTTAGGAAGATTAAGTAACTTGATAAAGATCACACACTTAATAAGTGGTAGAGTCTAGATTTCATCCAAGACAGTCTGATTGCAGAAATTCCTACTTTTAACCATTGTGTAGTCCAGTCCTAACTGATGTTTGTAATCTTGAACCTGGGATATTGTAAGAGTCAGAAGTGCCTTTGGAATCACAAAGATTATGCTCCACGTGGCCTTTATGTTAGATTCATTTTGTTAAACTCTAACTCAGAGGTCAACACATTTTTTCTATAAAGGACCAAATGGTGAATCTTTTAAATTTTGTGGCTAAAAGCAGCTCTGTTGCATACTCTTTGTTATTTTTACAATGCTTTTTTTTTTCTTTTTTTTTGAGATGGAGTCTTAGTCTGTTGCCCAGGCTGGAGTGCACTGGCATGCACTCAACTCACTGCAACCTCCACCTCCCAGGTTCAAGTGATTCTCCTGCCTTAGCCTCTTGAGTAGCTGGGATTACAGGCACCACTATCACTCCTGGCTAATTTTTATATTTTAGAAGAGACGGGGTTTCACCATGTTGGCCAGGCTGGTCTCGAACTCCTGGCCTCAGTTAATCCGCCTGCCTCAGCCTCCCAAAGTGCTGGAATTACAGGCATGAGCTGCTGCGCCAGGCCCTACAATGCTTTAATAAAGGAAAAACTATGTTTATCCCATGATACCATACAAAAAACAAGATATGGGCCAGATTTGTTCCCCAAGTCACCATTTGCCAACTTCTGGTAATTCATCAAAACTTGATACACTGGGTATGACATATGTGTAACCCCTCTGCCAATTACATGATTAATCAGAATATGCCATTTACAACTATTCTGACACAGTGGGGATTTACTAAAACTAGAAGGTGAGTTTGGGTTCGTCTCTCTATAACTTCATAAACTGGTGCTCTTGAGTAACCTCAACGTGGAGTCAGACTCACGTGAGGACATGTCAAATGTCTCCTTGTAGCAAGGCAGTGACCTATTCAGCCCCTGTTGCACTCCTGAAGGTGGCATCAAGTGACACTTTGTAGTATGCATGTCATTGCTCTTGACGATTCCATCTAAAAATGCCAGTGAGCCTTACTGTAATTGAAAGACTATTTACAAGCCTCCTCTTTCTCAAAAAGACATCAAAACCACAGCAAAGAGTGTTGGATCCAAGATAATTTACAGAGTAATAAAGGCCCATAGAGGATGCCTTGAGTTTTTGACGTCATGTTGTTGGAAGTCGGATCAGGAAGGGTGAAGATCCATATTACTAAGCCAGCATGTCTGTAGAACTGTGTACCAGGCACAGTGCTAAGCTTTGCACACATCAGCAGTTAATACTCACAACCACTTCAGAAAGAAGGTAATAGTTTTACCCCCACTTTTCAGATGGGAAAGCCAAGGCGGAGAAAGCCAGATGACTCATTTGAGTTTCCCCAGTGAGTAAATGATAGGTGGAAGACTGGGACCCAGGTAGATTGGCTTGAGTCCATGACCATGGCCACTACGCTGCCCTGTGTTTCCATGGGCCAGAAAATGGCTAGGCCTGTGGAGGAAAATAACCACTGTGTGAAGAACAATATTTAATTTCTGAATGAAGTACCTCAAATTAAAAGACTGATGTTATTCAAGGCAACTAGGGGATACTGAGTTCTAATTCTGCTTTTACCAATCAGCTAATTGGTCACTATGGCCAATTAGTGAAATGGAGTGTTATACTTGTCAGTTTTCATGTAAAAGAGAAGTGTTAGTATTTAAGATAATCTTCTGTGTTAATATGTCAAATGTTTTTAAATTATTCTGAGCCCCCCTTTTCCAAGGAGTCAGTCATATGCATGCAGCCTGCCACACTCGGAGTACCAAGCCCCATGGCCTCAGGGAAAATTCTAACCCTGGGTATTTAGTTTCATTCATTCATTCTTCAGGACAGCAGTATCTTCTCACCTACATAATCAAAAGGTCAGACTGCATATCTCTAAGGTGTCTTCCAATAATTATATTTTTATTGTTTGATGACTACAAAAGGATTTACTCATTGAGGGAAGTCTTTACTTGCTGAAAAATGTCTTTACTCACTAAGGGAAACTTTCATTAAATAAAGCTCTAAAAATATCTATTGACTGTAGCTGTTTGCAGCATAAAGTATTCTTTTCATTGACTACAAGATAAAATGTCCTTAATATTAGATCAGCATTAATAACAATCTAGCATAATAATAACCATGTAACCCTACTTTGCAAAAGACTCAGCTTTTTAGAAGGGAAAATGAATAAACTTAACTCATTCTTCTTCGAGGGTCGAGATAAAAATCTCAAGCTATCCTAGCATTAGGAGATATACCTAATGTAAATGACGAGTTAATGGGTGCAGCACACCAACATGGCACATGTATACATACATAACAAACTTGCACATTGTGCACATGTACCCTAGAACTTAAAGTATAATAAAAAAAGAAAAAAAAGAGAAAAAAAGGAAATATTTTAAAAACTGTAAATTGTTAAAAAAAAAAAAGATGTGAACTATAAAACACACACACACACACACACAAACCAAAAAAACAATCTCAAGCTATCCTTTAGATATTCCAATCTGCTTTAAACTTTGGCCCGAGTTATTTTCATGAACATCCTCTGTTTCCAATGGAGTAGATACCATATAAGACAGAACACTACAAATCACTTTGTGTAAACTCGCCAAAGAAAGGAGGGGGGGAAGAAAAGCCGGCACAGAATCTGCTGTTAATTAAAACCAGCTGATGATGTACAGCGATTTGTCTGGAGCACCCTGGCTGGGCTGGTTCCCTGACAGCTGAACATTCTTTCCTGCCTGTACCGTTTGAACTATGTCCAATGGTGAAATCGTTAAATCTTTGATAGCTGTAGTTTAAATGTGAGAAGAGAGTGGGGGAGCTTTCTGTTTTAAGCAAGAAAGAGAGATGAGTGTTGTATTACACAAATTAACAGTTAAAAAGTTAGTACTTATTAGATCATTTTCACTGGCTTTTGGTAGAATGCCTCTGGACATTTTCAGATTACCTACTGACACTTTTTCACGGCACAAATGTCAAAAATCTCACTTCCTCTCTTCTTCCCTAGGGGATTCTTGCTGTAGGTAGGAGGGAAATAGTATGAACCACCTGGTCTTACTCAAAGAAGCCTTGGGGATAGGTTAATTTCACAGTTGAAAGCTCCATATGGGGGATACATTTAAATATTTACTAATACAGAAAGGGTTACCAAAAGAAAAAAATCATGTGACTTCAGGAGAACTGCTCACAAACACACAAAACACTCTGTTTCATCCTTGAGTGTGACAGATGCTTGATAGGGAACAAGAATAACCAAGCTGTTCATCTCCAAATACCAAAGTAACTTTAAAATGAATTGCTGTTCACAGTTTCTGGAAGACAAATTGGCATTACGAGGATGTAAATAATAACCTGTCTGTGTGTTCATACACACCCTAAACGTTTAAAAGATATTTTTAGGTATAAAATATTTCAAAAACACAATACCCTTTCTAAAACAGCCATCATGATATATCTGTATTATAGGAAAGTGCAGATATATACAGATAGTATGTAGTTATATTCATAGAAACATAGATGACAGATGGGTAGATAGGTAGATAGACAGACTTAGTGTTTCAAATTATACTTGGAGCAATTTTTTTTTTTTTTTGAGACAGAGTCTCATTCCATCACCCAGGCTGAAGTGCAGTGGCACGATCTCAGCTCATTGCAACTCATGCCTCAGCCTCCCAAGTAGCTGTAATTATAGGTGCGAGCCACAGCGCACTGCCCAAATTTCCTTTTTAAAGTTTGGTTTCAGCATAGCCCTGTCTACTACCTGGAGGTGATTTTGGTGTTCGGATGTGTTAATACATTTGTGCCAACCATGGTAGCCATGGAGTCTGGCACAATGCTGTAACCCCATTCTTTCAATAGAACGAATGCCCCTTAGGCTCTAAGTGTGGCCCCTGTTTCCTTTGAAGGGCTTTTAGAAATAGACAGATTGTCTTTTCCCTGGGACTCTGGACTCCTGGGGCAAAGCTTTTTAAGACAGGTGTGAAAATTATCCTGGTTGATTCAGAAATGAGTCATTGTCTCCTGGCTGCTGCTGCTAATCTCAAGCTAGCAAAGGTCAAATGAAGTTCTGGTTCACATAAAGACATTCTATGCTGAGTTTTCAGCATCACTGGGGAGTCTTCCAATTCATTTGATTTGGGAGAGCTCAACATTGCTGATGTAGTTATCTTTGTCCAGTTAAACTTTTACCAGACAACCATGGGACTTCTGGCCCACAGGAAGGTAAGGGAAGATAGAAATTAGATTAAAAGATGCCCAAGTCCAAACACAATTTCACCAGACAGGTAAATATCTTAATGCCAATTAATTTTGACAAATATGAGACATATTTGGCTTTGTTCTATCTAGGGATACGTTTTCATTTAATCAATCTCTCAATTAAAATTCTTTAGCATTGCTTATTTAGAGTCAAATAAATAAATACATCTGTCTGGGTATAATTCATTTAAATTGGAGCCCAGTGTTTGCTCTATTTGCCTTACATATTGTGGTTCATGAACATAAGTACTCATGAAATTTTGATTTCTATTAGTTAAACTGTATAAGCATGAAGGAGTTAGTAGGGTGGTAAGCCATGTGGGTTGTCTACACTCAACACTTTTCTCCCTCCACACGTCTCCTTGCTCAGAAAGCTCCCCTCCACCAGCGTCCCAAAATATCAGAGAGTAGATGTATCAGCCCCCATGCAGCTGGGCTATGAGTATTGGCTGTGGACTGGGATCTGAAGGCAGGCATCTCGAGCACTTTGGAAAGGTTTTCTTCTCTAATTACAAAGCCCTGCCTGGGAGGTCGTGTCTCTCTTCTCCGGCCAGCTGTTGCTGTGCCTACAAGTGACCTCTGTAACAATTAATTCTATCTTGTGACCTGAGGATTCTGCGCAGAACAAGAGACAGAGCATAGATTTTTGATGACATCAACGAGCCACCAAATCGACCCTCTACTCACTTACCTCTGAGCTTCAATTTCTTCATCCTTAAAATGGAAAGAATAAAAGTATTTGCCTTAGGTTTTTTGATTTTTTGGGGGGTGTGAGGATTAAATAAAATAATGCAAATAAATCCACTTGATATTATGCCAAGGATATAACACATGCTTGTTTTTAGCTTCTATCATTATTTTTATTATCACTTACAACTACATGATACTATGTTTTCAGAGAAATTGAAATAGTTCCTAAAAGCCTTCATATGTTCAACAAAAATCATAATGTAAGCAGGAGTAAAATATCTGTCAGTCAGTACATTTCTTACATAATCAATGCTTTTCCAGAATAATGTCTTTAAAAAATATTTTGAGGAGTAATTCTGAGAAAGACACCTGGATAGCTTATGAAACTGTTTAGTTCTCTCACATAGGATCTGCCAAATTGCTGACTTCTGCATAAAACATAAGAATTTAAAATTATGAATATGGAATAATAATTTTTAAATGATAGACAGATTAAATATTTCCATATTTTATCAGCTCCTGGATTATATTGCAGTTTCACATCTGCACTATTTTAATAGGTGATCTTGTGGCCCAATGGTTTTAATATGTATTCAACCCTAAATAATCACTCATTAATCTTATATGACAACCAGATAGTAATATTTATTAATGTGCTATTGTCAATAGCAGACTTTATGCTACTTATAGTATCTGCATTTTTCCCCATAGTAAAGTTTCCTACACCCCAAACAGCTTATCTCAAAACAATGACAACCAGATATTCTTAACTTCAAGAAAAATTTTATGAAATACATGTTTGTACCAAAAAGCAGTTTTAAATCCTTTCTTGAGAATAATTGGCAGAAAATTACTTAATGGAATATCATAATTTATTTTATAAACATAAATGTGAGCTTGCCTAGATCACTTTGGCTTAAATACAAATACATCCATTGTTTTTAAAAAGTGTCTGTTGTAGTTACTAAACTTGCTAAAGAGAGGGCAAGATACCTGTAGATTGTTAACACATCTGATAATGAAGCCAATTATAAGGAATTTCAGGGGTAAAATATGACTTCAGTTTGGTTGAGTGGTTTGTTTTCTCTTTGAGCATTATACCTCCTCCCTGAAGCCCCTTCAGATCATTTTTCTAGGTCTTAGGCACCTGAGGTGGGATTAAGTACTCTCCTCACTTCCCATACAGGCTTCCAAATCATTATCCTCTATGACCTCTAAATATCATTGCTCCACTGAGGTTAATTCTCTACATATCATCTTTTCCACTTGTTTCAATTGTCTGCTGTCTTCCAAGCCAATCCTATACATTTATCGAAAAATCTAGCCTCTGCGACAAAGTTTTCTCTCCACCCAAATTCCACTGATCCACCATAATCTCCAGTGACTTTGGAGTTCAGATGGATGACCCCTCTGATGTCTTCCTTTGTCCATCCTCTTAACTTCCACATCTCCAGTGGCCTTCATCTCTGCTCCATTTCATGTACTTCCTCTTAAGGTGAAATCCTGGAATTTTTCCATCCTTGAATTCTCAAATACAAATGTTCCACTTTTTGATAAAAAAATTTTCATTCATTGGGTTTTACTGTTACTCCTAAAACTATGTGGTTTTTAGATTTACCAGGTCCCTTGATATCTAATGTTCTTTCAGAATCGGCCTCTCCTGGCCTCTTTTCCTCCCTTGGATCCCATCATTAAAATAATGAGGACCCTCAATTTCCTTGCCTTCCATCATTCTGTAACACCCCCTCAACAAAACTACAAAATTGAAACTACGAATGTTTCAAGCCACATTCTTAGTTCCTATAACAAAGTGGTTGAACATTGTTAAAAATATATATTATTTGATATATCAGATAGGTTCCCAATATCTCCCATAAATTTATTTACTTCCTATTCAGGGACTCATTTTCCAATACCCTTCAATGTCTATGAAAAACCTCCTTCAGTCTTCTCAAGAACTCTATCTCATACAAGCTCATTAATTTTGGCAGACAAACTTGCCACTTTAATAAAATATTAAAGTAAACAGGCAGTGTCTTCCACAACTTTGTTGCAAGTGTATCTATTTTAATATATGTACAAATCCTGAATATCTGTGATTCCCATTTCAGTCCATAAGGCATCTCTTTTTTTTTGTTGAAGGCTGCAAGTTATGCCTTTGCATCTCTTTCCTTCTCCTCAAGTCTTTTTCATTCATCATCCCTACTCTGTCCCATATCTTCAATCTCTCCAATATTCCAATCTCAGTTAGAACCTGCACTTCGGACTACTAATACATCCAGGTTTTCCCAATTTAAACATTCCTTCCTGCGTTGAACTTTCCAGGTGGTTAGTTTTGGTGAACTAACCACCAACTTGTTCTACATATTCCCATATGCATTAGTCCATTTTCACACTGCTATAAAGAAATACCTGAGATTGGGTAATTTCTAAACAGGTTTAATTGACTCACAGTTCCACTGGCTGGGGAGGCCTCAGGAAACTTAAAATCGTAGCAGAAGACAAAGAGGAAGGAAGGCACGTCTTACATGGCAGCAGGAGAGAGAGAGAGAGACAGAGAGAGAGAGTGTGTGAAAGGGGACATACCACTTTTCAACCATCAGATCTCATGAGAACTCACTGACTACCGAGAGAACAGCATGGGGAAAACTGCCCCCATGATCCAATCACCTCATGCCAGCTCCTTCAACTGATACCTGGGAATTAGAATTCAAGATAGGATTTGGGTGGGGATGCAGAGCCAAACCATATCACCATCTTATCCACAGGTCTTCAAAACAGCAATATATATTTCCTATATGCACTTCACTTTTTTCTCATCTCTTCCTTGGTCCTTTGCAGTCTGACTTTCATCATAGTACTCAATTATAATAGTTTTCTCAGTGGGAAATCAATAATATTTTTATTGAAGATTCTAATAAAAAGTTCATTTTTTAATTTCCATGTCTCTTGGTGTCCTAGACTCTTTCGAAAAGAGACTGGACAGACACGCCCCAAGCCAGATGGAAGGCTCGGTATGGCAAACTAAAGAGCTTGGACTTTTCCAGCCAAATTTTGAAGAGATCTTGAAAGTTTATTCTCATGAAGCTTTTTACCTTTTTTGCTTCTGTGATTTTGCACTCTCATGGCTCTCCTTTCACCCTTCTTAGCTCTTTCTCAGACACATTTTATCCTGCTCATCAGTGAAATGTTTTTGCTCAGAAGTCTATCCTCAGCTTGCTGTCTTCTCACTCCACCTGGTTATTTCCTCGGTGATGCTGTCCACTCCCATGCTTTCCAGTGCCTGGTATAGGGCATAGACTCCCCTGTGGACAACTTTCATGCTGGCCTCCACCACAGCATGCTTCAGATGCACATAGCCAGCTATTTATTGCACACCATACAACCCACAGGTATTTCATACTTTGTCCGTACTACACGAAACTCAAAATCTTTCCTACAAATTTCTATCTTCCTATCTGTTCCCTATCGATTCACTCATATAATTTAGAGAAATGGAACTTGCAGGCATCATTATGCCTTTGCCCTTAACCAGTCACACTACAACTTCTTTTTACTTTATTCCTAGTTATTTCTTGACTCTTCCTATCTCCACCTCCTCTCCACCTCTCATGCATTTCTACTCTGGTTTCTGCAGGCCCCTAGTCATTTCTTGCCTTGATTAAGTGCAAGAGCCTCTAATCATTCTTTCCACCATCAACATTGTTCTCCTGAAAGCCATTCCCTGGAGTCACCAGAATTATCTGGTCTCAGATCAAACCAAAACATGGCACATCCCTTGAATGAACCCTTCAGTGGCTGCTATCACCTCCAAAGCAAAGCCCAAGTGCCTTAGCAAGAATTTTGGTCACCTCCCCAGGAAATACTCTCACTCCTCCTGACTCATGCGCGCTGTCAATATGGAACTCCTAAAGTTCTTGATGATGCCCTGCCTGGAAGGCTTCTTCCAAACCCACTTTGTCACGATTCTCCTTGAAGGGTCTGTGATTCAGCTCTGGGACTATCTCTTTCTGATTCCTCTTATGACACCTTAGGCTAGCCTAAGCTCTCTCCCTTCTATATGAATGAAACCTTATACCCGCACCTCTTATTTCATTTACTTTATAATGCATGCATTTTTGTGTAATATACATATGCATATATATGTATATGCACATATATGCATTTATGTATATCTATATACCTCTATCTAATCTATCATCTATCTCTCTAGTCATTGCACTTGCTTTACAATGATTCACATGAGTTTGTCTAACCCTACTCGTCTATGGACACCTTAAATCCGGTAATAAACTTGTTCAGTCACCTATGAATCTCCAGTGACTACTGTGGTACATGGACTAAACAAAGTCTGTATTCTATCAACACTTTTGGAAGGAAATCATGAAGAAATACAGTTCCATCTCTCCCACAAACAGATCAGAATGTATGGAATAACAACTAGCTTGCATAATTTGGATATCTGTCCCCTCCAAGCCTCATGTTGAAATTTGATCCCCATTGTTAGATGTGGGGCCTAGTAGGAGGTGTTTGTGTTATGGAGATGGGTCCCTCATGAATGGCTTGGTGCTGTCCTTGCAGTAGTCAGTGAGTGTTCACTCTATTCGTTCCCTCAAGAGTTCACCCCCCAGCACGTTGTCAAAAGACTTTGGCTTCTTCTCTTGCTTCTTCTCTCACCATGTGACTTGCACAAGCCTGCTCCTCTTCAACTTCCCCACTGAGTGGAAACTTCTTGAAGCTCTTATCAGAAGTAGATGTTGGTGTCATGCTTCTTGTACAGCCTGCAGAACTGTAAAACAAATAAACCTCTTTTCCTTATAAATTATGCAGCCTCCGTAAGTATTCGAGGAGAACTTTCTATGTGCTCAGTGCTCTTCCAGCTGCTAGAGATACAGCAGAAAACAAGATACGAGAGGTCCAACTTAGCAGAGATCACATTCCACGGTGCCAAGTATCCTGACAACATAAAAGTCAACACATAAATGAACAAAAGGACTTCTGACAGGGCTAAGTCATTCAATTAATTTTAGAAATATTTATTGAACTCCTGTGTAAGGGTCAGACACTCTTCTGGGTCCAGAGCTTAGAGTAAGTAACAAAACAAATATCCCTTCCAACATGGAACATACTGATGAAATTCAAAAGGGGCTGGACAATGGTAGAGAGTGACTTGGTATAAGAGCTACATTCAATAGTACGGCCAGCTAGGGCTTCTTTAGAAGACACTTTGTGTTCAAGTTTGAATGATAAAATCAGCAAAGCACACAGCTGGGATTGAGAGGGTGGAATATTCCAAGATAGGGAAAGATGATGAGCTTGGTGTACACTGTACAGTAAATATAGCAGTCCTGAGACTGCTAGCCTGATGAACGCCTACTTGCAAGGTTGGTCCCTGGTTGATATCTGAAAATTTGGATTTCAGTAGTATTTCCACCACTAGAGAGTGGCTTAATTAATTGATAAGCTTTAACTAATTGATAAAGTTGGTTTACCATATCTGAAGTGTTTATAAACACAATGCGACTTATGCTGAACATCTGCTTTTCTTGGAGAGTCTGGAATGTTGGTGTGTGTTAGGGAAAGACTGCCTATGTGATCAGCCCCAAATAAAAACTCTGGATACTGAACCTCTAAGAAGCTTCCCTGGTAGACAACATGTGCCACAATTTGACGCCAAAGGAATTAAGCATGTGCTGTACGACTGCACTGGGAGAGAGGACTCATAGAAGTTTGTTTCTTGTTTCCTCTGGACTTGAACTCATGTGCCTTTTCACTTTGTTGATCTCCTTTGGTATCTTTTCACTATAATTCACTGTAGCTGTGAATATGACCATATGCTGAGTCCTGTAAGTCTTTCTAGTGAGTCATTGAATCTGAGAATGGTTGTGGGGATCCCTAACACATCGTGCATACTTACTTCGTGTAATTCATGTCATATATTTGAAGAAAGGGGTTAGTATGAACAAAAGAGTTGGGTTTAGTGCTAAAGACAGACAAAAACAAGGGATGTGTTTTGCAGGAAAGACCAGCTTAAGAGAATCAACAAATATGGCTGCATGGTAATGAAACCTTTGTCAGGTTTCATTCAACTGCTTCGACTCTTTTTTTGGTATTTTTATGGTTTTCTCATCGTACCATTCTTTCTAAGTAACTCCAAGACTTTAGGCATTTAAGTTATTCCTGGAAATCGGCCTAAGCGTTTATCTTCTTAAAATGGTTCTTCCATGTTTACAACCATTACAATTCACCAAACATAAATTAACTGTCTTTGAGACTCCTCAAGATTATATTACTCCATCATCCAATGAAGAGTTATTGAGTACAGATATTTTACTGCAACCCTAAGTACTAAGGTAGCCATTGGTGATTCAAAGATGACTAAGACAAATCCATCTCTCTTCTCAAGGAACTTGCTCAAGGGAAGAAAAGTGCCAAAGAAAAACAAGCAAAAGGGCTTTGTTCGGATTGCAGTTTTGCAATTGCATATAAGTTTTCAGAGCCTTCTGGCCATCCAAAGCCACATGTCCTATGCCACAGCCATGCTCTCAACAGGTGAACATAGAAAACTGTAGGTGAGTCAGCATATGGAAAATGCTGGGGATTCCTGAAATAGTACTGAGTCATTAATCACTGATATCCTGGCTCAGTTCACGAAGCAACTGGGAGTGAATAAGCAAAGAAAGTGAACTAATGCTTAGAAGATGGAAATACCCCTGGGGACATTTGTTGAGTCAGTATAAGAACGTGGAAAACTTCAACAGTCATAGATTCAAATGGAATGAAATAAGAGGAGAAGAACATTCCCCAACAGCTTGATCTCTCATCAAAAATTGCTGGCAAGCACCACTCTTCTGAATTCTCTACTTTGGGAATTGGAGGAAGGAAGAAAAGAGAGGAATAAAATGTTGTTCTGATCCCAGCGGATTCTAAATTTATGTGATGTGACAATACATAGTACACAAACACATAACCAGTGTTTGATGTGTGATGTTGAATTGACTTATACAAGGCAAATTATAATATAAAGGAAAAATAACATAAAAGAAAACAACCCGGAGAAACTGATGGGAGGGAAGATAGGCTTTGGAAGGGGTAAATTAATTAACTCAAAATAAAATAGTTTAAAAAAAGAAACAAACTACAAATGGGGATTCATATGTATGGGTTGTTTCAAAATACTGAGTCTTGCCAAAGTTGCCTTGAGAGAAAAGTGAAAGTGACACTAGATATTGATATGTTTGGTTTAGTGGTACTTCCCACTAAATTTGGAGCTTCTCAAATATTATAAAGTGAATTTCTGAGGATAGCCAGTTGCTTCACTGATTTCCACTGCAAAATCAAGGATGTGTTTTTTTTTTTAGGAAACAAAGATTTCACTTACATGTAAAAGATACATTTAAGAACATAGTAAACTTCTAAAAGCACAGCTTAAAGAAAAAGAACCACCCACAACAAAACACTTTTTTCAAAATATTAACAGTCATAGAACACACACACACACACACACACACACACACACACACACGTCATAAAAATGTTGAATTGGTTTAAAGTTGTTTGTACATTTCAGCTAAAGACCTAAATGTAGAAAATTGACCAAGTCATCTCATGAAACTCAGTGACCTTCATGTTCAGCACGGTACTTTCCCATTTTTTCTACTTTCTTCACTTAAGAACTTATTCCTACGTATCTCTTTTAGCACATGTACACATTTCAGCATCCCTGATGTGAAGAGGGAGGGTCGAACACCCCAAGGACTGCGAAACTAACAATCATTGACTGCATCCTCCTATTCAGTATTGTGCTAAGCACTTGATGGTCTTATAACATTTAATTCATAAATGCAGTGCACAATGGGTGTTCTTATTCTCATGTTACAGTAAAGACTGAAATGTCCATACTCTCTTTTGCTCTGAACAACGGGCTCTGAGAAGGCTCATCCACTGATAATGCCACACGCAGGGCTCGTCCCATCAGCATTTGCCAGTCCAGTCCAGGGCGGGCTGCCAGGCCTGCCACTGTCTAGGGCTATTGGATCTCAGTGTTTGGGAGGACACTTCATCCAGCCACACCAAATGCATGACTTTGAGGGACACCACCCCTCTTCAAAAACTGGAAGCAACTCAGCAACCTAACCAGCAATTTCACACAAACCAGGTCAGGGAGATGATAGCTTGTCCATGGGTTTACTCATGAAAGCTGCTCAGTAAATTTATTGTAGCTGGGTAGTGATGCAGGTTTGGCGACTCCTCAATGCCACATCTGCCCCTGAGGGAGTTCCAGGAATTCTGATGGAAATTCATTGAGTTTTACTTCTGTGCACATTCTGTCACCCAGGCTGGAGTGCACTGATGCAATAAAAGCTTACTGCAGCCTCAACTTCCTAGGTTCAAGCAATCACCCTGGCTCAGCCTTCTGAGTAGCTGGGATTATAGGTGCATGCCACTATGCCCGAATAATTTTTTTAATTTTTTGCAGATATGGGGTCTCACTGTGTTGCCCAGATTGGAGTGCAGTACCACGATCATAGCTCACTGCAGCACTGACCTCCGGGGCTCAAGCAATCCTTCTGCCTCAGCTTCTGAGTAGCTGGGACTACAGCTGTGCACCACCATGCCTTCTAACATTTTTAATACTTTTTGTAGAGGTGGGGTCTAACTATGTTGCCCAGACTCATCTCAAACTTCTGGGTTTAAGCGATCCTCCTGCCTCAGCCTCCCCAAGGGCTGGGATTACAGATTTGAACCACCATACCCAGCCCTTTACAGGTTCTTTAGCTTCTCCTGTGGATGCCAGTCCACAGGGACAGAATGCAGTACTCAAAGCTGAGAAGACAAGTTTTGTGCATGCACAGGATTCCCCGTTAAAGCAAATAACAATAATGTGAAGTGAAATGTTGTCTTTCAAAAAGTTATTTGCCCTTCACAGATTTTTTTTCAGTGAATCCTTCCCATTTCTTTTACATAAGACATTTCCCAAGTCTCATCACCTTTCTTAGGCCACAGGTAATTCAGAAAGCTATAGATTTAATAATTAATAGGATTCTACTGGACCATTTCTTTCCTTACATTTTCAATCAGTCATTAGCTATTGAGCATCTATGATATCTTTCATCCTCCTTGGAATAAACGCATTATTTTTTAAAAGTTTTCTTGGTTGCATTGACTCATGTTCCTATCCTTTCTCCATGAATAACACTTGTTTGCTCAAGCCAGACACCTGAGGGAATCCCACCTGCCCACTCTCCCTATGTCCCCTCCAATCTGCCATCCAGTTCTGCCAGCTGTTCCCAGTTCTCTCACTCTCTGGGTCTGGCCCTCGTGCAGCTAGCTCAAATCATTGAAAGGACTCCATGACAGTCCACCATGAACAATGCCTCTAGAACAGGAAAATATGATCACATCTTCCCTTGCTTAAGATTTTTCAAGTTTCTTCTGACCAAAGAATAAGCTCACCTTTCTTGCCTGCCAGAGGAGGCTATGCAGTCGTTTATTCAGTTCAACCTGTTTTTATTGAGCACTTACTGTGTGCCAGGCACTGATTTAGGTGCTAAGGAAACAGCAGTGAACAGAATCCCTGTTCTGGTAGAGCTTCCATTCTACTGAGAGGAGACAGATAATAAACAAAATAACTCATACGTGTGTGTGTGTTTGTATGACATGCACACACATGTATATGTACATTTGTATACATACATGTATATTTATACTTATTTTTAGAAGGTGACTTGTGTACAAGGTGACAAAGAAAAACAAAGCAGGGCAGGATTCTAGGGAATGCTGAAGGAGGGGTTCATTTTAAATAGGATAGTCAGGGAAGAAATCAGTAAGAAAGTGACATTTTGACAAAGATGTGAGTTAGTCCCTGCTTGTGTGTGCAACATCATTTTTTACCACCTCTCTGCCTTGCATATTCTGTTTCACAATATTGAATACTTAGCTGTCTCAAATCTACTAGTCCTTCCAGCCTCCAGGCCTCTGCATGCATGGTTGATTGGCCCCAGGTTGCCTGTTCTCTGCAAAGGTGGACTCTTAGTTGTCTTTTTTGTCTCTGCCCCGTTCTCTTCCTGGAATTCTCCAGGCAGGCTCAGGACTCTCCCTCTGGGCTTTGACTTTGCCTGGAACAAACCTGCTAGAGTGACTATCAACTCATATCATAGTTCTTCTCTTTCCCTCTCTGAATACCTATATGCAGACATAGACATGTCCATATGTAACATATAACACATCTTATTCACTGAGTTCTTACAGGGGTAAGTACATCTTTAAAATACATGTGTACATGTTCCATATTCTCCATTACTTTTTGAAACAACCTAATAAGGTAGAGTTATCCCCATTTCACAAGTGAGAAAATTCACTTACCCAATCCCTTTCCACTAATGGGGCTGGGCTTGAGCTGAAAGTTATCTGACACCATGGCCTTGGTCTGCCCACAATGCCCATAGCTCTCTCCCCAGAGCCTAAGCTCCCTTAGAGTACATTCTATAGCTTTGAGTTTTTGTGTCTTGCACCTAGCACAGTGTTCAGTACAAAGTAATTGCTCCCTAAATATTTATTGAACAAATACATTTTAATACTATTCATTCATTCATTCATTATTAATGATGTGCAAAATTTCTATGTCTAGCCTCCTAAGTGTGTCTCCATAGGCCCAACTTTTCAATAGCAATAATAGCAATATTTTCATAGCACTTACCATGTACCAGGTACTGTTATAAGTACAAACACCAACTTTTTTGATCCTCACAACCCAGTGAGGTAGGTACCACTATTTTCTCCATTTTACAGAGGGAGAAACAAAGGCTTCAAGGAGTTAGTTCAATTTTTGAAGCTCACACAGCTAGCAGGTGACAGAACTGGGGTTTGAACTCAGGTGTCTTGGCTCCAGAGAGCCTCTGTTCCCCAAGACTGCATCACACTGCCTTCCTCAACCCTTCAGACTCAGGTTCCAGGCCCAGTTAATGATGTTCAATGATGACTATGAACGTTTTCTACCACTAAAAAGAGACATAATCAAGAACATCTACTTTGTATTGCTTAGCAGAGAAAAGCAACCTCTTAAATCCAGTACTCTTAGTGACTAAGCAAATATCCGGGGGAAATTTGGCAACCTCCTTCTAACGCACTGAAGGCAAAGGGTAATAAAAACATAAAAGGAAAAGTATCCAAAAAGAAAGTAGATAACTATGTGTTTGTGAAAAACAAAAATAAAGAAGTTTTCATTGTTGTTGTTTGTTTTTTTTAGAGCAAGAAAATATTGGGAAACTGCTACTGAAAGAGGATTGATGTTGGCATAAAGGGAGAGATCTTCTGTATCTCAAAGGAAATTTGGCTTTTAATCCAAAGTCAAGAAAGCCCATAAAATTACCCTAGAATCAAGAAGGAATCAACTAAATTATATCAGAATTCTTAGATCCGAAGAAGGTCATTTTCAGTAAGTGGATACTTGCAGGCTTAAATGAAATGTGAAAAATTTTGAAGGAAAATGTGATCAGGAAGTCAAAGTATGCTTTTGACACTGCCTGCCACTCCCCACTCCCCACAGACACCCTCCCCTCGAAAAGAAAAGGAATAATTTTTTTCCACTGCTTCATGAAGGGGACAAAGTCCTTTGTGACTTCTTTGCCTTAGAATACTATTAATCTTTTGTTGTTGTGTTCCTTTAGAATACTATTAATCTTATAAAACTGTGCCTCTGACCACAGGGTGGATTCCAGCATTAAACTACCAATGCTTTACAGAGAATCGTGAGAAACACTCAGGGAAGAGGTAATTCTACTCAAGGGTCATCTTTTTTCATTGCCAATTTTTTTTTCTTTATCAGCATTTGAAAGAAAACCAGATATTTTCTTTCCTGAAAGTTGATGACTTCAGGTGGGGAACAAGCATCTGTGGCAGATGGACTCTTGAAACCCAGTGAAATATCCTGTCTTCCTATAAATGTTTATGGGAGCAGGAGAACTGAAGAAGAAAAACACAGCAAAACGTTGCATGACTCACAGTCCGAACTGCTTCTAAATAAAGCATTTCTCAGAGTTTCCCATGAGGTGATTTGAGTGATCAGGCAGCAGGGTCCCTGTGAGTGGAGCAAGCACATTTTTAAAATACAAAAAGGTATATCCAACAGTCACTCAGGAGAATCCTTCTGTTGTTTTTCATGTTTAAGAAAATGTATGTCTAAGATGAGAGTATCAGATCATGTATATCGCGTCCTGTTCCATATATGGCCAGAGCGTCCCAGCAGTTCTTGGCTAGGCCACTTTGCAGATGATGATCAGAGGTTTAGCAGGGCGTTTCATATTGACTCACAGACTTTCCTCTAACAGAGCATCTCAAAGTGATGATAATTAAATTTAATTTTAGATCGTGTGTGCTGGACCTGGGAATGTTTTTAAAGTGGGAGCAAGCTCCATTGACTTTGGCAGTGGAGTTCTGAAAGGAAGGTCTTATGTCTTAGACTATCTCCATACTGTTCAGTCCCGTATACTCCAGAAAATTATGAATTTGGAATCAACTGGGGAGAAATCCTTCGTCAGACTACTGTGCAAATGGTACACACTCCTGCCCTTGACCGTCAGCCTCGTAGATGGAAACGTGGCCGCCTTTGTGGCTCTCTGACTAGAAAGTCAGAAAGTGGCTACAGCCTTTCCAGCCAAGCTAGAGGAGTGGAAAAGTAAAGTCTAGAGGGCTTCAGCTTGTCAGGAACCACAGTTAGAACAATTCCTAGATTCTCTATGCAGCTTACCAATGACGGTCTTCTATGATCTGATAACAGACTGGCAAAATTACATTAGGCGACTCAACCATTTCTGGGTACTGGTATTGAGTAGCGGTATAAAGATGAAATGATTGTATCAGGGAATAATTACTACCTAGAATGCGTTCAACTCTCTATATGTGCAGCGGACATGTGGTCAAATGAGCTGACTTGTTCTGGGTCATCAGATTTAAAAACTACAGTTAAATATAAATTTTAGATAAACATGAATACATTTTTAGCATACATATACTCCATATAATATTTTATCATTCATTGTTTACCTGAACATTAAACAAAATTAGTTGCTTCTCCGAAATTTCAATTTAACTGGACGTCTGTATTTTAAATGGCAAACTTCTAAGATGCACGAGCTTTTCTGAGCTACTATTTTATCAAAACACATTCTGAATGTTTTCCTGCAAGAACTGGGGAATCTAGAGAAAATGCATCAAAAATAATTTAACATTAGCAAGAAAACAGCCACTCTGGAAGGGCTTGTCTCAAGTCACTGACACATACTGTAAACCTGTACCCCCGGAAAACCAGCAGGAGAGAAAAGTAAAAGCAACATGACGGTTGAGTGGATCCTATTGTGACCCAACACTTCCACCCAGACAGAATCCAAGTTCCCTGCCAGTAATTTGGAGCTTCAGGTTCCAGTTTCCTCTTTTTCTTTACTAGGTTTCGCGGGGAAAAGAGATAACGAAAGAAAGAAAGAAAAAAAAAGGCCGGCAATTTAATGTACATTTGTTTTGGCATTCGCTGAATTCTAGAGATGAAAACAATCTCCTGCTTTTAATTCAGTCCATGTGCAACAAAGTTGTATGTTGGGAGATCTGGCTTTTAATAAGAACGATTAACAAGCGTTTTTGATCACAGGAAGTTGAGAAGAGTCGCTGCTTCTAAGAATACAATAAACATTGACTAGCAGTTAAATGGTCCATCTTTCTCTATCAGCCGTTTAGCAGCCTCTACTTTGATTTGGGGCAAATGTGAGATAGGACCAGGAGAGAGCTCCCCACACCCCCCACCACCACGTGGGCAGTGGTTCTGTTCCAGAGCGCCTTCCTTCCTGTCCAGGGAGGCAGGCTGCTGAGGCCGTTTCTGGGCAAGAGGCCATTGCCGGGATATTTGCTTTAGATAGCTTGCAGCTGGGCTGAGTGGGTGTTTCATTCAGACTCAACACAGGCAGCTCCCACCGTCTCTACTGTTTCAGGCTAGTGGAAGCTAGGGGCCTTTTGATTTATAAAGAGCTCTCTGTGCCTCTAGTTACATTTTAGGAAGCAAAGCCGTGATAAATGAAGCTCTGGCTGCTGATCTCCTGGATACACACACACACACACACACACACACACACACACGGCCTACACACCTTTTCCCCTGTAGCACAAAGCCTTTCAGCGCCAGGAGATTTAACCCTGGCCTAGGGTAGCCACGTGGGCATCCCTGTTCATCCGACATCCTCTTACTTCAGAGCTCATCCTGAATAGGGCAAAATCAAAGTGTGGAGCTTGTTGGTTTTCTGTGTGGTATAGATATTCTTATATTCATCACATTTCCAATTTGAGGTCATCAACCACCATGGAAGGGACTGTGTTGGCATTTCCGGGCAAAGCCTAAAGTTGATTCTTCTTTTCCTACAGACAATTGTTTTCATGTGTGCTGGGAATGAATGCATTCTGAGGATGAGGGGTGGGGAATTCTACATGCAGGGAACTCAGGAGTCTTATTTTCTTTATTTTCTTATCCTGAGTTACAAATGACTGCTTAATTGGGAGAGACTACAATTACAAGAGTTCACTGAGGGAAGCATGAAAACAAAGTGAACCAGAAAAATAGAAACCCAGACTTCTCAGTTCCTGTTTATCCTATTTTTAATCTCCACATCTCAGTTGCTCTCTTTCTTGCTTCTTTTGCCTTGGTGGAATTCATACACACACCTGGCTTTCCATTTGCCTTGGGGACAGTGAGGAGGTGGAGCCCAAGAGTGGGAGGGCCCTGCTGCCTGCTGGTGGGGAGAGCTAGTGTCCACTGGAAGAGGCAGACCTACAGAAAGCTCGGCCGTGTCTGACTCAAAGGTGTTGGCAGCACATGAATGATGACTTCTCCTCTCTTAACTGCCTCAGCTAGGAGACTTTCGCATGTCCAGACAAGTTGGAAGAAGGAAGGTCGGGGAGGAGGTGACCATGAGATTGTGGACGGATGTTCAGACTGACCAAGGCCTGAAGAGGTCTGAACGCCTGTGTTCTTCAGCCCTCCTCCCCCTCCTCTCTCTGTGTCTCTGACTCTCTTCTCTCCCCTCCCCTCCCTCTGTCTCCTTCCTTCCTTCGTTCTTTCCTTCCTTCCTTCCTCCCTCCTCCTCCTTCTTTCCCTCCCTCCTTCCCTTTCTCCCTCCCTCCCTCCTTCCTTCCTTCCCTCCTTCCTTCCTTCCCCTCCCTTCCTCCCTCCCTCCCTTCCTTCCTTCTTTCCTTCCTTCCTTCCACACATGTTTAGGAAATGCCTGCCACCAGCAGTCTCCACATTAGGTTCCAACTATACCAAAGGAATCTGTGCCCTCCAAAACCTTCCCAGGGACAGAAACCACTCACAAGGGATGCCTCTGCCATTTCACCATGCGGGTGCCCACACCACCACAACACACTTCAATTTGTGAAAACACTTTTTCTTCCCTATCAGAGTGAAATAATGCATACCCTTGTGCGGCTCTGCAACTGAAAGAGAGAAAAGGGAATCACACCGGGAAAATCACACATTCTGGAATAAAGAGGGAAATGTAGAAACTGGGATCTTAAAGCCTGCGGGGAGAGGACCCTGGGGCCTGGGCTCTCTGGGCAGCACCCAGGCCTGGGGAGGAGCTGTTTCCAGTCGGTCTCCCCACGGACCCTGAGTGCTGAAGGGAGGGTTGGCCTGTCTCCTTGGCCCCTGTGTGCCCAGCACCAGCACTGTGCTGGGAACCTCCCAGGCACCGCTCTGTGTTAAGGACGTGCCAGGAGAGACCTGGGAGGAGACGACCCCATGGCTGGGTAGGTGTCCAGCTCCTTTCCGGTTATCTTCCACCCAGCACAGAGGACATCCTGTAACTCAGCCGCTCCTCGCAGGGTCACATTTATCCTCCCACGGGCTCTGCCACTCACAGTGCTCCTGTCAGGAAGTGGGGTTTGTTCCCTGAGATTGCCAGTCTGGGAGTCTCTCCAGGACCCCTGCAGGTGTCCAGGTGTGGCTTTGGCTGCCCTGTTCCCTGAGCCTGGTGTATCATCATGTGAGAACTGTTACCAGTTTCCATCTCAGGGAAAGGATAACCACGCCCCTAATACCCTGGCAGGACCAGATCTACCTTTCTGTCTAATATGACCCCTTCACCTGAGAGCTGGAACTTTCTGGAACCTTCTAGAGCCTTGTACAGGCTCTGGAGCCTACTGCGGACGCAGAACTAGTAATAGATTTGCTTAGTTCCTGCAGCTTTAGCTGTGGGGCACTCAGAAATTGTTGTGCTATGTGGGCTTAAGTAATTTGAATAGATATGAATATATTTAATAAAAACAATCTGCTTTATCGAATTATTTCCATTTTTGTTCTCATTTATTTCCTTTAGCCCCAGATAATGTTAAAATAAACTACTGATGTATAATTAACTTTAGATGTTACAATATCTTGAGCCAAGCTGATTTTGACGACAGTGAAGAACATTTTGAAGTAGTTTTATGATTTTTCACAGCACAACAGATTTTTATAAGAAGAAAAAAAAAGCTTTAAAAATGCTGGCAGTGTTGTTTAGCTCCTCCAACACAAGCACCCACCACAGTAAAGCCCACAAATTCACAGTGGGCTGAAAAGTGGTTTCTGGAACTCTTTTAAACCTTGGCTAACTTTCGGGGGCTCCCAAAGGACAGGATTACTTCATGTCAAAGCAAAAATTCTCCTGACTCTGTAAACAGCCCACGGTTCTGGGAAATATGAAAAACGTAGATCAAAAATGAAGTTGTGTTGTGTTTGGAGAGGCTGTCTGTGATCACGAATCCTCCGTCCCGTGGGATCCACACTACTCCCGGGTTTTTGAGGTCCTCCTCGTCCTCGGGGTCACTGTATCCCTCTTTACCTTCTTCCTCAGAACACCCGTTGCCAAATACAAAACACCAATCATGATATTACTACCAGCCCAGAAGGCTGATTAAATCTGCATACCCTTCTTTGGAGCTTAAACCATGCTGTGCATTTTCACGGTAAATAGTTTTGTGTTTTGTGGCATATATGCAAACTTGGCAAGTAAAGACAAAAGTCACCAAAGACCTCATTTCCCACTAGTTTTGTAATAAAAAGCCAAATTGATATTCTCTTTTCTCCTTCCTACTGCACAAACAACACTTCCTTCATCTTATGGTAAGTGTCAACACCCCTCTCACCAAGAATATTTTGTGGCTCAGCAAAAATGAAGTGAACTTAAAATATATTCTGATCCCACCAGGTAAGAAGAAAATGTTTAACATAACACAGTATTCCACCAGAATAAGCTGAGCTGGGGTTTTTTTCCCCGTTGCAGAATTCATGTTGGGAAGGCGGGTGTGAGTGATGATTCACTCACAAAGTGAGGCATGTGATAAAGAAAAGATTGTATCCTAGAATTTTAAACCTTATCTAATAAATAATCCAGACAAAGGGGCTCAGGGCTTTTTAGCAGGATCCTGTACTTCCATTAGAAGCCCAAAAAGCTCAAAGAAAAGAAACTACAGTATATTCCATTCGTTCCTTTGGCAACTGGGATCTTCCCTTGTTTTAAACCAAACAAACATTCACAAGGAAAACCAGCTGCTTTTACAATGAATAAACCCATTACCTCAACTCCTTTACTCAATACCATTACAGAGGTATTTTTACTTGTCAGATTTTCTGTTTCAGAGAAGCTTGGATATTTTCAGTATGCTGTCAATACAGACAAAACAGAGCTGGTTTTAGCAACAGCACCAGATGTGTCTGAGGACATGGGCCTTCCTGGATCTCCAATTCCAAGGTTGGGTGGTAAGTTACAGCTTCTGTCAAAAATAGTAACAACAGGATTTGGCATCTTGACACAATGCTGCCTGGCAATGGCTAAGCTCACGGCACAGTAGCCAGTGGAGAGGAGGTGCACGCACGTGGAAGGGAGAATTAGGAGCCCCTGGAGCGTAGACTCGACCTGTGCATCCAAAGCCAGCCCTGTTGTAATTTCCACCACAGCAAAGAAAACCAGTGCATGTTGCTTCAAGTACCCACTCATGTTTGACCCATAGCAGTCAGTAACATTAATTGTGCTGAGGGAGGCAAATGAACACTAATCAATCTAAAACAAGAGCAAAAGGGATTTTACCAAAGTATCAGCATTGGAGACCCTTCCCCTTCCCAAATCCAGTTTACCCCTCTTTTCTGGATAATTGGGTATCATGGATGCTCAGTGTGTCAGAGGGCCAGCGTGCTCCTGGAGTCAACTGGAGACTTCTGTGACCCACAGGTCAGACAAGTCAGGTCTATAGGGTCTAAAAAGAGAGTTTACTCAGTAGAGTAAAGGGAGAAATCTCCACTTAAAAATGAACAAGTGGGGTTTAGAGAAGTTAGACTGTCACAGAACCAGAGTTAGAAGCAGTTGCAGAGCCAGGACATCTTAAATGATCAGCAGTAGAAGTGAAGGTTAAAGTTTTAAAAATTATCTATACACCGAGCCACGTATGATTGCTTTCTGCAGGCCTGATCCCATTCAATTTGGGCTCCGTGTGGTCTAGGCTATGAAATGAGTACGGCATCGGACTGTTTCTCAGTTGATCTTAGCTCAAACTCTTGTTGACTGAATGACCTTGAGCAGGTTTTTAAAATGCCTTGACCTTCACATTTCTCATTTATAGAGTAGGGACAATCTGTCCCTTAGAGTTTGTTAATGCATGTAATACACTTAGTGATGTAATACACTTACCACAATGTCAAACACATAGTTGACACTCAATAGATAATAGATATGGTTATTATAAAGCAGTCAAAATGAGCCTTGTATTCAATAGTTCCCTGTGAGAAAAGCATGAAGTCTAACAGGGCTTATAGGTCTTACCTCTCACCAGCTTTATCAAGCAACACTTTCCCCTCTGAAATCAACACTCCAGAGATGTTGTAAATTGTTCAGTGCCTTGAAATTCAGCATTTTTTCTAACTCCCAGGCCTTGGAACCTGTGCTCCTTTGCCTTGGAGCATGCTATCAACACCTCCCACTCATCCTTCGCCTATCAGCTTAAGTGCCTTCCTCCACTTCAGTGCTAAGATGTGTCTCCCTGCCCCATTCTCTCGGAGTGCCTACGCTGTTATACTCACTTGTCCAGTACTGTCCTTCTCCATGTGACTCCATGAAATCAGGAGCCATGTTTTGTTCATGTTGCTATTCCTGAACCTCAGCAGAGTTCTTATCCCACGGTAGGTATTCCACTAATACTTATTCAGTAAATAAATAAATTATAAAACTATTTCGGGAACTCAAAATTACTGATATTCTCAATCTAGGTGGCTCGATTCAGAAGTGAATAGAACTCAATAAGATAGAAAGTGAATATATGATTCAGAAATGAATAGGATATAATCTGGTCTGCTCTAAAAGAATGGCTTTTGCTGAAAAAAATGGCTAGCTGACCCCTAACATCTGTTCCCTTCTCCTTTCATAGTAATAGAAGTCTTAATTTTTAGCTGTGCCCAGAGTCACAAACAAACAAACAAACAAAAAATTACACTTCCTAACATCATTGCAGGTGTGACCGGATTTTGGAGAAGTTCTGACCAATGAAATGCAGGCTGGATGCTGCCTCTCTTCAATCCATTCTCTTCAAAATCCAGGCTATAAGTACCTAGTCAAAGCCATAAGCCTCCACCACTTACTAAATGTGTGATGTGTAGTAGACTGGCACACTATCTTGAATGACAGCTGGAATGCACTCTTTATATCCTTTTCTTCTATCTCTCTTTGATGCCTAGAACAAATATGTAAAGGCTGGAGCGTTGACTGCCAAACTGGATGTTGAGGAACAGGGTTATATGTTAGTGCTGGCGAAGGGCAGAGCTGGATGAAGCCTGGATCCCTGAGTATTTTGGAAGATATAACCACCATACCAGCCTCTTGCTGCTTACCCTCTGACTTTTCATTTGCTTTACCAACTATTATTTTTATCCTCTGTTACTTGTAGTTCAGTTTCAAAGAAACCTCTTAATTACCAGGAATTGCACTGTGAAAACAATGATGTATGTTTGAAAAAAGGACTTAAGAGAGTTTCAGTTATTTTTATTTCAAGACTTTCACAGTAGTATTTTAATAGCAATAATATATTTTATTGACGTTAGCTAAAGACTTTTTAATCTCAAACATAACTGAGGAAATTATAAATATCATGAAAGACCAGATAAAAATCAATAGCGTTCTAGATTCTAGTCACACAGCAGAATATTTTACAACAGTCACTGGTGAGCAGAAGAAAATAATATCAACTGAGCAGCCAGTCACTCCAGAAAGCAACTGTGTTTTCCAAGGCAGAGAACACAACAACCTTTCTTCTTGTGTTTATGGTGGTATTTCTCAACCACAAGCCCATGATAACCGGGAACGATGTTCAAAATATTTATCAATCTGCACAATCTGGATGCCATCCAATCAGAACAGATGCTGGCTATAGATCAACTAGTATATCCATCCTGGCTCATGGCAACATGATTTCAGCCTAGGGATACCAATAGTAGCATGTGTACGGAAATCACGTTTCTTAAATTATCAACCACATTTTGTCTAATTTATGGCATAACACATGATAGAAATGCCTATATCATATGCAAAATTAGAGGTTCATAGAAGTAGTTCTTGTTTTTTGTGTGTGAGTTTCCTAATGAGTTGGTTTAGAAAAGAATGAGACCCAAAGGATCCTGTTGGAGAGATTTTTGGAAGGTGGATGACTGGCTGTTTAGCATGTATTTTTCTTAACCATCATTTGTGTTTGAGTGTTTGTATGCATACATGTGTGTATATACATGCACAAACAAAACACACAAAAGTAGTGTGATTGCAACTAGGAGTACATTGACATTGTGCCTGCGGCCAGCAATACTGTCTCCTTTCATTCCAGGAACAAGAAACCTCAGAGCCCCCAACATACTAGACTTGCTTCTGGCATTCATGCCACAGGGCTCCTGGTGTCTCAAATCCTATTTTTGATGTGCAGCTGTTGAGTTGAAACATCTGATAGTTTCTCTTCTCCAGACTGATTTGGTGCAAGATACCAGTAAATGATCATTTGTTTCAGTTCTTACAAGAGTCAAAAGACTAATATTAGATAATGGTTCCTCCCACACATGGCCCTTTCCCTCTGACTTTTTGCCTGGAGGATCCCAGACCCTGAGAAACCATGCAAAGTCATTCTCAGACAGGCTTGGGCTTTAGCCACCAGATCTGTGGGGCTCCATCTGGCTTATAAAGTCTGTCCAAATGGGAGAATAGGAGCACCCAGTGTCACTCTCCCACACCCCTGTCAGTCCATGCTAAGTCCTTGCTACAGTTGTACTCATTTCCTTTTGTTTTCTTCCCTGTGGATTTGGAGATTAATTGGCCATGATTCACTCAGGCAGTCATTTGTGTACTTGAAGGCCATTAGTAAAATCCCCTCTCGGTTCAGAAGAAAAAAGGGTGATCAAAATATTTAACAACTGGTAAGACTGAAGAACTGTAAAGGCACCAGCATTATTATCCAGTCAGAATGGACTTTGGCCATAGAGATTGAGCAGGTTCTTGGAGGCTCTTTGTTTAGAGACTTGGAGGATGAGGGAAGCAACCATTTGCCAGTTGGTCTGGGACATATTTCCTTCTCTTAATCATGGACAGATCTGTCCCAGCGTGTTTCTGTGGAGAATCCCCAGCCTCAGCCTTAGAGTATATTATAAGCTGTACTTATAGTATATTATCAACCTTGCATATGTGATAATTCACGATTAGAACACTTTTCAAGACTAATAACCAGATTGCCAGTGTAGCCCTATTTGCCACAGCCAGATGACTTTCAGCCATATCTGGAGAATGATGTAAGACAATTTTTTTAATCTCTCAAATATTTAACATGTACTTATGAGACAGTATAGTAACACAATGACTATCCATGATTTAGGATAAACTGAACCTGATCGAAGTGAGTAGTGTGATATGGTTTGCTAAAAAGACCCCGATAGCTTGTTCTAACAGAAGTGTGATGTCTTGTGCTACTCAATGGTCAGTTAACATCTACCTATGGGCTCTCGTTCTTGCCACCACACTTGTGGAGGAAGTGGTGCAGTAGAGCAGGTGAATGGTCCCAGTGATGCACCAGAGTGTGTGCCCATGGACAGGTGAATGGTCCCAGAAACATATCATATGAGAAAAGGTTGAAGGGGTTTTCACTATGCATGTCATAAAAGCTGCCCGCGTTTTGCATAGGGCCTTATTGGAAGAGGAAATAGGCTTATTCTGTGTTGTCCCAAAGGGACAAAATAGGACCAGTGAGTAGAAGGTAAAGGGAGGTAGAATCGGGGTCAACATAAAGTGTCGATGGAAGGAGAATGAACTATTATAGTAATGTAAGTTCAAGGTGAGTGCAATTCAGTGTAAGAAACACCATGAGGCATCTATTGTGCCCTGGTTACTGTGTGAGGTGTTGTTAACAGAAAGAAGAATATGGTGGCTTCAGTCTACTATGAAATACAGATGTGAGAAGAATTCATAAGAAACATCACATGTTCCTGAAGGGATGCTTTTACAAGATTCCAAAGACAGGTGGGGAGGAAGTGATTAGTTCAAGAAAGTGTTTATAAAACAGTGAGTGACAGATCTAGCTTTTGAAGAATAAATTCCTGTTTGATGAAGACAGACAGACAAGGGATGGACGAGTCTTCCAGGTTGAGGAATCAACATGTTCAAAGTCCAGAGAGGTCCTTCAAGCAGTCTTGGAATTGGTTATTTCATTTGGGAGCACAGGCTTCTAGTCTTCTGGGATAGTCTACATCCATACAGGAGCTAGAATTTCAATGTCTTCATTATTTTTGAAGTATTTGCTTGCAGGTCTGTATTTGTTTGGTTTTCTCATTCAATGAATCTGTTCCTCCAGTGACTCTGTAAGGGAATTATTTAGCAAAAGGTTTTCCAAGTTTAAGAAAAGGAAAATGTTTAAATATGAGTAAATTTAAATTGTTTTTTGTTTCAATGGATTTTTTTTTTCAAGTTGGCCTCTTTTACTTTGCATAGGGAAGACCTTTTACTTTGATTAGCTTTGGTGACTTTGCTGCAACTTTAAAAATATATCCAGTATCCTAATCCTTGGAGGTTCAGATTCTTGGAGGATAAACTGCAACTTTGCAAATGACTAATGGTCTGGTGAAAAAGAAGGATGGTAAATTTATGGTAGTACTAGATATATATATATATATATATATATATATATATATATTTATATAACCTGAAGAATTCCACACTCAACTGGGTATATCAAATCTTTAAGATTCCCTAAAATCAAGTTTAAAATTCTTTTTATTGTATATCCAAGCTTTGGGTTTCCTGGTCACCTTTTCATTGAGCTATAACCAGAGAATGAAGATGAGTAGGACCTCAGAAGCAGAGAGAAGCAGACAAGTGGGTCAGGCCAGGTAGCAGTGCCAGGGGCAAAACTCTACTTCCACCAACCTCGGCATGTAGGAATGTTGTGGCAGTTTGTAGACCAGCCCTTCTTCTACCTACCATGAACCCACCAATCACCATAGCTGGTAAGGAGGGTCTCCTTTGTGCCTCCTTAAATGTTTGTCACCATTGGATTTGAAAGGCACACTTGACAGTCTTGTGTCAAGTAAAAACTATTAAACGCTTCCAAATCATAAGCTGATGGCCTCCAAATAGCAAATAAATGTCCTAAAGTGATCACTATTTTTAATACCCAGCTTGACAGAAATGTCTGTTGAGTTTACTGCCAGGTGCCACATTATCATTTAACCAAAAATGTCTATATAAAAATAACTTCCCCCCATTGGAATGGTGGCCTGTATACAGAGGAATCTATTTATGTTTCAGTTCAGTTTCAAACATCTTTGAAAAATAAGCTGAATGGATAGAATTGAAGCAATGTGTGCACCTCTGGAAAAGATGCGGCAGATGTTAGCTCTTGAATTGGTAGAAATAAAAATGACATTCTTCTCATTTAGGTTGTTTGGTGTTATGCTGACTTTTTAATATAATCTGAAGCAGAAGTGACTTCATGTCAACGACACTATTTCATGGTTATAAAACTTTTGGTTTGAGAAGTTGTTAGCCTATTTTCTGCTTTCTGGATGTGGATGGCCCTTAGAACAATCTCCCCTTAGAAGGGATGCATTGAGTGTGGAGAAGTGCCAGCCACTGGAATGGGCACGACGCATAGGTTGCTTCCTTTAAGTTCCAAGGCAGCTTGAGGCAACTGCCCAGAGCAGCTAAGTTACAGGGTCCTGCAGGTCCACGTCTCTCTTCTAGGTGTTTCCTTCCTCAGCCTTGGTAATGCTCAGTCCCTGGTTCCCAGTGTCCTCTAAACTTGCCCTTACGGTGGCACTCATCCTGTATTTCGATTACGCCTTTCTCTTGGGAGGCCAGGACTGGGTCATGGCCTTAGGCAGCCACAGTGAGGTCAGCCTGGACTAGGATGAAAGCAAAAGGATTCTCAGAAATGGGACTTGAGCTCACCAGCAAGAATGTATAGAATTTCAGGCCAGGACAATAGTGTGAAAAGGCTAGGATTAAGGGGTGGGGGACAAATGATGGTGCCTTTTCCTCAAGAAAAAAGGCATAGAATTGAAGGAGGTAATTATTTCCTCCTAATGTGTCTCATTTTTCTGCTATGCTTCTAATATCACACATAGAAATTTGGAACATTTGAAGTTTCCTTTCTCCCAAAATAAAAAGCTGATTTTATTCATCATAATAAATCTAAATTTATTTACAGCTCATTCATAGGTATTGGTCACTTAATTGAAAACACTAGTATGCATTAAATATTGTTACATAGCCAAATAATTTTTAATTGTCTCAGCTACCAACTTGAAAAATATTTCTTTATTTTCTATAATCTGAGTTAATTTAAATTGCTTTTGTGCTTCGATTGATACAAGTTTAACTTTTCTTCTCATTAAGAAACATTTTACTGAAGTCGCCTTTTGAAGAATGTTTCCTTTTCTGAGGTACTAAATCTGTTGGCACTTGGCACTACAGGTAGTGGCAAACATTTTTTTTTTTTTTTTTTTTTTTAGATGGATTTTCGCTCTTGTCACCCAGGCTGGAGTGCAATGGCGAAATCTTGGCTCACTGCAACCTCCGCCTCCCAGGTTCAAGCCATTTACCTGCCTCAGCGTCCCGAGTAGCTAGGATTACAGGCATGCACCACCACGTCCTGCTAATTTTTATATTTTTTAGTAGAGATGGAGTTTCGCCATCTTTCCCAGGCTAGTCTTGAATTCCTGACCTCAGGTGATCCACTCGCCTTGGCCTCCCAAAGTGCTGGAATTACAGGGGTGAGCCACCATGCCTGACCAGTAGCAAATTTTGAGAGAAGGAAATTAAATAAAAGTGCATTCATTTTCTTTTAAGCAAAATCTCTAATGAGCTAGGGTAGGCTACATGAAAAGCTGCTCCTTGGCATTCAAAACGTTTAGAGACCAATGTCCTTACACCATGGACGTGCAGTCAAATGAAAGCTTCCTAGTATTCAAGTAAGTACCTGCAGTTCTAAGCCAAGCTCTTGCACTTACCGCTGGAAGAAAGGTGGATAGAAGAGGCTAATATTACAAGCTGTTCTTCTCAAGGCTGTTAACCTGTCTCCACCTTCTTCCCTGGACATAGAGCCTTTTGATGCAAAGCTGCAAGGAGCTGTGCATTCTTAAATAAACATTTTCCAGTTCAAAGAGCCAGTCCTATGCTTCAATTTAAAGTGAGATTGAAAGAGTTATTTGCTTTCTTGTCCCTTTAGCATAGACAAGCACAGCAAGAGCCCTCATGGGTTCCCTTGTTCAACAGTAACTTCTTTTCAAAGATGAAGTAGCCAGGCATAGAGTTTGACTTTCTCAAAGCCACTAATGTAAGGTAATCCTTGGAATGAGACAGGATGACTCCACCAACTCAAAAGGAGTAAAATATTGTCCTTCTTAAGTGAGCACATTGAAATGGCCTACCTATGAACACAGAGCCCTTTAATAGCAAATACAGTAATGCATCAGTAAGCATCATGGGTCTGCAAGATAGCAGTGACTTACACGATAATAGCCCTACACACTAGAGTGTCCAGGGCAAACAATGCCCTTAGGCACAGGTGCAGGTGGGATGAGGTATGCCAGGGCAGGAACCTACTTACCTGGGCCAATGATGGCAACTGAGAGAAAGAATGTGAGGTCTTCTTTCAGAGTCACTGAAATCTGTGACTCAAACTCTCTGACATACCAGAGGAGGGTGCGAGGTGCTAAAACAGGTCACGAGGCATGAAGGAGCTGATGCAAACTGACTCACGGAAGAGAAATGTGTTCAAAAACAGCATGGGGTAGATTGGAATGTCCCAGCCCTAATCTAAGAGACGTGTGTCTCTGTAGGGATGACAGACTCTGCCTCAGCACATTTTGAATTATCCAGAGCATTGATATTTGCAGACACATTTTGGTTCTGTAATAATGAATAAAGGCAAATTGTTCATTTAAGAGGTATTTGTTGAATATCTTTCATTCTATAATAGCATTGTTCAGGGACTTGTGAATGCCACAAACATGTGCAAGGACATAGTCTCTTCTCTCATGTTACTTAAAGGGTTTATTCTCTATTTTCAAAGATAATCAATGGATAGATAGATAAATAGATAGATATTGGTAAGAATATTTTCAAAAAATTGGCTAGAATTCTACAACTTGCCTAAGGTCGCTTGGCATCAATTGTCATAGTCCTCTGCTTTTCAAGGAGACACTAGACAAATTTCTATGTACCATAGAAAAACTTTTCTGTGGGTAGGGAAGAGCCATCAATCAAGAACTAAATGTATAAAATAGCAAAATAGGGTTTTGAATGCTAGCTTCAGCCCTGTGTTATTGTGGGCAGGTTTCTTAACCACTAGAGGCTCAGGTTGTGAGGTTTTTATCCTCAGAATAATATTTTTATAATTTCCTTCTAAGGGTAGGTGAGGGTTCCATTTACGAATGACTGACCCATTGTAGACACTCTGTCAATGCTAGTTCTTTTCTTTATTCTTACATTTTAACCCACTGGATTCATATACAATGAGTTTACTTAAATCAGAGATCTGACAGTGCCAACTGTGAAAGTCTGTGCAAGATGGTTAGACTTCTCCGGCAATATGGTACCAAAGGAATCCTAAAGCCATCCCCCTTCAAAGTATACAAAAATACTGGATAAAATGTTGAATGCTTTCTAAGTGCATGGCTTAAGGAAATGGTCAGAAACAAAGAAGCTGAGCAGGAGCACAAATCCAGATAGGTGACTGGTAAATCTGGCAGCAGCCTAAAGCTGTCTGGCTACTCTTATAAACTAGAGCTTTGGATTTATTTTATTGGTGAACCAACAGGTTAGGTGATTTCACATAAAACTAGGGTCTTCGAAGATCAGCACCCTTAGGGAAAGGATGAACCAAAATATATTTTTCCACAAATACAAATGTCCAGAAAGTGTATCCAGTACAGGTATCAGTTTTGATTCTGGGAAAAGGGGAAAGAAGTATTCTTTGAGAATTTGTTACCCTCCTTCACACAGGTTTGTGGTCCAATTCACAGTATGCATTGTGGTCTGAAAAACATCAAGCCAAGATTTCACATTCTGGTGCCAGATTGGTGGTGGTTCCTGGTAACTGGCAGAAGTAAATGCAAATCTTCTCAAGAGTAAGGATCCTTCAATTCAGGTTTCAAAGAAAGGCTGAAAATTCATCAGTCAAAGAAAAATCATAGAATATGTAAGTGAACAAAGTACCATGAGTGACAGTCTGCAGAAACAACACCCAGCAGATCAAAACCAGAGCATAACAGATACTGAAATTATTAGATAAGCATGTAAAATAAATGTATTTAATATGTTTTTAAAAAGATGAAAGGGTTGACTTGAAAACATGAGAAAGGAAAAAAAGTATAAAAATGATGAGTCAGATTTGAAAAAGCAATACATTTATCCTCTAGGAATAAATCTATAATGTATACAATTTGAAATTCAGTGCAGATATTAAAGACAGATTAGACGCAACTGGAAGGGAAATGCTGAAATGCAAGCTAACCTTATGAAATGATCCTGAATGCAGTACAGAGTGACAAAAGAGGAAACAACAAAGGGAGGGTTGAAAATGTACACATAGTGAAAAGGTATAACACACATTCAGTCAGACTTCTTGTGGAAAGCGATAATTGGAAAGACACAATAAAGAGAATAGGGAAAGCAACAATACAGAAGAGGTGATGGTGGAGAATTCTCCTGAGTTGATGAAACCCACGAATCCTCAGATTTGGGAACTTCAATGAATCACAATGAATCTAGAAATCTACCCTAGATTTTTCAAAACAGCTGACCACCAAAGATAAACATGACTATCTGAAAAGTAGCCAGAGAGAAAAGATACATAGCCTAAAAGGAGCCACAGTTCAGTAGGCAATTGATGCCTTCACAGGGGCAGCAGGAGCTAAAATGTAGTGCAATCAAGCCATACAAAAGAATGAAATCATGCCCTTTGCAGGGCCATGGATTAAGCTGGAAGCCATCGTCCTCAGCAAACTAACACAGGAACAGAAAACCAAACACTGCATGTTCTCACTCATAAGTGGGAGTTGAACAATGAGAACACATGGACACAGGGAGGGGAACAACACACACTGGGGCCTGTTGGGAGGTGGGGGGCAAGGGGAGGGAGAGCATTAGGACAAATACCTAATGCATAAGGGGCCTAAAGTCTAGATGATGGGTTGATAGGTGCAGCAAACCACTATGGCACACGTATACCTATGTAACAAACCTGCACTTTCTGCACATGTATCCCAGAACTTCAAGTAAAATAATAAAAAAAAATGCAGTACAATCACATCTTCAGAGGGCTGAGACAAAGTAGCCATCAAACTGCAAACTAACTCAAGGAAGAGAAATGTGTTCAAAAACAGCATGGGGTAGATTGGAATGTCCCAGCCCTAATCTAAGAGACGTGCGTCTCTGTAGGGATGACAGACTCTGCCTCAACACATTTTGAATTATCCAGAACATTGATATTTGCAGACACATTTTGGTTCTGTAATAATGAATAAAGGCAAATTGTTCATTTAAGAGGTATTTGTTGAATAACTTTCATTTTATAGCATTGTGGAAATGTCTTTCAGCAAAATAAACATATTTTCACACAAGCAACAGCAAGAGAATCTATTACCGGCAGGTCCTCACTAACAGAACTTCTTTAGGATGTATGTTCAAAGGAAAGGAAGATGGCCCCAGAATCCAGATACAGATAAAGGATTGATGAGCAAAGAAAACACGTGGATCTCACAAATATAATGTGAAGCAAAAACGGCACTGACAGATTATTCGTTCATCAGAGAACCACGTATAAAAAGTTCAGATACTCAAACATACCTCGACTGGGGGCGCATGCATAGGAGGAAACCTATAAGGAAAACCAGGAAATAAATACATGAATTTCAGATCATGTTCACCTGTTGAAGGAGAAAGCAGAGAGTGTCACTGCATTTTTATGTTCTTCTGTAGCATACTCATAGATCTACCATGGACCAAGAACCACTGTGCCTGTATGACTGGCTACAGGACAAGAACAATTGCAATGAGGTGCTTGTCTTCAAGGAGCTTACAGTCTATAGCTCAGGACATGCTGATAGCATAAATACAGATAACTCCACCCATACTTTACTTTGATATCCCTTTCTGGTTGACCCTCAACCTGAGTGCCAGACTCCCTTCAATACCCAAACATACCATATGTATCAAATGAGTGAATGAATGAATGAGTAGAGGAGTGCTTATTTTATATTCTGTATATCTTGCATATAAATCATAGGCACACATATTCTTTGGTGTATTTGAAACATTTAATAAAATAAAATATTTAAATAATCTTTCAGAATCCACCTTGAGAGTTGCGGATAATAATATATTTTGAAGAGAAATTTCAAAATGTGCTTTAGTCTAATATGTATTTGTCCCTGCAAAAAGCTGGGAAGGTAAGAATGGAAGTGGAAAAGGATAAAACATGTCAATTTAGAGAAGACTCTTCCCTATCTGGCATCCCTTGAAATCAACAGTTAGATAATAGATAAACTACATAGGGAAATTTTGTACCATTTGAGGGTATAATCTGCCATATTATTTCATGAGAAAGTTTGGTCACGTGGTCTTTGGTCACATGGTCTTTTCTTTTTTTTTTTTTTCCTTCTTTGCAGTGACCTACAGGAAGCTCAAAGCTGTGTGTTCAGCTGCTCTGGCTTTCTTCATGGTGGGGGCTTAGCATTGATTCCCTCTGCTGATGGCTCCCTGTGGCACTCCAAGGCTGAGACATATTTGAGGCTGGTATGTTTGGGTATGGAAGGGAGTCTGGCACTCGGGTGGAGGGTAAGCCTGAAAGGGATATTGAAGTAAAGGATGGGTAGAGTTATCTGTATTTAGGCTATCAGCATGTCCTGAGCTCTACTGTCATGGCTTTTCTCTCCCACTGGACGGTAAGCTCCTTGAAGACAAGGGCCTCATTGCAATTGTTCTTCATCCTGCAGCTGGTCATGCAGGCACAGTGGTACTTGGTGCGTGGTAGATCTATAAATATGTATCAAATGAATGAATGAATGATATACCATGGACAGCTCTCTTCCTATCCTATTGCTAGAGCACATGGGCTTGCAGGCGGGTGAGTGAACACAAACATGTGTGCACCCCCCACACACACACGTACAAACTCACACATCCATCATTTACATGCAGAAGTTCCATTATACTTTCATGCCACCATCTGAGAATTCCAAAGAGAATATCAGGTGAAATACGTTAAATTACTTCTGCACATGCTACAGGACATGAGAGTATGAGTTCATGAGAAATGAGACACTGAAACCGAATTAGCAACAGAGAGCAGAGGTTGTGCTGAAGGGAAAGCAATGTCAGTGCCAGGAAGGAGTCTGGTGTTGTATGTGGGAAATTTGGGATAAACTACATGGATTTTACAGCCTTCCAGGGAGGCAGAGTGCTGGAGTAGGTTCAGAAAGCATTTCTGAAAACCTCCTTCTTCTATTCACCCTGTCTCATTTCCTCTGACTCTGTCCTCCTCTGGCTGCATTTCCTGTTTCTGGTTAGAACTCTGACCTAAGTTTCTTTATTTCAGAACTAAGCAGAATTACTTGTTTCAGTGAATACATTTGTGGACCACAGCAATGGGGAGAAAGGAGCCTGAGAGAAGTGTTCTTCCAGCCCTTGAGGTCAGAGACCTGTAGGAAGTGGTACGGCAATGACCTTCAGTGACAGCAAGCCGGTGATGTGACCTCAGCAAAGTGGGATGGGCCATTTTCACTCACTGAGCTTGTCAGACGACCTTTTCTTGATTCACCATTACCTGGAGAGTTTATCTAACTGCTAGGACACAGGAGATGTGAAGAAATGGGTATACTGGTTTTGAAGGATAAATTTGCCTTCTAGCTGAACAGAAATCTGAGAGCTGCTGAATCACCTGCAAAATTATATCTTGTTCTGCAGTTTGTTTCCTAAGTTTCCCAGGATTTGATTAGCCGGGAAAAGACCACACCACTAGCAGGGGAAGTCCAGGAACAAGGGAGCCAATGAGTTCTGTGAAGGTATCCAGGAGAATCCTTCCTTCTAGCTATGGAAAGATGGGAGATGGGGCAAAGTGATGCCCAGTCATAGCCAAGAAAGATCTGATGTTTGTACAAACAGCTCTCCCCTTCTTGCATATCTACCTAAACTGGAGACCCTTTTATCTTCTGCCAGCCTGCTTCAAGGCTTTTCTTAGCCAATTTTTTTTTTTTTTTTTTTTTTTTGGTAGAAATAAGTTAGGTGGGTGGGAAAGGAAGAAATGCAAAGTTGTGTCTGCCTGCGATTAATCTTCCCCAGAACACACCTAGGTCTTAGAATCACAGGGGCTTTGGATTGGAGGGGGCTGAGCCGAGCAAATTGTTTGGGAGTGGGTAGAAGGATAAGAGGTCAGGGGGTAGATGGAGAAGGCCTCGTGGAGGGAATTCCCCATAAATGCAGCTCCTGCACCCACAGTCCTTTCAAATGTGCTGTGCTTCACTAAGATCAAATGCATGGGAACTGGGCAGTTTTCCAACTTGTCCTTAATTGTACTCTTGCTAGCATGGCTTTATTAGTGGGTTCTAAGTGTTGTGAATGCCAAGAAAATCGGACATCATAGGATAAAGGCTATATTTTAAAACCAAATATTAACCATATCTTTCATGTATTACTGTTTCCCAGTGTACTGCAACATTTTTACATCTATTATTACATTTATCCTCACTACCTCCATATGAATTATGCAGGGACTTACGCTCATTTTTCACATAAGTAAACTGCAAATCAGAGAGGTTAAGTAATTTGCTCCAGGTCACACAGCTACTAACTGAAAGAATCAAGACAAGTATTCAGATCTTCTTTTTACACTAGCAGTTTGGTTCTGTCCATCTACTACTGATGGAGATTTAACTATGATATGGTTACAAGAGAACAAATAATTTCCTCATTGACAATTTTTCCTGAAGGGCTCTCTTCCCAATACGATTCCTTTCTCAATACAGTTGACCAGTATTTAAATGAGTCAATATCCCTGAAAGTTGAAAATATCAGAAATTCTGGATTGTAAAAAATAAAATAAAATAAAATTTTAAAAAAGTGTCTTCTGGATAATTCTAAGGAAATGCTGTAGAAAGAGATCTGTTTTGTCATACTCTCTGGGACAGCTGGTTCAAGTCTCTGCTTTCTTTAGGGCCAGTCCATCCATTAGAGAAGCAAATCAAGTTCTAGAGAGGGTGGTACATTGTCCAAACTTATGAAAGACTCTACTCAAAGGTGGACATGGAACTGTGACCCAGAAACCCTGAGTCCTGTCACCCCTTCTTGCGAATGTGATGTAGGCTGGGTCCTTTTGGAAGCCAAATGCTTCCAAGAATTGGTTGGCTTTATTTATTAAAGAAGTTCTGGGCCGGGCACGGTGGCTCACGCCTGTAATCCCAGCACTTTAGGAAACTAAGCGGGGGGGGCGGATCACAAGGTGAGAAGTTCAAGACCAGCCTGACCAACATGGCGAAACCCTGTCTCTACTAAAAATACAAAAATTAGCCAGGCATGGTGGTGTGCACCTATAATCTTAGCTACTCAGGAGGCTGAGGCAGGAGAATCACTTGAACCCTGGAGGTGGAGGTTGCAGTGAACTGGGATTGTGCTACTGCACTCCAGCCTGGGAGACAGAGCGAGACTCTATCTCTAAAAAAAAAAAAGAAAAGAAAAGAAAAAAAAGGAAAGTTCTGGCCTGGGGCTCAGGTGTGACGTTTTCACAAAAGAAATACCTAATCTATAAGCCCAGGAAGTCACATTCGCCCTCCTTTATGTACCCTCCATGAAAATGAAAGCTTGTCTGATTCGAGCAGCTCACTGCCACTTAGGGGAGTCTGAAAGACGAGCACACCTGGGTGGTGATGGCTATGGAAGTTTATGCTTCTAAAATTAAGGATCAGTAAGCAAACGCCCTTTAAATGCAGTCTATCTGTGCGATGGTTCTGAAGTATTATAAAATTCTGATGCCTCATTTCACATAGGCCTTGGGAAAATGTTCTCTTGTATACTATTGTTTGGTGTGCAACAATTAAATATATTGGAAGGCAAAATTAAGCAATTTCCATAAAACCTTAAATATGTCTATCTTTTGAGCCAGGAATTCCTTCTTTAAGAATTTATAAGCACAGAGAGGTCCACTCAAGGATGCTTATTTTAGTAGCGTTTATAACAGTCAACAATTGACATTCAAGTAACAACTTGTATGTCAATCAGTGGGCAATGGGGTGGATAAATTGCCGTCCAGTTATGTAGTAGAATATTTTTTGGTTAACAAAGAAAAAGAGATAGAACTACTAGTACTACTAAGAAGTTGTCTCTACCATACATAAAGCAGAAAAGAGCAAATTACAGGATAATTTGTATATTATATTCTTATTTTGTGGAAAAGAGAAAAACGTGCATACACCTTTAAGACTTTACGTGCATGGATAATGGACTAGAAGGAGATACGTGAAGTTTTGAATACTTGTCAGCTCTTCGGGGACAGCACATGTTTGTCTTTTTTCCTCTTACATGCAGTCTAGCATTTTTCAGTTGTTTTGTATTGCACAAGTACTACTTTCATCACTTGAAATATCAATACATATTTAAGGAAGAAATAGTCAACATGTATGTTGGGCTTGCTGTATGCGACGCAGAATGCTAAATATCTTACATGAATGATCTCACAGGTTACTTACGGTGGCTCTGAGGCGCAGGTGGTAGTATCAGCCCATCTTACGAAAGAGAAAAGTAAGAATCAGAAAGACTAAATAACTTGCCCCAGGTTACACAGCTAGCGAAGGCAGAAGGGTCTCGGGAGAAGAGGACTCATGCACTTAAACCCTGGCTCTGCTGCTCTTCAAGGCGGTGGCCTGTACCCAGCCATCTATGAGGGGCCATTAAAGATTCTGAGTGTGGGGCCAGCAGATGGGATTTGCTCCAGCGAGGAGGGGCTGGAGCTCTTTCTAAGTGACATGGTATTACACTATGCTGAGTGGATTTTGTCCCCAGCTGCTGCTCTGGGGGTGATTCTTTGCATGGGCCTGCAATTCAGTGATGAGAAAACTAAGAAAAAGGTTCCCCTGAGTCTCTCTGGACTTTCACTTACGGGGAAAAGTAATCCGTACAAAATAATGGCTTCCTGACCCCAGTTCCTGGAGAAAGCCGAGAGACAGCTTCTGCTGAACTCAGAAGTGCTGTTTTCCTACGTGAACTGGGGTAAAGGTACCGACCAGAGAGAAGCTGCCCTCTGGGCACTGGCATCTCTTCTGGGAACAGGGTTTTGGCCCTTCTGCAAGTGGCCACAGAGATCCGGTTACAGCAGTGCTGAACTGGAGTAAAGTCCAGGCCTGGGGTCAAGCAAGGCCTGAGAACTGTTCGGGAACTGACTCACCCCAAAGCCCTCAGCCCAAAAGGCAGGTCCTAGAGCCCACTTTGCTCACCTCTCAGAGTGGGGGGCTTTGGCAACACCAGTCCTGCCCACTTCAGGGAACAGTGTAAAAACAAGGGAGGCTTGAGAATTCAAAAGTTCTGGGAAAACTATCTACGGGACCTCTTCCTTAGCCAGGTGCATAACCCTGCTGATCTAGACCTTTTAAAAATATCCCAAATTCTCTCTGCCTGGAGTGCTTTCTTCAATCTAACTATATCTGGGCATTTCTTCCCCATGGGCTAAGATTCAAAACAAATGTGGCTTCCTCCCTGAAGGTATATCCACATCCCAGCCTAGCAGGGGCCCTTCTGCTGGCTCTGAGAGCATTGTGTATGACCCCCAACTCCTCCTTAAACTCCCCATTTCAAGGATGTTGTTTCTTTTCACATCTCACTCTTCCACCCAACCACGAGCTAGAGGAAGACTTTGGGACTCCTCCCCGGCACAGGGTGGCACGGTTGATAGCTGTGACCTACCTGAACTGTATATAGCCCCTCTCCATCTGAGAAAGAACAGGGGCTAACCACCATGTCTGGGTTTCATGTAGGGTTTGTCTTTCACCGGTGAGGGTAAAGCTTTTGAAAGAGATCCTAGAGAGAACGAAAGGAGGGGCCTGGGAGTGAGAGGAGAAATAAAAGGCTTATAGGGAGCACCTCCCTATAGTCACAAAGGCCATCCTTCCTGGCAGATTAATTAAACAAAAGATAACCATCCAGGAAGACAAACTTAAAAAGGAGAATCCTCTAGGCAGATTAATGACAGAAACCAACCCTTTCACCCTCTGCCCACTTCCTTTGGATGGGTGCTTTTGTGCAGTACACAAACCACACAGCCAGACATGGCAGCCCTGAGAATAACATTAACATATCACGTGCTGAGCTCCTTTTAAGTGCAGGTGCTAGATCAGGTGTTTTGCATATGCGATTTCATTGAATCTCCATATTGACTCTACGAAACAGGGACTAGTGTATTCATTTTAAAGACAAACTAAACTGAGACTTAACGAGGGCATTTTCTCAAGGGCACCCAGCTAAAAAGCAGAAGTTAGTCTTCGACTCCACTGTGCTGGCTCTGGATGGTCTGCTTCTAACCTACACTCTGCTAGGTCTCAGGAAAGCAAATGCAAATGGATGTCTGCACACACCCTGCAAAAAAACTGATGGCCAAGAGGAAACATATCCCAGGAGAAGGAATTCATAGACTTCAGAAAATGGGAGATTTCAGACAAAGGGCAGATGTCTTCTGGAACATTGCACACAGCAAATTGATGGCAAACGCCAACAGGTGTCTGTTTTAGGAGAGGGAGCACCTGCCAGTGTGGGGAACGTGGTGGCTGAGGAGAGGGTGACGCAGCAGCACCTGTTCTCTTAATGTGACAGGCCAAAGGCTTCTTCACAGTTGGCTGAAATCACAAGACAAGAGGATGGGCAGCCCTGGCTTCGGAAAACTGGTCTGTGAAGCGGATCAAGAAGACAGAACAAAGAATTCTGATCAGGCGTAAAACATTTGTCGGAGGAGGAAGTGCTGACACCCTTAAATTTGCAAAAGAAACAAGAAAGAGGCCGGGCGTGGTGGCTCATGCCTGTAATCCCAGCACTTTAGGAGGATGAGGGGGGCAGATCACCTAAGATCAGGAGTTTGAGACCAGCCTGGCCAACATGGAGAAACCCCATCTCTACTAAAAATACAAAATTAGCCAGGCATGGTGGCATATGCCTGTAATCGCAGCTACTCAGGAGGCTGAGGCAGGAGAATCGCTTGAACCCAGGAGGCGGAGGTTGTGGTGAGCTGAGATCGCGCCATTGCACTCCAGCCTGGGCAATAAAAGAGAAACTCCATCTCAAAAAAAAAAAAAAAAAAAAGAAAAGAAAGAGACATAATATATAGCATATAAATATATATTAAATAAATACTAAGTATTTATATAAGTATTTAGTTACTTAAAATATGTAAATATTTATCTAGTTACTAAATAAAATATATATCTTATATAAATATATATTATTTCAATACTAAGTATTTATATATTTAGTTATTTAAAAATATATAATTGTTTAAAATATGTATTTAATTACTATTTATGTAAATAGTATTGTTCTATACTATTTATATTTGATATTTATTACTAAATAATACTAATAATACTAATTACTAAGTAACATTTATTATTAAACACTAAATATAAATGAATAGTATACAACAAATACTATTTATACAAATAAATGATAATTTACATACCATTTACTTATATAAATATATATTTTCTTTGAGAAATTAGGAGATGGTTGTTTAGTGGTGTGAAGATGAGATGTTTACTGTATACATAACACATTATTTTTTTAGAAGCCTGCTAGCAATACATTGAATTAGTTATATTAAATTAATTAGCAATGCAAAGCTTGGTTTAAATCTAAGGTACATTTGGGTTCAGGTATTTCAGAAATGTCCATTAAGCACACCCAATGTTCAAGGGCCTCTGGTAGGACCTGGGGCCACCAAGATGCACTGGACATCAAGCCTGCCTTCAGGATCCCACGCCACAGTGAGAAGCAGATAATACAGTATCAAGAGCAGACAGTGGGTGACAGTCCAGCTTTGGCAGTAGGAGGTGCGTTTTCTGTAGATAATTTAAAAACAATAACAAAACTGACAAAAAGCCAGTAATTCTAAACAATATCTGTAATAAAATACTTCTCCAAAAAAGTTAGGGCTTGGCTCAGTGCAGCTGGCTGGCTGTTTCTGTGATAAAGTTTTATTGGAACCAGTCACTCTTATTCATTTACATATTATATTATCTATGGCAGCTTTCTTTCATGCTACAATGGTGAAGTTGAGTAGTTGTGACAGAGGCCAGATGGCCACAGAGAATAAACTATTTACTATCTCGTCCTTAACAGAGAATGTTTGCTGACCTCTGGTCTGAGCTATAAACAACTGCTGCAATTACTGTTGAGTTTTGATAATAATATGTATGTCAACTTCAATTAGCACATCTTTATTAGTTGTCCTTTAATAAACATTGTGTTCTACAGGGAAGTTAATTCTAGAACTCCAGTTATATAGTGTCCCCTAAGGACTCAGCTGCATGTATTTGTTTTGAGAGTCTAAGTTTGTCACTAATTGAGGTCTATTCTTATCTCCAACCCACAATATTCTTGGATTTAAAGGGTGGATTCAAAATAGTTGATGATAACACTCTGATTATAAAGTCCAAAAAATTGAGCTTGAATTACATATTTTTTTGTTCCATGTGTCCCTTTGGATTTTTAATTTATGTTTAAAACTTAAAACAATGAAACTGAAAACTTAAAATAATGAAAAAGAGTATAAACTACAAGTCGTGATAATTTTGCTTGGTAGGCACAAATATTAGTTCCCACATGGTGTAGGTACAGAATTTAAGTGGTATTTTAAAAATTGAAATTAATGTTGTAGATCACAATTATTATATGAGTATTGCTAAAAGTAATTTGTGGCCAGGCATAGTGGCTCATGCCTATAATCCCAGCACTTTGGGAGGCAGAGGTGAGTGGATCACCTGAGGTCAGGGGTTCGAGACCAGCCTGGCCAACATGGTGAAACCTCGTCTCTACTAAAAATATAAAAACTAGCTCGGCAAGGTGGTGGGCACCTGTAATCTCAGCTACTTGGGAGGCTGAGTCAGGAGAATTGCTTGAACCCAGGAGACGGAGGTTGCAGTGAGCCGACATGGTGCCACTGCACTCCAGCCTCGGCGACAGAGACTCCGTCTCAAAAAAAGAAAGTAATTTGTCACATAGAAGAGGGAGTGTCAAACACATTATACCTCCAAATGTAAATGATCCTTAAAGAGTGACTGCATGAGGAAGAAGGGCCAAGTGTCATGAGAAATGTGCCATGACAGAGTGTCACAGAGGTTTCAGAGGGGGACAGTCCTTCCACATGGAGGAAGTCAGTCAGTGTGCGTCCTGTTTGGAGGAAATGCTCCTGAGAACTGCCGTGATGCCCATGAGGATGCGAGTGTGTGTGTAAGCTTGTGCACCAGCAAGGATGAGCGTGCACAAAGAGCAACCTCACTTCTCCCCGTGCGAAACATATGGAGAACTTGGTGTGGGTTCTTCAACTCCAAGCCTGTGCGTGAGACTCCAGATAATTGTCGGGATTGCACCAGGGGCAAGGGAGGGGAAAATCAGAAGGAAAGACTTTCCAACCTCCCCTGACACATTTGCTTTCAATCCAGAGAGATCTATTCATGGTATGAGGATAGCGGCCTTCTCAGTCTAGACTTTGCCACAAGAGAACTTGCCTCCAGGTCAGTCAAGAAGGGGCCCTGTGCAGACAAGTCAGGCTCTGCACTGGAAGGTCAGAGGCAGGTGTGGTTGCCTTTAGGACCTGCAAATCTTGCAAGAGACCTCTGACTTGGTCCCTGATGTTCCACCCACATGCTGTCAGAGAGATGAAGGCAGCATGATGAAAGGACTCAGACTTGGTTCTATGTGGGATAAAGCCATGTCTCAAAGCCTGACCCATGGTGTGTGTAATCCGGGTCCTGCTTCAAAAAGCAGATGATGGGCCCCACATCAGCAGATGGGCCCCACAGCAGATACATTGAATGAGACACTCCAGAGAATGGGGCCTAGGGGTGTGCATATTTAACAAGCTCTCTGGGTGATTCTTCTTCACCAGAAAGTTTAAGGACTGAGAAGAAGGCTATAGACAGCCAGCCAGCTCCATCTGCAGCTCTGCTGTCCAGGTGTGACTTGTATTCATCTCAGTGCCAAATGAGTAAATATATAAGAAATTAGATATATAAGAATAGCTCCATTTTGAAGACTCTAAGTACTTACTTAATATAGTAACTGATGAATCTGTATTGTGAGACAGATTCTACCTTCTTCTCTCTCATTGTATAAGTATCACACTTGTAGCCCATTTTACAAGTGAGAAAACCCAGGTACAGGGTTAAGCATTTGCTCAAGACGTTAATAGCTACTGGATTTAAATGTGGAGGCAGGATTCAAACATGGGCCAGCTGACTCTGGGGCCATCACCGTTAAGTACGAGGCACTGCTGTCTCCCGACAAGTAAGAGAAACTGAACTGTTCTGAATGCAACCTCGCGCCTGGAAAATATGCTTGGGCACATGATATAGCATTGTTGACAAATCTCAGGACCACTATGGGAAAGCAAGGGTCCTAGGCTAGACCGTGTTGTTTGAGTTTTATCACATTGCTTTTGCATCTCTAGACTTCCATTTGCAAATCTGTATAACAATAGTCTCTGTGGAATTTTCTACCTTTTTAAATCTCTGTCCCACTTGAAGAGCAAATTAAAAATGGGGCACCAACAATATAGGTTAAGTCAGGCATGAATTCAGCAAAAGATTCCCATAGCTCCCAAAGAGAAATGCTACATTCACCTGAGAACTTCATAAAAATATAGATTTCTGGATGCAATCTCTCAGGGAACTTCATTCAGGCACCAAAACGTCTCTTAGAAATTTAGTCACTTTTGGATGATCTTGGGGTTGAGAACAATAACCTGCAAAAGTATTAGGATTTGAAAACTTTGTTCTTTTGGCTTAGGATTGACTTGGCGATGCGGGCTCTTTTTTGGTTCCATATGAACTTTAAAGTAGTTTTTTCCAATTCTGTGAAGAAAGTCATTGGTAGCTTGATGGGGATGGCATTGAATCTGTAAATTACCTTGGGAAGGATGGCCATTTTCATGATATTGATTCTTCCTACCCATGAGCATGGAATGTTCTTCCATTTGTTTGTATCTTCTTTTATTTCCTTGAGCAGTGGTTTGTAGTTCTCCTTGAAGAGGTCTTTCACATCCCTTGTAAGTTGGATTCCTAGGTATTTTATTCTCTTTGAAGCAATTGTGAATGGGAGTTCACTCATGATTTGGCTCTCTGTTTGTCTGTTATTGATGTATAAGAATGCTTGTGATTTTTGCACATTGATTTTGTATCCTGAGACTTTGCTGAAGTTGCTTATCAGCTTAAGGAGATTTTGGGCTGAGACAATGGGGTTTTCTAGATATACTGTCATGTCATCTGCAAACAGGGACAATCTGACTTCCTCTTTTCCTAATTGAATACCCTTGATTTCCTTCTCCTGCCTAATTGCCCTGGCCAGAACTTCCAACACTATGTTGAATACATATGTAACTTACCTGCACATTGCGCACATGTACCATAAAACCTAAAGTATAATAATAATAATAATAATAATAATAATAATAAAAGAAAAAAATAATAAAAAAAAAAGAAAACTTTGCTGCATTGTTTTGATTTTTAAGGTCAAGTCCTAACGAGCTTTTCAGTGAGAAAATTGTCCTTTTTTTCCTCTTTCTCTGTTCTTACCTCTCCCCTTCCTTCTCTCCTTCCTTTTCCACTCTTTCCTCAAACATATATTGAACACATAGCAGGTGCTAGGTCCTGTGCTAAGTTTGGAAAATACACCTCCTGCGTGAATGGAATGTATATTGTGTGTGTGTGTGTGTATTTATGTGTGTACATGCACACAAGAGCATACATCCTGAGAAAGCAAGGAGGCTCACAGAGCTATGTGTGCTGCCTTTTCTTAGCAACTTTAAAGAGTCCTGGAAAACCCAGACTATTGACTAGATTGGAGAAAGATGATAAGCTCCTTCTTCAACTACTCTTGCCGGGCACCCTCATGACTGCCGTTGGCTTCTCGGCCCACAAGTCTAATCACTTGTGTTCATTCCTGGCTTGTGAGTCACAGAGGAGTCATCCCTGACCCTGACCCATAAGAAGAATGGTCATTTATTTACCCTTTGAAACGTGACCAGGTGGCTCATTAATTTTGCAGCATTAATTCTAAGAGGAAATGAGATTCCAACCAGAGTCATTAATCTTGTAAAAATACAGCCACAAGAAGAGAGCGTCGATAATCAGAATGTAATTTTCTGAGTTAGGAAGTGGTCAGGACATTGGTGTCAGGGATCCAGCACATCTAAGGTTTTCATGGCATTCTCTCCAATGGCCCAACCAGGTCAAGGCAATGGTTTTAAGCCTGGAAGAAAAAGACCACTTCAAAGGTTGTTGCTTCCTAAGATAGACCTTAGACCCTTCTCTAGCAATAATAAGAATGACATCTATTGAATCATTAATATCTGGTTGTTAGTCATTCTACCCAAATACTTTTTTTAACCAATACAGGTCTATTTAAGATATTGGTTTATAAAGTATTGCTGCTCAGAGTGGCTCAGTGATGGTCAGTGAGTGACCTATTTATTCACATTAATACACTTTGTTTAACTGTCAATCTTTCCATAGCCTGTAATCTCTTAAAAATGATGATGATGATTTTCATTAAAGGAAGCTAAGTCTTTTTCAATAATTCCATCTACAAGCAAAACCTCTCCTAATTAGTTTATATCCTATAAATTCAATCCCTTATTGCTTCTGTCTTCCACTGAAACTAAAGTATTATTTATCCAGATTTATTTTTTTGTCCAATTTATGTATCCTTTCTTATTTTCAATCATTCAGTTGCAGCTTTTTTTTCAAAATACATTTCTATTGTCTAAAGCTTTGGGGGAGAATTTACTGCTGAGAATACATACAAATATCTGACTTCAGTGTCACCTACCTTTTATAAATAAAACAAGCAAACAAAAAACAAAGGAATGTGGATATATACCCTATCATTTTATAGGCCCAATTTAATCATTTTTATTGATAATATAGGATGTGGAAAAGGTCTTCAGTAGATTATGTTATACCTGCTCCTAATTATTCAAGACATGTAACTAGTTATATCGTCTACCACCATGGAAAGAATGAAAACCAGCTAAAGAGGGCATAAAATTAATATATGACTTTCATGTCACAAAAAGAAGAAATGACATTGGTGGCCAGAACGCAATGCTGATGAATGAAACTTTGGTTTTGTTTCATAATTGCCTTCATTGACATGAGGGACTGTGCATTTAGCCCTAATAATCAGATTAGAATCAAGAGGCCACTCACACGCAAAGTGACTTCAACAGATCTTTATTAAAAATCTTTTCTCAACTGCTTGGCTGTATTTCTTAACGCAGAGAAAAGTTTCCTCTAAAAATACCTCCTTCTTCTTGCTGCAAATCAATTGCTATTATTTTCTGTCACCAACTGGCTAATACATAGATTGTCTCTATTAAATCCATAGGACATTAAACTTATAATATGGCTTATGACATGCGAGAGATTGTGTGTCTCCACAGATTGTAGGCTTCTGAAAAATTTATCCAGAACAATTCTAAGGAAAAGGTACATTTCCAACGTTTTTGTGTACTGTGGTGGGAATAACAGCAACACACCTATCCATTCTTCAGAAGGTTCTAGATAGAAAAGTCTTCACATCTTTGTTTATGGATGTGCCAACATTTCCCCTGATACCTTCCTGTGTCCATTAATACATACTGATAGGCAAGACAAAAATAAATCAGTGTTATTTATTTTTCATAGGAAATCTCATTTCCACTAGGCATCTCAACGTGTTTTGACTTTTCTCCTTTGGTTAGAGTGTCTTCAGAACATATGAAAATTGTCAAATATTAATGCCAGTTATATAATTAATCTCACCATCAGTAAATTTTTGTAAAACTTTAAAATAGTTTTTTTATATTTGCTGGAATCATTGAAACAGAATAAGTGCTAAATATTGGCAAATTACTCTCCCATGAGGCTTTTAGGGTAAGATGCTCAATTTGTTATATTGGTGAGAAGCATCTTGATGAATGTGTCATTTAACTCCTGTGTCAATGGCAAATTAATTTGTTATAGAAGAAGAATCGACTTTTATTTTTAATTTAAAACATGAGAAATGCCAGCAGTCGAAGCGACTGTTGGTTTAACCACATCTTTTCTAAATTGGCAACACAAGGCAATGGTCTAAATATAAGTACTGCAATTGTGGTTTTGGTTTCAGAACCATTGCACAGTTGTTAGTTACCATAGTTGAGCAGAGGAAAAAAACTGCTCAGGGTAGGGAAAGGAATTTGCAAACTGCCACAGCAGGTTAATTTAGACTAATTTGGACCCCAATCATGAGAGTTACACATGTCTTCTGGAATTATTTTGCCAAGCTTGTGCTGGTTAGGTTAACAAGAAAAGAGTTCACTGGTTTTTAAAATAAAAAGGACAGAGAGATGGGCAAAGGTACTTAAAAAAATCTGATGCACAAACCATGTTTTCTAATTTAAAATACCTTAGTTGGAAACCAAATCTTGAAATCTAGCTTTTGGATTTCCATGTCTTTCAATATACCGATGGAAGCTGGGTATAATGATTACTACACAGATTTGAAATAAAGATTTGTGTTTTGTTTCCCACCATAATTATACCATCATGACATATTATCTCCTCTTGCTTTACTTTTTATTTTACAGCCACAAAGTGGGCTCTGTATTTCCAAGGTGGTTCTGTAGACCAAGGTGACAATCACAGTGTTGTTCACATTCACTTGTTCAAGCAACCCAGCAATTCCACTCCATATCTCTTCCCTGGAGTAGCTTTCACATGTGTTCATAAGAAAGAACAAACAAGAATATTCATGGCAAAAAAAAAAACAAAAAAACCAAAAAAACTGCACACATTTTTTTACAATATCTAAATTTATAACCCCAGGAGAATGGATTATAAATGGGACCCATGTATATATGTATGTGTTTGTGTGCACGAGTGGATACACAAAAAACAATGGAATGCAATTCAGGAGAAAAATATACCTATCGACATGGGTATATCTCAAGATACAAAATATTACATAAAAATAATTTGCAGAAGGCTATATAGGCATAGTCCCATTTATTTGAAGTTTCATAATTTGTTGTGTTTTACAGTAAGTATGTAGCAAATGTATAAGGCAATGCATAGGAATGAGAAACACCAAATCAGGAGGGTTGTTCTTTCCATGTGGCAAAGAGGAGAATGATATTGAAAGCCACAATTGATTGAAGAATGTTTGATTTCTAATACTTTATTGAGTAGTAAGCACAAGAACCTTTATTACACCTTTGAATGAATGAATGAGTGAGTGAATGAATTCAGTTAATCAATTAACAGAGTGCTATGGCTTAGATGTGGTTTATCCCTCACAAAACTCATGTGGAAATTCAATTGCCAATGTAACAGTGTTGGAAGGTGGTACCTTTAAGAGGTGATTAGGTTGAAAAGATAGACTGTCTTTCTCAAGAGACTGGGTTAGTTTTCTTGGGAATGGACTAGTTCTCTGAGAACAAGTTGTTATAAAGTGAGGCTGCCTCTCATGCCTTTTGTATGCTCCCACTTCCCCTTCCTCTTCTCTATTATGTTTTGATTCAGCTTGAGGTCCTCACCAAAGCCAAGCAGATGCTAGAGCTATGCTTCTTGGACTTCTCAGCCTCCAGAATCATGAGCCAAATAAACCTATCTTCTTTATAAACTACCCAGTGTCAAGTGTTTTTTGTTTTGTTTTGTTTTGTTTTGTTTTTTTGAGACAGAGTCTCGCTCTTGTTGCCCAGGCTGGAGTGCAATGGCACAATCTCTGCTGAATGCAACCTCTGCCTCCCAGGTTCAAGCAATTCTCCTGCCTCAGCCTCCCAAGTAGATGGGATTACAGGTGCCCGTCACCACAACTGGCTAATTGTTTTTCTGTGTGTGCGTGTGTGTGGTTTTTTTTTTTTTTTTCGTATTTTTAGTAGAGATGGGGTTCCACCATGTTGGCCAGGCTGGTTTCAAACTCCTGACCTCAGGTGATCTGCCTGCCTCGGGCTCCCAAAGTGTTGGGATTACAGGTGTGAGCCACCACACCCAGCCCAGGTGTTCTATTTTATAACAACACAAAACAAACTCTGACATAAAGTATACTATATAAACTATTCTTTATTTTTTTGTACATATGAAATATTTAACGATTATTCTTTGCAAAAATCTAGAAAAATGATTAGGGGTGAAGAACTGGAAACAGTTTCTTTCTAGATACTTCTTGGAGCAATCAGCCCATTTTAATGGTGAGCAGCAGAGTTTAATCATTATTCAGATGAAGGTGTGCAGTTTTGAAGGCAAAGGGAAAGATGCCTCTGGGAAAAGAGAGATGTAACATTCTATAAAGAGTGATGATTTAGGTCAGCGGTCCCCAACCCCTGGGCCATGGACCAGAACCAGACCATACAGCAGGAGGTGAGCAGGGAACAAGTGAGCATTACTGCCTGAATTCTGCCTTCTGTCAGATCAATGGCAGCATTCAATTCTCATAGGATCGCAAACCCTATTGTGAATTGTGCATGTGAGGGATCCAGGTTGTGCACTCCGTATGAGAATCTAATGCCTCTGAAACTATCTCCCCCAACCCCCTGGTCCACGGAAAAACTCTCTTCCACAAAACTGGTCCCTGGTGCCAAAAAGGTTGGGGACCACTGAATTAGGTGATGGTGTTTCCGACTAGGCTGGAGAGAATGGCATCAAGAGAGCAGATGGAAGAGTAGACTTCTAGTGGAGAATGACAGCATTTCCTCTGAGGCTGAAATAAGATTAAAGACAGAATCAAAGAGACCAAAATTCTGGCATGTTCAGAGTAAGTTAGCTAAAGAAGTTCATACTGAATGTCGCTGATTTCAGCAAATGAAGAAGGTGAATGACCTGCCAAAGCTTTTCCTGGCCCAAAGTTTCATGTTTCTTTTCCTTCTTTGTGCTCTTTCATGGAACTGTTTCATGATCTTCTATTTACTTATCTGTCCTCCACTCAACCTTCTAACAATAACTACTAGATGATAAACTCTTTGCAGGGAGGTGCAGCACCTGCTTTCTTTACCCTTACATCTTCAGCATTTAGCTACCATTCAGAGTAGGAAGGAGATGATCAAAAAACAGTTGCTAAACAAAAGTCAAGAGGCAGTATTAAGACTGTGTATTTCAAGAGGGGGAAGGCATTACACAACTTCTGTAGGGAGTGTTTTAGGCTCTATAGCCTAAAGGAATGAAAGATTTATGGATTAAAACTGAAGTTGCTCCACACATGGATCAGGTCTGCCCATGTCCAAGACTTTCTTCAGTGACTCTCCGAAGTCTAAAATCAAGAACTGAAAAGCAGACTTTGAGAGTAATCTGGGGTTGTGGTTGGCTCAGCAGGCCTAAGAGTAGGTCATAGGGGCCTTGAGGGTCCCCAGTGAGTGGGAGAGCACAGCTGAAATGTTTGACCAAGGAATTTCAGCTGGGCAGGGCTTAGGAGTATCAAGTGGGAAAACGAAGTGAAGCAGGAAGGGGGAAGATTTTGAAGGCCTCATTGGAGACAAAGGGCATGAACAGCAGGGGTGGAGGAGAGCTGGTGGACTACCTGTGAAGGTAGATAGATATCAGTTGAGTCAGAAGGGAAGTAGAAAAGATGAGAGAGTAGAGATGATCAGAAGAAGTAGAGAAGAGGAGCAGAGATGATGGGGCAGATGGTCGTAGGAAGTGGCCAGAGAGCAGGGACAATAAGAAGGGAAATGGAGCAAGGTGCACAGACCAGTGCAAAGCAAAAAGAAGGCAGACTCCTCTTTCTGTCTCCCACCAGTGATCTTAACTGAATAGGTAGCAACTCAGGTTAATAAAAGTAGCAAAGAATGAGTACTGAGAATAAGTAACTGCATGCAACTGAAAACTACACAATGAGAACCATGGTAAAGTGGCCAATCAGATGTCTTCACCACTGAAAGTGGTCTTCACCACTTAATTTCCCAATCCACAAGCAATCGAATTGTGCTGACTTTTTCCCATGATTGATATGATCAAATGAATTTCAATTTTAGCATAGATTCAGCTAATCTTACATAAGCATAAACCAAAAATATAAAGAATCACAACAATGGACATGCCTGCTGTTCCTATGAATATTATTATGCCACAATAGATATTCATAATAAATAATTAGATCAATATGTAATTGGGAGAAACTTCTTCAGCTTGTCATTTTGTAACACAAAAAGGTAAATTAACGAAACTTCCAAGTTTCTTTATCAAAGAAAACATCATTGACAAGCAGAGAAGTTCTCAGAAAGCATGTACTCAGCTCCCTAAACTGAGACAAATGGTTTCCATATTAAAAATATATTTTAAAAACACCCAAATCCAAACAACTGTGAACTAAAAGAAATGCAAGTAAGAACTACTTTGCAAAATCATGTATGACCTCCCCTCCCTGCTCAAATCTGCCAGTGGGATGTGACTTTTCCAGCCTCCTGGCTAAAATGGAACTCATAAAAACATAGCTGATAGATGGTAGAAATCATGTTTGCAGCATATCTCCAACAGCCCTTAAATATAACCTGATTTAAAAAATAATCTGAATGAAGAATAGGAAAACAATATTGAAATGTATGATTCATATTGAAATGCAAGAAGGGCAGGGAGGTTCTGAACAAAAAATTAATCCAAGCATGTGTAAATTTAATTTGACCAATGTAAGATGACATCAGTTGTTGAGAGATTTCCAAAACATGGTCATACGCAATCAAAGTGTTCTGTACCTGAGAGAATATTTAGCCATCCTTTCCTCCCTATGTGATCCCTTTCCTTTTGCAAACCTAAAGGACATAAATTCTTAAAATAGAGCAACCTGCACTATTTCTAAAAAAAATGATAAGTATTCTCCACTACGAAATAAAAAGAAAGAATCAGAGAGAAATCGGGATCTTAAAATGCTACTTCATTTGTCCACAGAGCATGCATCTTCTAGCAATCTGACAGCAATGACTTGCCTAAAACTGGGCAATCATTTCCCAGAGAGCAGTATTTACCTAATTAAGAGCTTCTCCGTGGTCCCCAGTTACTTAATTGTGTCATTAGCAGGAGTTTTGACATGAAGAACAACTTGTGTCTAGAGCACCAGCCTGGCCTCCGTTAGGGAAACCCAGCGGAGCGGCTCCCGGGGGGCTGGCAGCAGCCTGCTGCAGTATGTACAGCACAAAATAGAATAATTGGTCCCCAGAGGGGCTGTCTCTTCAGCTGCCAATAGGGATTGTTTTTTTCCTTGTGAATAAAAAGCCAAGCCTCCATGACTCTTCTACTGAATATTAACGTGTGCCTCTGGTGCTCAGCGGCTCGTGGGAGGGATTAGGTCCTGGTGATTGTTACAGCTGTCCTCTTTGCAGCCCTGCCGTTGATGACAGCATGAAATCGACAGTCCTGATCAAGGGAATAATGTGGTCAAGCTTCCTGATAGTCAAATGGATAAAATGTGCAGTGTACCATAGAGGTGTCCAACTGGGTGGGATCATAGGGGTTAAACTTCAGCCTGGGGGCCAAAGGGATGCTTTGCCCTCCTGCAATATGACATGGCAAAGGGCCGGAATTGACCGAGACTGTCAGGAGGTCAGGTGGGAGCTTCCTGCTGCTCCTTCCTTTCTCTAGCAGAAAAAGCAAAATAAAAAGGGTGAGCACAAGTGCTTATAAATATTTTCCCAGGGGAAAAAAAATCAACTGCTTCTAGAATGGTTTTTTTTTGTTTTTTTAAAGGCTTTTAAAAATTGAGATATAAGTCATACGTAATAAATTCACCATTATAAAATGTACAACTTAGTGGTTCTAGTATATTTACATAGTCGTGCAACTATCACCACTGTTTAATTTCAGAATGCTTTCATCACCCCAAAACCGTGGACCCATTAGCAGTTACCCATTCCCCCCTCCCAGCCACTGGTAACCATTCATCTACTTTTTGACTCTATGGATTTGCTTATTCTGGACATTTCTAGAAAGATTTTTGATTAAAGCGTCTGTAAGTATCTAATATGGATTAGAGTTGGCAAGTATTAAAAAAGTGACAGTAAAACTGTGGTGGGGGGTGGAATTAATCTGGAGTTCATAACTATTATCTGGAGTTCCAGTTTGAATTAGGACTTCAAAAACTGATCACAGAGCAGAACAAAGATTGTCATGAGTACATTGGCTTACCTCTTTTTTTTCTTATTCTTTCAATATTAGGATTAGTAAAATTCATCATAGAAACTTAGGCTATGTTTAGTTTGTGGAAAGCATTTTTTTAAACTAGCACAGTGAAAATATTTGGGGAAAATATTTTCGTTTGCATTATGAGTGTTTATTGTGGAGCCTTTTAAATTCAAGACTGTATCTTTGTCTTTTAAAAAATCTGTTTCTTGTAAAGTGTCTTGAAAAAAAGACTATAAACAAAAATATTTTAATCAAATTTTACTCTCTGAAATGATATTTATATTTAATGAATATTTGCATGAAGGATTCAAATTTATTTAGCCAAGGTAGCTGCTTAAAAATTATCCATATATATGCATAGGTGATGAGGGCTTTTATTGAATATTTTAGGATATGAACTTATTTGGTATAAGGACACTGAAATAATTTTTGGATGTATTATTCTCCCTCTATTTTCTCAAAATTGAATTATAACTATTGGTTCAATTTTACCATTGGCTTTCTCAATAGAGCCTTAAGCTCTTAACTCTAGAACACCTGCCATCTTTATGGCAAGTTAATGCTAATGTTTTATTTTAAGGAGAGTTACTTGGCACATCTAACATCAAATAGTTCAGAGGAAAGTGTTCGCTACTAATGAAAGGCACTTCTTTTATCGCAAGCTTCACGTTGGGCAGTATCTTAGCCTTGGTTCTACCAAAAAGTAAAGCTTGAGATAAGGGCTTGCATATAGTTTATTTTGGGAAAATATCCCCAGACAATGGGAGTGAGAGACTGGACAGAGGCAAATGGAAGGATGGAACTTCCATCCAAAGGTACATTATTGAGTGAAATCCAGAAAGCACAAGCTAGCCAGTGCAGCCCAGGCAGGAGGCTGTGAGGTTATAGATGGGAAGATGGTGGTTGCAATGCATGGCTGGAGTAAAATGTAGGTGTGAGGGGTGTCTCATAAATGGTATCCTAATTTACACACTTGGTGGACACTTACAGGACATGGCAGATCTATGTCTGTGTGAGACAACAAATTTTTTTTAATCAACACAGCTTTAGAAATTCTCAAGTTATCTTGTCTCATAAAGACAGCAGATGCCAAAGATCAGCAAGCAGAGTTCAGCCTAGCGAGACAGAGATGCGGGATACAGAGGCTCTCCTGTGGTTCACACACAAAGATGGGAACCACACGGGACCAGAAATGCGGACCAGGGTCAAGAACTGGCACCTCAGGATGGAGAAGGCAAGAACCAAGTGGAACCACAAGAGGGGTCCAAGGTGACCTGAAGCTTTTCTCTCAGCCAGACTGATAGAGAGAAGCTCGGCTTCTCAGTGAGGACACATTGGAACCTGACCCCTGGGCCTTTATGCTCCTCAGACATGGTGAGGGATATGCAGACCTCATCCCAGAGTTCAAATTCAGCCATTCTCAAACCAAACATTTTGTTAGTTTCATAAAGACTGGCATTAACCAATGCTTCACAGTTTATTAAGATAGTACCCGAGTAAGGTGGACTCTGCCTAATTATTAGAAATAATGTTTTCGAGTTCGTCAAATACAGCTGGTGGAAGAGTAAATGGGGATGACCTTTCCGGAGGAGGGCAAGTGACAATAGGAACCAAAGCCTTAAAAATGTATATGGCCTTGGCCCAGCAATTCCACGTGTAAGAATTGATACTAAAGTGAAAAGCAGATACATCACAAAGATATAACATATATATAAGAATGGTCACTGAAACATTGTCAATAACATTGAGAAATTGACAATAAGTGTTAAACTTATTATTTGAGGAAGAGTTAAAAGTTTGGTATAGCCAGAAAATGAAATCCTAGGAAGTTATAAAAAATTATGGCAAAAACATGTACACATTGACATAGAAACCTAACCATAATATTTTAAAGTAACAGAGTTAATAAATGAATGAGTCCACTTATATAAAATTATAGATGTGCAGAGAAGTGTCTGCACAGATACTTACTACATTTTAAACAGCACTCATCTCTAAGTAGCAATGTGTCAGGAAATTTTTTTCTCTATATATTTATGTATCACTTGGGATTTTATAAGTCATCCTATCATTGTTACTACCTGAAAAAACAGTAAAGTTATTTCCATTTTGAGGAAGATCAATTCCAGTTCCCAGATCAGGCGAAAACCTGTGGGTAACCCTCATCTTACCAGGTTTAGCCTGGGTGTGCTACTTGTTATAACAACACACCATAATTATCTGACTCAGGGTGTATTTCCACCCCATTGATACAAAAGGTTTTGGCTGTTTTACTTTGGAATGGAGGAAGATGTGTCAAACCTTTCCATTCATGTAAGTAACAGATAATGTCCCCCAAATCTGAGGACACTTTCTTTCTTTCTACATATTGTCAGCGGTTCACCTGGTGTCCCCAATGTGCCAATCATCTAACCCAAAAAACTTGTTTTTGGTTTGCTCAGGGGACGAGTGAGTCATTAAAAGACTGGCATTTGGGACATAGAAAATAAGATCAGTATCAGGAGAATGTTCCCCTGTGAATCTGCAAACTTCCCTCTTCCTTCTCCATCTCCTCCCAGTATTCGCTCGGTTCATTTGAGGATCATTCCTCACCCTATCATACTTTACTGCAGGTAGGGCTTACTTTATTAGTGGATGCGTTGGTTTCAAATATTTTATGCAATATATTCAATAATATATGGTGAGAATATGCAAACTACAGATCATATGCTGATAAAGTGTACTCTGCCAGTCTATTAATTAGCTTAATAGATTAATTAATTAGATTGATCTGCTAAATAACGAATAAGCTTGTTAGAGATTCACTGCTGCAACACTGATGACTGCCTTACTGTTGGCTTAGAAGCACATGTACCTTCTGATTCATCAAAAAATTAAATGATGCCCATCAAATAATTGCATTGTATTCTAATTTTCTGCTAATTGGTCATTTATACATGGTAGTGATGGAAAATTTTCATTAATAAAACATCCCTTTCTCTCTTGATGTCATATCAGCAATTCACTACATGCTTTGTAAGTAGTCTCTTCTCAAGCCCATATCTTTTTTCCCTCCAGTTCGATAGAATCATTTACTATATTTTGAGTTCTGGAAGGGAAGAAGCAGGACTGCGTCTTGGAATCCCTGCTGCTCAGCATCTTGCACTCTGGAATCTTCCCTTCATGATGTACATGTGACTGACAGAGGTTGCTGTTTGTTCACACTGTTCCTCGGACAAAACGGTGCATCCAATAACTGTTGATAGATGCTTTTGGGTGACAGGTGTTTTAAGAGAGGAACATGGATGACTGGCTCACATAGGGCTTCACCAATGGGTGGCCTGGCAGGAGAATCAGCTGCAGATGCCCTTTTCTGACTTGCACTTGACAGGGGTCCTCTTCCAGCAGGCAAGCAACCCAAGCTTGGACCTTCTCAGGAACTGACAAGTCTGGACCAACCCAGGAGGCTCTGTCTCTGGCACAGCCCCTGGGGCCTAACTTTTGTTTCCTTTTGTTGCCTCAAGAGCACAGAGGCTTTTTGATAACTGCTTTAGAGTGTTTTAATTTTGATGATTTTTCTTTTAAATATAGAAATCTTTTTTATAAAACAATTTTTCCTTAATATCTTCTGTCCTTATTTACTTCATTTCCTGTGGTTTTTTTAGGAGCATGTAAAATAAAGGATGCATAGGTCCTACCTCCAGGGATCTGGATGAGGTGAGTCTGGGCGGGGCCCCAGACTTCCTCACTAATTAAAAAGCAGCCTGAGTGACTCTAATAGGCCGCTGTGTTTCACAACCACTGCTGGTCGCTCAGTCTCAAAGAGTGGGAAAACACAGTCTTTGTCTTATGTAATTTTCTGGCACAAGGCAAGCCTCCTCATCAGTCATTTGTAATTCCAATATTTATTGAGAACATAAATATTTATCAATTACTGCTTGGCCCTGGAACAGAGATAAAACACTATGGGCTGGAAGCACACAGGTAGAAAAACTTTAGAGAGTGTGCCTTAAATCAACCAGTGTAGTTACATTTCATGAACAGAACAAGCCTGTCTCAAAATTTCTAAGTGGTCCTTTGGAAATGGCAACAAGTTGAACATTTTGAAAAGGGATGTTGAAAAAGGATAACTTATTTGCATCTTTTCAGAGGAATGGCTAAG